>NW_009260399.1:2827969-2836663 GCF_000687185.1 Egretta garzetta | reverse complement strand
GGGGGGGGGGGGGGCTGCACGGGAAGGGTCCATACTCTCAGCTCCCCAAGGCACATCTGTAGGGGATATGGTACGCTCTGCAACAACATCCTGAGTGTGGCCGGGGGAGCACGGCTGGGGTCTACATCTTCCACCCCTTCCCCAAGAGATGCCTCCAGCACAGCGGGGCGAGGAGCTTGGAGCAACATCCCTGGCTGTAAGGAAGTCATTGCCTTCAGGCAGCACGGGGCTGACCCGGGTGGCTGTACACATCAAACCCATGGCCTCCATGGGATCATTTCCAAAACTGTTTCCAGCACAGGCGTTTCTGAGAGCACAGACTAGGCTGCATCAAACACCACATGCAAGCAGTAGGTCCCAAAAACATAGATGTGTAACTTCTTCACCAAGGTTTCCCAGCAGGCTGCATCATCCTGGGGCAGTATGCTGCCCGTCAGGGCAGTTCCCGCTCCGTCCTGCTTTGGGAGGAGACAATTTGGGTATGACCATTCTTCAGGGGCTTAAATAATCTGAGTGCCAAGAGCCGCCAGCAGGAAGCTGTGGCCAGAGGAGCCCCGTTCAGTGTTGCCTGCCACACAGCCAGGAGCCAGTGCTGCCCTGGGGACAGAGCTTTGGGAGGGCTTTTTTGGGTTGTGCAAGCAGAGCAGGGCACTGTGTCATACAGAGAGCAGTGAGTGCTCCTGGCTCATTAGGATTAAGATGCTTAACGAGACAGTGCCTGCCCCCACGGTAAGCACCCTGCCTACCCCACAGTCCCATGGGCAGACCAACCTGCCCTGTGCCTCGGGCTGCTCCACTTTTGCACCAGCACCGCTGCCCTGCTAGCCATGCCACGGCAGGGGCAGAAAAGCTGGCACCCCCGAAGTCTGAAGGCACAGGGAGAGCAGACGGGCTGCTCTGGGTGCCAGCGCTGCTCGGAGGTGAGTCACCGTGCACCCGCCGCTCACACCGGGGCGAACAGGAGCAGAACCCCTACATCGCCTCTTCAGTGGGAATAACCTCTCTCTCGCTGGCAAGATGCTCCGCTTCCGGATTATATCAGGCTTTCTAGCAAAGAGCTCCTCAGCAAAAGTTAAGAAATGTACCCTGGCCTTCAGGCTGCTCCTTGGGATTTGTCATTAGCCAGTGACAAGCAACTCATTAAGAAATACTCTGTATTTTTTCTGTAGGTTCCTGTCTGGGCACTTGTAAGGTTACAGCATGTGACAGAAGGGATGGGCGTTAGCCTTTTCAGCCTGACAGCTAGGCGTACAGATCACTGCTTGAGCCACAGGGCATCTTCTGAAAGAAATCATCCTCGCAGACCGTGATAGATGGACAGAAACTTGAAACATCTGCGAAGGCTATAAAAATCCCATGTTCAGAGCCTGTTCCGAGTGACGAAACAGTGTCCATGAGACAGTGAACTGTAGGGGCTGCCCTCTACGTGCTGCTCTGCCACGGCGAGCCAGGGTTCAGCTGTCCCTCTCCACACTTACTTGTTTCTTTTCATTAGTATGACTGAGACAAACTGGAAAATACAAGTGGAATTTTATTCTGTCTCTTGCTGTAGCCCAGGCAAATTCAAAACACCAACTGATTTCAAAGGAGACTTCCCTTCTTCTAGGAAAAATCTACTGGGCTTCCATATAATATATTTATTATTAAAAAAAAAATTGGTCACAGCTGTGGGGGCTTAATAGATGTCTGCCATGTAGATTTCTACTGCCCTTCCATATTTTTAGCACTTTAAAATATGTTTGCCATCTGTTCCTGCCACAGCATTAAAAACAATCACAGTGACTCTTCACGCAGAGGCCTTAGGAGGGAAGTTGAATGGAGCCCACCAGATCACAAGTGACATGATGCCAAATGCAGTGAATATAATGACTGTGTGGCCAGATTTTTAAAGAGCGCTGTTTGTAACCCCCTTCCCTCCAGTGCTAAGGGTCATTTACATACATGTGTCAGTATAAAAAAGTGCCTCTGAGAACCGGGCTCAGAATGCAAATAGTTGAAGCAACTGGTGAAAAGGCCTGAAGTTCAATGCTCTGTTTTACCCTATTACACACATCTCAATTTCTAACCAGTCAACAGGCAAAAAGGCGGAAAACGGATCAGAAACAGAGGACATGTATTATGGCAACATAGAAATGAACTTGTATCTTGAGAGGGATTTTTCCTTCCCCCCAGCTCCGCAGAGGATAACAGCTGATAACTCGTTAGGCTGTTGCCAAAAGCGCTGTGCTGAGCTAACATTGATTAAGTGGCTTTCTGTCTCCTCCAAGTTAAATACCATACTCCTGGCCAAAATATTTGTTATTACTCAAAGATGAGGTTCTCAATTTCCTTTTGATTTGTAACATACAGGCAATCATCTGCTTTCATTTTTTAATTGTTCTCATTTCTCATTTTGTTGGAAAACTGGCTCTTGGCCGGATCCTTAAAGATCCCTCAATGATGACAAGCAAGTAACAGCGAAGTGAAAGCAGATGACCCCTTTCCAGTATCTAAACAGTATTAGATGGTGGATGAATGCTGTTTTCTTTGTGGGGTCTTTTTTGTTTGTTTTTTCTACTGCTAGGTGCAACTGTATTTTCAGGTTGGTCAGCAACATTGAACCAACTTGCTTAACACAGAGAGTATCTTTAGTCTTCGCCACTACTGTCTACACAGAATTACATATCAGCGTTTCCATCCATTTTAACTGCCCGTATTTTTAAACATCCGCCACTCCCTCTTGTAGGCTGGATGATGAAGCACGCAGTCAAGCTGCTCAGTTCTGGGCACACTGCAAAGAATTCCCCCCTAATTTGACATTAATGTGAATGTAGAGTGATTATAATTACGGCACTGAACTTTCATTGTGGGAACCAGACTAAGATGAGAATCAGACTCAGAATCAAGGTATTTCAAGCCAAAAACTACCCTCCCCAGTTGGTTTTGCTGTTCCAAGAGGTGATAAGCTCTTAAAGGTTCAGGGACTGTGCTGCCTTGTTCCTCACACTGTGCACAAACATTTTATGGGTACAGGCACCATGGGAAACAGAGACTTGCTGTTTGTCTGGCACTTTAATATCTACTCACACACTTCTCACACTACAGAAACACAGAAATATTGCATCTTACCATAACAATGTGTCTACCACAATACATGAAGCACTGGTGGCCCAATTCCATCTCTCTTAAGACCAATGTAAAATCCATGGTAAACAAGGCCACTAGGTTTTACCATGGAGGACCAGGAGCCTTGGGTATGACTCCAAGGCCAAGACCCTCAGCTGATATCGACAGAATTATACAATATTAACTAGCTCTCCAGATTTTAATAGAACTACGTCATTTCCAGCAGTTTTTTTCTCCAGTCCTAATTATCTCAGATTTTTTTTGGACCACACCTATTACAATCACATAATATACAACATATCTACTACATTCATGATTTATTTGACATTTTATCAGTCGCTTTGTATACACTGTGGAAAATGCTCACAAGGCCAGTTCCCCATGTTTGAAGCCTTGCAAACGCCCATCCCATGTTTGGAGATGTCTTGAGTATGACTCCACATTTCAACTTTCCTGGACATTTAAACAACTCTGACACTGCACTGGAAGCATACAGGCCATGGATATAATTTTAAAAGGCCTCTGGAAAGTTTCTTGATGAGAAACTGTGATCTCAATTATCTCTTCAGATATGGGATCCAAGGAATGTAAAAATACTGAGTAAATCTGCTGCTTAAAGCTGCAGACCAAGAAATGCATTCGGCCTCCAAAATTCACTGGGACGGTGCAATATTGCATCACTCCCCACCACAGACTGCACTCTGCTATCACCGAGTCCTAACCACCCAGCGGTGCATGCAACTCATTCCACAGATAACTTTCCCATGTAATGACTGCTTTTTTTTTTTTTTGGTTGTTCACAAGCTATTTCCTAATTTGTATCTTCATAGTTCCATGTTAAAAAAAAAAAAAAAAGCTTGGTAATGTTATTTTTCATGTCTGCCAGAAGTCACAAAGTCCTTTAACACACAGACTGAGATTGTGGAAATTGGCAGATGAGTTTACATGCTTTTTATTCCCATATCACTCACAGAACTGACACGTTCTTACTCTTGCTCCATGTTACTGCCCAGGTCTGGCTCATCATAGATAACCCAACCTGTATATGGTTCTTCTGGTAAAACTGAGCAATTCCACTGTCACAAGTCAAAGACTTATGTTCAGCAAGGCAGTGCTGTTTGTGAGATGGCTTACAGCCTGTTTTGGGGGGAAGATAACTTTCCTAACATGTTCAATTCCTCCGTCTTGCTGAGTGAACCAGCCATTTCTTTTTAATGCTTTTTTAAGTGGTCTTTTCTTGGTGGTCAACAGAGGGGAAGTATGAGTCCAAGTAGTGTGTAATCATATCGTTATTTCAGTACTCCTCTGTGGTTGTGCCAGATTTTGCATTGACAGAAAACAAAATTCTTGCAGCCATATGCTAGACATGATGCGTTTTGAACCAAGTGCCTTTGGTACAAATACCGACACTGATGGACAAGTTTTTTTCTCTGCATGCTTTATTTGCTAACATGGACTCCCATTTGCAAGGGCATCCTTGTGTAAGGGTTTTTTTCTCCCAAATGTTTACCATCAGCTCCTCCAGATTTTTTGCTAGGGGTTTTACTTTAGTACAAAACATCACTTAATAGAAATTTAGCTTTCTTTATTCAGCAAAAATGGGGAAAAACTGAAAACAGAAATAGATGCTAGTTTCACAGCTGTCTATGGTTTGTATGAACCCAGAAGACATTTGCTTTGAAAATATCACTACTGAATCCCTCCAATAAATTCTATGTAGCCTGATTTATTCTTTCAGTGTCAGGCCACTTGTTGGGAATTATTTTTAGTTGAAGCTCAAGTCTGGAGCCTCATCTGTCCAGGAAGACACTCACATTTCTGCAATCACTTAAGCATTATTTAAATCAGTTATATCAGAATAGATGCTTGATTGTCATTGGGTGTTCCTCGATAAATCTTATCTTTTTGCAGAGAATAATCTCTTGCAAACCATTCCTATGCATTTTTGTTTTTTACAGAATGATGCAGCACACCTATGGGAAAAACTAATTTTTTGAAGATCTGTTTCTTGTTCTTGTCATTATTGTGTTAAAGGTTATTAAAATGCATACTGGTAGCAATGACTTATTGCTGTAAAGTCACCCTCCTGCCATCCATCCCCCTTTACAGAGCAGCAGTGAGAACAAAATCTGATCTCTGTTATGCAGATACAGCTTTTGGCCAAACAGCTCACCCAGCTGAAGCACCTGGTTGCTGCCTGCACTAAATTTCATTTTACAGGCCAGGTGCCTGATGATTAATAAATCAAATATTCATTAAATCTTGCAGTTGATTTTTCACCTTTTTCTGAAAATTAAGCTCTTTAAGTATGAATCTCATTCAAGGCATTAAAATTGAGAACTTGCCTTTTCTACTTCATAGTCCAGTGGGTTTTCAATCAGCCATGAATGGCAGCAAGGAGCCAGTGCTAGAAGCAGGCTTTGTGCACAATGTCCCCTGTTCATTTTTGAATGAGGTCTTCTACAGATGCTCCAGAAGTGACTGCCCAGAGTCACATTAGAGGCAGCAGGTTTACAGGCATGGTTGTCCTCTCACTGCTGCCGAAGACACCAAGAGAACAGACGCCTTCCACTTCTACTGTCACCACAGGGCAAGTTTTCATTTATTCCAGCCGCTTCAAAAAACCCCAACCTATTGCATACATCAGTGTGTGAGCTCCCCATCATCGAAGAGTTTTCTGAACTGTTCTCTCTTCCCTACTTCCACACCCCAGATACAGAGTACTGCACCTTGCGATGTGCATGCAGGTAAATGAGCATGGCGAGAAGGAGATGAATGGAAAAGCTGCTACGCCAAAGTAAGGCTACAGAGAGCAGTGTGGAAACCTCTGTTCTTTTCACTAGTTTGGAAGGGGAGGGTTGTTAATGCTCTGAAGTGCCTGGGGACGTCCACTTGTTCCTGTTACTATTGGGAATTGTTTATGTTTTCCCATGGTTTTGTAAAGCATCTCTCACGGTGGCAACTTCCAAGTCTTTGTGAGTTCAGGTACTATCTCACTCCCAATGTCAGTGATGGAAATCCTGTCTGTGATTACATGGATGCTGCTGTTCTCAGCCTTCATGATAGATTTCTTATCTTGATATTTTGAAATTTTAAATAGGTCCTTGTGGACCTAGCAACTGTTTTCTCTTTGTGGGGGTGATGGTCTTTTTTGGAAAAGAAATAAATCTATGCACTGGTCTAAAACTGAGTTCATGTTTAAATGCGTTTCTGGGCCAGGTTCTGATTAACCCTTGTAGAAAATTCTGCTATAAGGTAACAGGCAGCAACAATAAAATCCATTAATAACTTTTGATTAATTTTATAACTTTTTATTTTTGAACAATTTCTACCAAAACTAGTTGGTTTCATCTTCTTAGGCTTAACCAGGAAAACAGTTTACATTTTTAGCTGATATGCTCAAGTGCAAAATCCATGTTTCATGAAAATACCCTATGTATCAGGTCTGTTCATCTGTAAAGTGTGGAGTTATTACCTTTTCCTATACCTCTGACATATATTTCCATGGCCAGAACTCATCAAACTACTTGTCAGTTAGGCTGGCTTTGAGCACCCACTCATACCAAGATGCAAGTAGACAGGTCTGTGACCATGTTTCCAACCCTGAAGCAGGAGCTGAACAAGAGCAGAACAAAAATAGAGTGCTTAACTAATGGAGATCTGCTCCATAACAACACTCTACAGTGATGCAGAATGTACAGCTACCACTAATAATAGCAACCAAGCGCAAACAGACTCATCTGGGAGATGAGAATAAAATTATAAACACCTTCCCTCCACTGAGGGAGTTGGGACACTTAACAAACATAACAATATATGAACTTCTGAGAAGAAAACTGCAATGTATAACATCGGACACTATTTCAATCATTTTAAAGGAAGCTTGCTCAAACGGAGCCTTTGAAAGCTACTATGGAAGCAGGGGGATGGGAAGAGAGCGCCTGGAGATTGCAGATGGGAAATCTGACGCTCAGGTTTGAAAGTGAACAGTGTCCGGTGTCTATAATAGCTACAAATGAAGGCAATCAATACTATGTACAAAAAAAATGCTGTAATGCATTAGATATCACTAAATGAATGCAGATGGCATGTCTTCATCTGAAGTACTTTGATCAGATGGAATATAACATAGATTTTTGTCCCTAACAAAGCTTGACTCAAAAAAAGACACAAAATGGAATGGGCCAGAAGGTCGTGTTAACCTTGTGGTTTTATAGCAAAGTGCAGTGGGAGACAAAAATGGCCCAATGTTTAGAAGTTTTGCACATGGGTAGAGCCAGAAAGTCTGGCTGCTATCTGTCATCCTAGCATTAGCAGGCAAAGGAAGAAGCGTTAATGGGGGGTTAAGGCAAAGATTGGTAATCTAATATTAGTGAACCAATATGTCTGTCACTTTTGTGTTCATTAGTTTGATCAAGCTGTCAAAACTTTAGGAGACTGACTGATGGAAATAAATCTAGCGACTGCCATTTAAGAGCCAGCGCTATTTCTATCTGTGTACAGTCTGCTTCAGCATTCTCCACCAGTGTGGGACCGTAGGAGCACATCAGGTGCTGCAGCATCTCATACACAGGCCGCGATGGGCTGCTGAATGCTTTGAAGGCAACAGAAAAAGACTGATCAGTCGGCTATATGTTATGGTAGGGAAAATATTGAGAATTCAGATATATCTTCCAAAAACATCAGTGAGTGTAATAGAAACATTTCCGTTCAATGCAAACTACAGCAATAACACAGCTCCTAAAATTTCATATCATTTTACAAAAATCAGTGAATGCACTTTCCCAGCAGCCTGTTGGGAGGAATCAGAGACATATTTACAGCTCTTTGGCAAGCAGAAGGATTCATTTTACCAAAGACATCAGCCTGCATTCGAGCTCATGGCACCCTCCATTTCTGTAGCAATCAAACGGTGAAGTGCCTGGCAGAGCCAGCTGCCTGCTTGCAGGCACGAGGCTGGGGCTCTGCAGACTCCTCAGATCTTAAGGTCCATTTCCAAATCAGGATATTCTACAAATGGAAATGATTGTCCCAAATGAGATGCCAGCCTTCACCAATATCTGCACCTTCACCTACAGCCTTGATGCTCGGGTCTGCCGTGTGTATCAGACACCATTCCTCTCCCTAAGTGGGATTGAGTAAGGGATTTCTGTAGAAATACCATCATTACTCTGCTGTGAAAATCAGTCCCCTGCCCTCTATACCTTGATGACCTTTGAAAATACTTTTTCCCAATTTTTTGTGGAAGCCCATGGAAGTCAACAAGCATTGCTGCTTCCACAGAGTGTCATTATCACTGCTATAATAAACAATCTTTATGGCCTCAAGCTAAGTGTAATATTTCAAAGTTCAAGAGTCCCGGTCAATACTTTCATTATCTGCACTATAAATTATCCATTAATGGAAGCTCATTAGGAAAGGCATCGTCTTTTTCTCCCTGCACCTCCGAGTGTTGCTGTGGGCTCACAGCTGGCACTGCAGGCTGTACAGCTTCATGGAGAATGTTTTCCTCAGGAGCAGCTGGGCAGTCTGCTGGTTCAGGGCTTTGGAAAACAAGAAGAGAAGAAAGCAAGGAAGCAGCCAGAGCTC
>NW_009260399.1:2806671-2827926 GCF_000687185.1 Egretta garzetta | reverse complement strand
ATGAAGCTGATGGGAACGTTTCTCTTTGAACAGGAGAGAGTGCACCAGGAGCACATTCTTCCTCCTCGTTCAGACAAGAAGTACTTAACTTAGTTGCCCCCCAGAAGCAGAACTGGGAGCTTGAAATCCACAAAGTGGTCACCACAGTTAGATTAAAATACCAGAGGATATTTAATTCTGCTGATTTTACTGAATCCTTTCTCAGATCTCCGAGGTACCCACTAATTCCACCAGAAAAGCAAACAATGGCCAAAGTTGGTAGATTCGAGTATCAGGTGACTTTTTATGCACATTGACCTAATTAAGGCAAAAGGGGAAGTAGATTGCCTTAATCAGCTATTTTCCTAACATGAAGAACCCCAACATTTCATCCACATTCATAATTTAGCTGAAGTTAAAAAAAAAAAAAAAAGAAAGAAAAAAGAAAAAAAATTACATTAAATTTTATTGGGATTAAACTAGTTTATTTAGAAAAGGCAGACAAATCCAGAATATAATGATGTTAGCTCAAGCCACAGAACTAAAGGGAGCCTTTGCTTCCTGAAAGCCTCTTTGCTGGTACCCATTGGCACAGTAGTTTGAGAGTTCAAATCCTTCATAGCTCTGACACATTTAGGAAAACTGGAAACTAAAATATCATGCAACCATATAATCGGGTATTTTGCATTGCCTTCACCTGTGCTTGAACTCACTCTGCCTGACCACACACCAGATAAATAGAAAAAAACACGTACAAGGAAAAAGTAGCAGATAGCGCAAAGATGGGGAAGCGACAGGAAAACTCACTTCACTGAGTTATGGTGCCTGGTCAAGACACAATGCAAAAATGTAGGAGCAAGTCTGCATTTTTCACTATCCATGTGCTGCCCAGACAGCTTACAAATGTGCAAGTTCATGGTCTGTAAAAATGTTCCTAACGAGCATTTGTATTTGGTTT
The DNA here is from genome assembly GCF_000687185.1 of Egretta garzetta. NCBI lineage: Eukaryota > Metazoa > Chordata > Aves > Pelecaniformes > Ardeidae > Egretta > Egretta garzetta. Next base: position 2,826,989 of record NW_009260399.1, on the reverse strand, counting down.
GGGGGATTTTTCCAACTTGTCATCCATGTATGTGCCTTTTAACATATTCCTGATGAAGAAGAAACTGGAGAAAGTGACTGCAATACAATATGAAAGGCTTCTTTAACCCCCAGAGCATCCCAAAGGATAGGTTTCTAGAACTGTTGAAAGGAGCAGCACAGCAATGGACATTCCTCTGGAGCGGAGGCCCCTGGCCCCTTCAGAGCTGGCACAGGCTCTGGGGACAGGGCCGTCTGAACTTCCAGAAAGCCACAAGCTACAAAAGACCCAGAGAAGCACATCAAAGGTATTTATAACTGTTGAACATTTGAATGCAAGGCATGCAGCATGTTTGTTTCAGCTGCTCTCCACGGAGCAAGGGGTGCGAGAGATGCTCCTGCTGCCGCATCACATTGTGGACCTGCCCCAAGGACAGCCAAAACTGCAGCTATATGAGTCCCAGGACTCTGTTCTCCTCTGTGCAAAAATTATTGGATGGGGGATCAACTTCTTTTTTTTCTTACAGTATTAATAAAATGTTTCACTTTCTTAAACTGCTGCATCATCCAAGGCAACTCAGCCTTTTTAAAAGCCTCCTAATTCTCAGCAGACCCTTCAGCCTAGACTTGATGCCAAATGGCCTGACTGTATCTAGAAGTAGATTTCCTAATTATGACAGGACAGATCCATAACTCTTTTTTTTTCAATATTGTGATAGTGCTTACAATTATGCCTTTTGTGCCAAGCAAAGAAAGAAACAAGGTGCCACAGAAGATTTTTCTTTGGATGTGGAAAATACACCTGAGTCACCTTCTGAAATTGAGTTTCTAAGATAACAATTTCTTGGTTTATGCCAGTGACATACCAAACTTTCGGTCTCAGTTTTCTTGACTGAAGCAAGTGTTTCTCAGGAAAAAAAAGTGCTAAAATATTTTTTTCTTTCTGCAGAAATCCAGGTTGAATGGAAAATACTTTTCTTGAAGGCATTCACCCAACGCTTCCTCATTTCACTTGTATTAAAAATAAAAAGGAATTACAGATCTGTCTCCTCTTATTTATAGTGCAGAAAACTCACCTTTTTGAGGGAGAGTACAGGGAATAATAATTCAGTTTCAAACTCTTTAACATTTTCACCTAGGAATCACTGTGTCATTGAACAGCATCTATTTAGGTCTTCTCTTTTTAACATTTTGACCTCACTTTCTAACTTCCAGGTTGCCCACATGTGCTCTTAACTTTTCTTTCTCCCATGCAGCTCTGTAACTGCACACCGCATGCTGAATCACTGTGTCAGTGGCCATGGAGACACAGCAGAGCATTGGGGTGAACTGTTACCACATCCTACACGTTCAGGGCTGGTAATTCCTCCCAAAATACTCAAACCAATGTTGTGTGCTTTTTCCATGCAAAATTTCATACCTCAGCTTTCAGCAATCATCCCAAATCTAAGACAAACCCTTGAAGTGAAAGATAACATGACTGGTCTGCTGTGCATAGCCTCTCTATTTCTGTTTTACCAATTCCCTTTCAATAAACCTGTCAATATCAATATATTTTAGACAATCCTCCTATAATTGTCAATTGGAAATTGCTTTGTCACCCCAAAATGGCGAGTTTTACACTCAATAACTTAGCCAAGGTAAATACTTAGAATCATAGAATAGTTTGGGTTGGAAGGGACCTTTAAAGGTCATCTAGTCCAAACCCCCCTTCTTGACCAATATTAACCTGATACAAGAATGAAAGCTATTAAAATGGTGCTTAAGAAACCAAGGGACATATCAGACAGCTGCTGTCACTAAATTCAGGGACAAACAATCTGCGGCTGCTGAAAGCAACCCCAATATGCAACATTCGCTCTATTCTATCTGTTCAGACTTGCCTTTTTGGTTCCTCTCTCTAACCTGCTTGTCATCATAGCCCCCAGCTTAAGCTTAGATCAAAGGCACTTTGAAGCAATGGTCACTTGGTGGTACATTTAAGCAATTATAGTCCATCCATAATGCACATAAGGGATATTTCACGCCAGATATTTGGACTGAAGTCAGGAAGGGAGGAAGCGCAGAGGTCCAAGCTCTTTAGAAAGCTTGTCCCCAGTGACTGAGGGGCACTTCAGAGGACTGCCAGGGGGTGCCTGTTCACCCATGGACAGGCAGGTGAGGAGCTGAGCAATTTGTCCTCTTCCCACACAGCAAGCAGCGAGTCAGCAGCAGAGCCAGAACTTGCCTCCAGCCTCTCACCCCTGGAGCTCTCTGCCAGCCACCAAAGTCATCATACCTTTCTTCCTGGTGACACAGAAAGTCTTCAGAGTATTCAGTGTTCATATTTACCATGGGTAAATAAAAACATTTAGGAGGAAAACCTTTCAGATTTGTTTCTTACATCCAAACCTACTCTTTCATCCTCTGTCTATACCTCTACTATGCACTTGGTGACAACTTGAATATGGACTTTATGGGAACCTGATGCAGTGAGGCCATAAATGCCCCTGGGGCACTTTGAGTAAGTCAGATTAAGAGCTAAGGGTGCTCAGCATTTTTGCAGGGGTCTCAGCATGCTGTCAAATTTAGCCTTCTCATTTTTAATTTCCACCTTCATCTATTTCAAACTGTTCTTAGCAGCATCCATGCTTCGCACCACAGCTTTACTGTTATTCTGCAGCCTCAGAATGTTTCACACAGAATCACAGAATCGCAAGGGTTGGAAGGGACCTTGGGAGATCATCTAGGCCAACTCCCCTGCTAAAGCAGGGTCACCTAGAGCGTGTTACACAGGACATCATCCAGGTGGGCTTTGAATATCTCCAGAGAAGGAGACTCCACAACCCCCCTGTGCCAGTGCTCTGTCACCCTCAGAGTAAAGAAGTTTTTCCTCATATTCAAATGAAACCTCTTATGTTTCACTTTGTACTCATTGCCCCTTGTCCTGTAGCTGGGGACTACTGCAAAGAGTCTGGCTCTGTCCTCGTGACATGCACCCTTAAGATATTTGTATGTGTTGATGAGGTCCCCTCTCAGTCTTCTCTTCTTCAGGCTGAACAAGCCCAACTCTTTCAGCCTTTCTTCGTAGGGGAGATGCTCCAGTCCCTTTATCATCCTAGTTCCTCTCCTCTGGACTCTTTCTAGGAGTTCCTCATCTTTCTTGAACCGGGGAGCCCAGAACTGGACACAGTACTCCAGGTGAGGTCTCATACTCTGGGAATCTGTGTGCTGATCCGTTAGCTTCCTTTCTGCTTGATTTTATGTTTCTTTTCCTTGGTGGTGGTATATCATCATTTTTCTCCTATCGTTTACTTTGGTTCTGAATGGGCTTAAAGTTCACAGGTGTATTAGTATGATCAAAAAATGTGGGTCTAGCTACCATCTCTCCAGCAGCAATGTTTCCTCTGCAGTTGACCATCCCAGCTGGATCTTCATTGCTCTCCTATGGTTCTCCAGTCACTGCACTGAATTCACTTGCACTGTAGGAAATTCATATATTCTTACATCCATCTATTTCAGAATCGATCTATACATTCAGGTTTCATGAGCAGAGACACTCTGGGGAAACAAATGCTGAGACTCACCATGAGTGCTTGTGGGAGCCAAGTTTTCTATTTGCATTCATAAATCTTCACTGGCATACACAACCATGGGCTCAATATTACATTACTCACCTGAGCAATTACTACTGATCAGCACAGCTCCCATGGAGGATTACTCTGTGTGTGTGGACTGAACATAATGCATGAACCAAAAACCTCCAAACACTGTTTATTTAGATGGGAATAGCAGATTTCTTACAGTGAATATTGATGAAATCATGGTCTCTTTCTAGACATTCCTCTTAAAGGAAAAAGATGGCAAACTCTCTTCTCTGTGAGTTTCTGTCTGTTACAATTAGAAGTACATCAAGAGGACACTGTGGTAAGAGCATTACATCTTCATTCCATAATTCAAACCTGCAGAAGCAGAGCCAGATGGGAAAAAATTTCTATTATGCACTGCTAAATTGTATAATCTCAGTATTAATCACAGTAAAAGGGAACACTACAAAAGGGAAAGTAGTAGGGGCAGCTACAAGTTGCATCAACCCACAAGCCTTGTCTATTTTATTACTTCCTTGGCATAACACAGTAAGAAGTACACATTTAATTCACCACTTCTATTGCTATTATGGTCAGCATTACAGATGGGAGGTCTGTCATTGAGAGAAGTTGATGGAAGTGGTAAAATATCAGCCTTGGCTGACAAATGTGAGAAAAAAACTGACCCCTTATTGAACAACCTTCGTAATAGTTTGACTTTTCTATCCCCGGTAAAAAACTAACACCAGGAAAAGCTGCTAATGGATAAGAATATGATAATTTGAGACACGGACTATAACTTTTGTTTAGTAGTGGACAGGTACGGTTGGACTCAATGATCTTAAGGGTCTTTTCCAACCAAATGATTCTATGATTTTCTGTTACAAATAAACTGTCTCATGTTCCTTCATGCTCTTATCTTCTCCTTGACTCCAAGTGTGACATAGTGAGAGGCCAGAACAACATCAGCTGAAATGTGCGTTATGCAGACCATCACAACCTCTAAGCTTTCTGGTGAATAATAAATCACAGCAATGGTAGATCAGAGAGGACAGGGAATCTAAATGAAGGACATTCCCTTTCATTCATGAAAAGCAAAAGCCACCTACAAATGACAAGCACAAGGATGAGGGTGGGCTGGGGATTAAGGCACAGCTTGGTATTCACTGGACTTGTTTCAACTCTTAGTTTTGGCAGAAAGTTGTTTTGTTCCCCACCCCCCTTCAGATTAAGGAAAACACACTATTTGTCTCACTTACTTAGATCGACAGTGATGAGCAGTAAAATCTGTTTTATACCGTGAGCACAAAGCCACACAATGGATCCCTTGGGCTGGCTAGTGTCTTTACATATGCTATAATACAAATATATTGCTGTGCTTTAAAAAAAAAAAGGCAATCTCTTCTATTCAGCTGTGGGGAAAAAAAAACCCTCAGTAACAGTAGCTGTTGTTTGAAATATCTTTTGGGAGTAATAGCAAGCCTGCAACCATTTTTCTGTTTTTTTTCAAAGTTATTTGTGTTATTTTCATTGTGCAAAGAACAAAATATTAAGAGAAAGATAGAAGTGATGCCTGCCACCCAGCTATCACTTCATTGACATCACCACAGAAGACAAATTAACCAAACAAAACACACTTTATTGTGGAAGGTTGAGTTTTGAGTCAATTTTCCAGTTGAAACACTTGTATGGAAGTAACTACTGGCCTGCCTCGTAGGGCACAGTCCAGTGCACACGGAGGGAGGGTGAGCTCAAGGCAGGGCTAACAGGGCTGCGCTGAATAGGCTGAGAGCAAAAGCAGGGAATCCTGTAAACTGAGCTCTGCCTCCAGCATCGGGACATAGAAGAACTTTTTCTAGGAATCTTGACTAGGAGCCAATGTGGAGAGCATCTAATGGCTTTAAGACACAGGAAGAGCAGAGCAACACAAAAATGAACATTTCGTTGGTGGATAAATGGGCAGAGTCTGCGCAGGCTCTGGAGCATCACAGATATTCCAGATCTCATGTGAACTGAGACTCTCAGGATTTGTCTCATTAGCTACCACAGAGTTGTGTGAAAATAAGGCCAGAAGTGGTTCCAAGATTGATCATATTATACAGAGGAATATGACAAAATGACACAAAAGGATCTTGATGCCATGCAAAAATAAAGGGTCTTCTAAAAGTTATCTGAATGGAACTTGTTTAGGGTTTGATCTGATCCTTTATGTATTAAGAGGGAAAGAAAAAACTATGCATACACTTACTCTGATGTCTTTATGAGGCATTAGGGCTTTAATTGGTGAATGGACAACACTGATGTGGCATCACGATTCTCATTCAGCTTTAGCATAAGACACATGCAAGTTATTTTTGTTTGTATTGGGCTGGCAGATGCATCCATTTGAAAAAACGTGCAGTGGGAAGCTTGCTAGACAGTGACGCAACACGATGTGCAGCGCCAAAGCAAACTTTGTGTCTGTTTCTTTTCACAATGACATTAAATGAATTGAAAATAAATCCACTGAAGTGACTGGAATTACACTCATCTAGAAACCAAGCTCAAGTGAGTTTCCCACGTAGTGTCTTTGCACAAGCAGGGAAGCCAAGAGGTCCTTATTCCTTTATCCCTGCCCCATTAGGAGTTTTGGGCACTGCTATGCCAGTAGGCATCACCAAAAGATATTCTTCAAAGGGGACTTCAACTCCTTTCCTGACTTTAGGCATCCTGAATTCCATGGGAAGGGGATGAAAGGATTCTTTACTCTCTTAGAATGGTTTTTACTCAAAGCCATGTACAGTAAAACAACATAGAACATAGCCCACAAACTTTCCGAGTCTTATGCAGGAAACCTAAAGAAGTAAAGCACCTTTAGACTCCTTTCTTTGTCACAAACTTTCTCCTTTTAGCTATTTCAAAGTCACAACTACCAACATCATGTGTGCATGAAGGACCCTCCAGCCAAGAAATGGGAAGACCTCACACTATAACTCCCCCTCAGCAAGGCTCTACATCAGCAACCCTTCCATCGTCCAGGACCTAACTTTGCTCACCTCTCAGAAATAACAAGGCTGTACAGTCCTCTGCTTCCTACCTAGGAGACTTCCCTACAGAGGCCCCTGTCAGCAAAAGCCTCTATACTTGACTAAAGAACACAACAGCCTTTTCCCTTCTCTAAATCTTGGAACAAGTGTTTTTATCAGATGGTTACTACAAATGCTACTCAGTCCCTAGAGATGTAGTTTAAGATTACGATTATTCAGATGTATAACCAAGTTGTAGGGGGTTTGCCTTTCTTGCAGACATTTAGCAATTATGGTTGCTTCCTCTTTCAGGAAGCATATATAGAGGATCCATATGAAGCTTTGTCTTGTGCACTTTGGGGCTTTTTTATGCTGTTGCCTGTCAGAACACTGAGCCAGAGCTAAAGAAACATAAACAGAGCTGACTATTTTTGCAGGATAATGGTTGGATCAGTTCATGGATGCTATGAACCTCCTGGATGAATCTTCTTCTTTGGAACGAAGTTCATTTATAAAATCTGTAAAAATCTTATTGCAGACTTCTTCCAAGCCAATTTCAGGCTGCAAATCTAAAAACACCTATTCATATATTTAACTTGATACACATGAGCAGTTCTATTGATTTCTCTTTATATTGAGTTCAGTGGAGCTACTCACATGTGTCAGGGTAAGCAGAAGCATAAGTGTTTGTGGGACAGTGATTTAATTGCTCTGATCTCAATTTTTTTAGCTATTCTTCATGAAGGATTGACTGCTAGAGGAAACCACCAAAAGAGATAGGAAATTTTCTAGCTCTGGTATTTTCAAATTAAGTTTGTGAGCATCTCCTGGAAATATGCTCTAACCAGCCCAAGGTAACTTAAATGAGAGGTAACTGGATGAAATATAACAGTCTGAAACAGGCAGGAAATCAGAGTAACAGAATACCCTTTTTCATCTTAAACACAGTGATCCTCTGGAAGAAGTATTCATCACAATATCTCTCTCTAGCATCCTTTTCAATCCAATATCTTAATGTTTTTATACCCGTATGTGCACATATATGCAGTATGTAGTGAAACATATGATGTGATAACACACATATTTCCATGTATGTTTGCTTTGGAATTAAGGTGAGAGAATATTGCACATATTATAGAATAATCTGGTAAATATTTACACCTTTGATTTTTCTTCCCTCTTTCAAAACAATTACATATCTGCTGTCCCAAAATACTGATAATCCAGCACAAAGTTCTACCTTGCTCTCATTCCTTTTTAACATTTAAGACCGCTGTTGGCTTTTCCTCCCCCCTCAGTAGTTTTAGCATTAAGAGGAAAGCCTGAACACTGAATCTATTTCTCAGTGTACACCAGTCTACCCTCGTGCTGACCATGTTCAAGAAACTGCACTAGGAATTTTCTTTTTTCTGCTGAGAAGGAGAGGATGAAGGAGGAAAGAATGACCAATTATAAACTCTGTTGTGTTTAGATGAAAGAACCTTTTTGTGGTATTCTTCAATCTCTTGTTTGGGCTGTCAACAGCAATTTGATAAAGAATGTTCCTATGTCTGACCTGTTTTTTCAAGATAGTAACCTATATTGTGTATCATCTAAAGCCAGGGGATAATCATCCATTATACTCTGTACTGCTGTTCCTGCAAGCTGAACATAGCCTTTAAAACCCAGATAAGTTGATTGATAGTTGTGTTGAGAAAGCTGCTACTAATGATATTTTAGTTAAAGGGGGAAAAAAATTAAAGTTTCTTTAATCTGATTCTCCCCCACCCCCAACACCACACTTCAGAGGCCAAAGCTCATGATAACTGTTTTGTGGTGAATGGTCAATTGTTACAAAATTCTAATTGGTTCTGGGTCAGTCCCTTTGAAATGGCTGCTGTGCTCTAGTAATTTTTTCAATTAATTCTTAACAACTGACAAAACTTTGGATCTTGTCAAAAATCGTTCAGATTTTTATAGTAGGTAAGAACATGGAACAAGATTAGCCTGGATTAAGAAAGATTCCTACATACATTATCACCAAGGTTATAATTATAGTTTAGCTCTCTTTTTTTCTCTGTTCTCAAAATAATGATTAACTAGCTCAGCAGGGTTTTCTTCCCTGTAAGTACTTACTGAATACTTTTATAAGGATAAATTGTACAAATGCATATATGTATTCTTTGGTTGACTTATGAATAAAGTGGGAAAATGCAAGGTTCAGCTAGGAATCTTGTCAGACATATTTTCACAGAACTACATTTTTGGATGTAGACAAGTCCTGTGCAGAGCAGGGTCTGTGTCAGGCAATCTTATCCCCCCACTGACATAAGTCAAGAAGTGACCAAGGACCAGTTCTCCAGCAGTGTTACCTAGAGAAGCCTCAAGACTAACTTTTTTTTCTATTAAGTTCAGACTTCAAAGAGATGGAGCAAGTTGAAGGACAAAGTCTGACCACATCTTCTTCTTTCACCAGAAAGTCCCCAGACAGACAATGACATTACCTTTAAGGTCTCTTTTCTACAGCAAAAATTAGCTCTGAGTCTAGGGCTATCAATTGTTTGCCTGTAAAACAAGCAGGCAAGTATGAACATCTGTCCAAATTTTTTGTATTCGTCCTTCCTTCACCAGAAATCTTAAAAATATACAGACAGACATATCAAATCACAAGAGACATTAATTCAAGAGTTCATTAGTAAATCAAATTAGACTATAGACACCAAATTATCTATAACTACTGACACAAATTTTCTAAGCTATGAGTAAAGCTTAGTCATTTACTCAGGATCTAGTTCATAGCTCTGTCCTTTGTTCATGAAGCCTGGAAGAATGAAGCTTGGTTCCTCTGCAACTCCAAACTCTGCTGTGAATCCTTCTGCCATAACTCAGGAGCAGGCACATTGGCTTAGCTAAAGTTATCGCAGCTTCGTATTCTTGGACCCAATCATAAGTGGTCATCCACTACACGGAGAGATCATCTTTCATCCACTTCACGCATTTTCAGCCAGTTTGACCTGTTCCGTGCTTTGTACAAAGTTGTATTCTGATGGTGCCTTAATGAACTCATTTTGACCACATTAATTTGAAACCAGAATCTCACTGTTGGTAATATCCAATACATAAGGTATAATGTAAATTAAACATGTTTTAATCTAGCAAGAAACAAACGTCACTGATAATTCTTCAGACTGGTAACATTCACTGAATCCTTATTCTCCAAATGCTGTAACTACGCTGTTCCCTTCCCCTGTTTTGGGTTCTTTTTCTGTTCTTACAGAGCCATTCAAAAATGTGAATTTCTGATTTCTTTTTCAGGCCTCAATTATTTCCTCGGTCCCTGGTCTAATCACTCCTTTCCTGTTGATAGTAACATTTTGTGTTGGTACATTTTATTTCACTTCATAGCAAGTGGGGTCCCAATTCTGGAAGATTTTTCTCAGAATGACTCCAAGAGTTTTCCATCTGGAGAGCTTGCAGAATTGAGCCGTTAGTTATGAGGAATCTGGTTTCCAATGGCAATGTGTTGTCTTCTTAGGATCTACAAACTGAACTTGCTTGGTACTCAATGTAATATTTATAGATTCCAAAACATTCTGAAACAGGCTTCCGTCTCCTCCCCAGGAGTGTGACAACTGCTCAGCTCAGTTTCTGTATTCCAAGATCTCAAGAGTTTGCATTACCTCAACTATTTATAAAAAAAGCAAGCGTGTGTTATTTCTTGCATAAGGGTTGCATAAGTCATGGAGAAGGGTATGATTTCTCACTCTCTTCAGGGAATGATAAAGAAAGTATGGTGAAATGAGAATACTGTTAGCAGAGTTGCAGTCACACCTTAGACTTTATTTCATGCTCCAGAGAGCGGTCATGGGACTCTGTCAAAGTGCACAAAGCTGGGCTATTCAGAACTAATTCTTGCTAGTCATGTCAGACTCTGTTTCCTACACTCACATATATAATGTTGCACTCCCTCCTCAAATTTTTGTTTGTGAACTAACCCGTGGAGTACTTCCAAAATATAATTAATATTGACTTCAGCATATTGTCATTGGAAACACTGCTTGAACAGTCTGCATGTGTTGACTTGTGCAATAGAATGGGCCTGGGGGATCTGGATTTTGTGGATATCCAGGTGTCTTCAGAGCCCAAAGCATGATTTTGGGGTGGGCTGGCCTCTACCATAAGAAGCCAAGAACTGAACACAGCTTTTGAATGGTGAAATTAGTGGAAAACACTCAAAAGGATCTGTACTTTACTCCTCTCTAATCCTTATGGATTTTTTAATCTATTAATAAAATAATTTCCCAGCCACAAGCATTGTGATCTTAAAAATGTTTCTATTCCAAATAAAGCTGTCAAAAATGGAAAAAAATTACAAATATTTGAAAATCAGTTTCTCTAGTTTGTCAATATTTAATTCCTACTTCAGACATTTGAAAATGACAGTTGATCTGTAATTCTTTTCCTCTTTTAGAAAAAAAAAAAAGCATTATTTTGAGTCGCAAAGTTAGCACTTGTCATTTTGAAAATGTGGCATTTAAAAATTCTGATGATTTTACAGTGTCTCCGGGATGCCCAAGAGCCAAGTATTTCAGCTAAATATTCCCTTTCCCATGACGGGTTTTGGATGAATCAGCATTTGCAATTAAATACTTTGCTGAAAAATTTCTTCCCAGATCTACAGCCAGTATTCCTGTCTGAGGGGAAATAATAAAACGAAAGCATAAACTTCGAGATTCCAGCTATGATAGCCATTGAGATTGCCATTCACCTGTGGGGATATCACATTTCTGAAGGCCTGGGTTCTCATCCTCACCCTGTCACAGATTAACCACATAACCCTGAACAGCTTGATTAGTTATCCCTCTCCTTTAATTGTCCCCTTTTCAGTTTTTTCATCCCTGGGTCAATATTACCTACCCAAGGCATAGCAAGGCAAAATATATTATTTAGGGCTGAATTCTATGACTGAGCCACTGAAGTGCCCTCAGGTTCGAGGGGGACTATTAGATCTGCTGGTCAGAAACGCCAGTGGTGGGAGGACACCAGCACCAGCTCTGAATACCTACGAGAGTGGTGTACCTACAGGTTCTACATTTTACATTTGACAACCTATTTCTCCCACAGCAGTCATAGAAGAAAATTGGCACAAACCTGAGTCCACACTACACCTTCCCTCGAGATTAGACAGCCCTTGTGGTATGTATGTTCTCCTCACATCTATCATCTTCCACCTTCTGCCCTAAGGAATTATGCTACTTTTCCAGCCATTCCCATCTGTTCACATGTAACAAAGATGCACAGGCAAAATGCTCATGCCTGTGTTACATGCACATGTAATAGAGATTACATACGTAACCAGAGAAACCTTCACTGATAGAAGGTATTTCTGTTTTGCTTATCTCTTTTAGGTGACATCCAGCCTCTCCCTAGCCAGACTCTGTTCTCCAGCACACAAATATTAAGAAAGTTGGAGTAGATGTCAAGTTACTTCATGTTACTCAGCAGGGGATCTCTAACCACAGCATCAGCATCCTCACTGATGTGTGATGCACTTGTATTTGTCAGCCTTAAGATCACAGCCAAGATGGATCCCATTTTGCTATGCTAAATACATAATTAATTATATTTCTTCTTTACCATTTTCCCTTGGACATAATATTTAGGGCAGTGGGGTCACTGGCAAATGCTCTTGAGAGTGTTGTTTACTTGAAAATAAGGGTGGGAGCCATAGATCTGCTCCTGTGAGCAAAATATGAGGTGTTATTGATATACTGTGGTTAGATTGCATAGTGGAAGTGGAAGTGAGATAGATACATTGACAGACAGACAGGTGGATAGGTGGGCAGACAAAAGGATTAATTCTATAAATAAAACTAAACAACATATTAAAACACTGACCCTGAACAAAAATAATACAGAAAATTGTCATTGTATTGCAGTGTATTGCATCACTGAAATATGAAGAAAAGGGGATATAGCAAACTTCGACTGTACATCACCGGCTTAGGTACTACTTCACTGTACTATGAGCGTTTCTGGCCTATGCATTTGGGAAGAAAACAAAGCAGAACACACACAACGAAGACTTCAGGAAAGGGTAAAGAAAAGCCACATCAATGGTAGAAGGATTGGACAAGATCCCAGTTCATAAGCCTGAGGATGGAAGAGATTACACAACAAGTCCTGCTGACACTGTAAACCTCTTCAAAGTGGAGGTTCCAAACAATGTGAAAGTGATCAAACCAAGGAATACAGCCTAAAACTCCGAGTTGTACGATCCGAGCCGTTCATTGCGGGGTGGGAGGGAATCGTATGAGACAGAGCAGTTAAGCATTGGGAGAGAGGTAATGGAGGTAATTGAGGCACAATCACCAGAACTATTCAATAATAGATTAGATAAGTAGTAGAAATAATGTAGGGGAATATCCTGCATGATGGAGGGAGTTGAACTAAATCACCCAGGAGGAGAATAATTGCAATTATAGATCTGTTCCACCACCACTAGAAAATGGTGGTGCCAGGTGCAAGTATTAATTTTATTAAAAACTGAACTGAAATGTACATACTCTTAAACATAGCCAAGACCATACATATTCTGTTTAGGAATGAAACTTAACCCCATTTCATAGACCTATATATTACTGTGTTATTTTTAATTTTTGCAAAGTTGATGCTGTCTGACATTGGAAAAGGACTTGACCTGCAAAGTCTGCTGAAGATAAGTCCCTGCTCCTTCATTTCATTCATATTGGGAGAGTGTTATGTTCAATTTGTGAATCTGGTATTTCATTGTAGTTCTTTGCATGTTCATAAAAAAGACCTTGGAACAATCTGAGTATATAAAACAAACTGAGAATATAAACAGAACATTCCTCTGGGGCTTGTAGCAGAAAGCAAAAACAGCAGCGGAAAACTAGCACATGTAGCCTTTCACAAGATGCAAGAGCTCCTCATTTTCTTTAGCCATTTCTAAGAGCCTGATGTATGACACATCTCAAGTCTTGCCTCCAGTAAATTAAGCCATGGTTTTCTTACCATCTTTATTGAGAGGAGCACCCAGATTCTCTTTCAGAAAAGACCTGAGCGAAAGAGACTCTTTCCAAGCCACTTGACTTACTTTGGTATCACACTCCCATGGGGTTGCTGGATGTGTTCCTCAGCTTCCAAGCAGATCTGTGAGTGTTAGAGTAATCTAATCAAGCCTGACAATAGCGTCTTGCCAAAACAGAGCTCTGGAGTGAAAAGCCATATGTTTAAAAATGCATGCCTTTCAGAAGTTCCCAGAGACTCTCCCCAAATTGCTTTCACTTACAATGCTTCTTGGTGTTTGCTTACAGTAATCCCCAGCCAGACTTATGGTGGAAAGCACTTTCAGTTCATCAAGTGCTATCCCCTGCTATTACTGTCACCATCCTATGTAGCCCCTTTCATATTATGAAGTCAGTGAATTCAACAGAAAACATGAGAATCCATTGATCCTGGCATCTGACCCAGGGCAAAAAATTATGCAATAAGGGGAGAAGCAGCAGACATATTAGGGACATTTCCCCATTGATTTAGATCAGAGTCCAACGACATGGCAAAGGGAACGGATGTCCTCACTGTATCAGCCATCTGCTAGCTCTGATAGCGATGCTTATAGACTCCTTCTCCCTTGACATAGGCATGTGACTGAGAGATCGAGTTTCTGTTATTGGGAGACTTCATTAAAGGTGGGATTTGTCTTAAAAACTAAGTTGCTAGTCTTAATACTTATTTTCAAACTATTTTGCATTTCTAAATCAGAAATCTTCTTTTCAAGAAAATAGTTATTCTTTCAGGATAAAATTCATCTAGCAAAATAACACCATGGAAACATTAAGAAACAGTTGTTGCTTGCTATGTTTTTAGTTCTGTGAGCTCCTTAATATGGAGACATAACTTTATTCTCCAAGTCCAGGTACTTTTTCACAGATTTCATGATGCAATCTGTAAGTTCATGATGCTAAGCATGCTTCTTTTTTAATTTAGCTGCTATGTTTTCATCTATTTTGCCTGGGTGCCAATTTTACAATTTTTACCACATGGTTCTTAAAAGCTTGTTGGCATAAGGATATATAAACTAGCGCCATTCTCCTTATCCATTAAAAAGTCAGGTTCAGGAGTCTGGGGAAGCAGACACATCTGTGAAGTAATTATCTAATAATGGAAATTGAATGCAGATATTTAGTTACAAATCCGCAAATTACAGGCTCTTTTAAAAACACGTGCACATCCTACCACATAACATTTCCTACAGAGTAATTAGAGTTCTTTGCATCTATAATTTCATATTAATGACTGCCTAAGCAAACACTGAAATTACACAGTAATATACCGTAACAACTCCAGATTGCTTCACTTGTGTTGAACAAAAAGACAGAGAGCATGTGTCAGAAAAATTGTCAAACAGTCCTACATGTACAAAATGTTAGGCTGTTATAAATAAAACTTTTTTAACCATTTAGCATTTCTCAGTGTCCCATTATCTGCTAAAACACATACGAATATATCTCAGAATACGTGGGCAACAGTTTTTACTCAGCTGATGACTAGGAATGGGTGTACAGATAGATATTATAAATCTCAGTCTGCATGGAAGACCATAGGGACATTCAGCTCTTTATCTGTTCACCCAAAAGATTCACTCCAACTTCAGTAACAGACAGTTAAAGATTCAGTAGCCACTGCAACCCTAAGGAAAGAATAAAAGGCTTTGGTCCATGAGTCCCAGCTGTTGATTTGCAACACAGATCTAAAATTACTTACTTATTTACAAAAATGAGAAATAAGGAACGTTTCTGTTGTCAGGAGTAACTTAAGGAAGTCTGTGCTTCATAGTGGGTATAGTTTCTACATGTGTGTATTGATACACTGCTCCTAGAGGTCTGGAACTCAGAGAACATTATGATTAGCGGGTAGCCAAATCTCCTTTCTGATTTGAATATTGGTGTTACTTTAAAAAGACTTAATAAACACATATAGAGATTATTTTTCAGTAAGATATTCCATTCATGATGCTTAGAAAGAACTAGAGATCACATCAATCTTTCCAGTTGTGTGGGTAGCTTTGCTTTTCTCAGTGAGTTTGAAATGTTTCTAGAGAAAATCTACAGCTGAACAGAGGTTCTTACAGCTGCCCTGTAGGTGGCCGTTGAAAGAATCAGAGAGCTGGACCTGGCAGATTTGGGGAGGAGAGCCAGGATGAAAGCTGATGGAGATTCAATCAAGCGCTGATCTTCATCAATTTCTAGGATGCCATCCGTACTTGAGAAGAGCCCTGCTGGTTCAATAGTTTAAATCCAAGATAGAAGAAGACCATGAAGAAGAACTTCCCCTGTTGTTCTCTCATCTGGGTGCATCCTTTAGAAAGGTCATACTTCTGACCTCTGTAAATCTGAGTATGAAAGTAATGAAAAAAACAAAACTGTGGGAAAGTATCTATTGCTTATAAGGTGTCATTTCTTCCTCTAAAATGGTTCACAACAAACACCTGATGAAAAAGGTTTGAGCAACCTAGGGTGGCTTCTGCTCCAACCAGACCAACTCACACATCGCTGTCCCAAAGGGCATGCGTGACCTAAGTAGACTGTGGAGAACTGAAATCCAGACATGAGTCTGTACTGTGAGGTCTTTACTCAAAGCTCTGCCTTTGTCCTCAAGCCCACCCATCGATTCTGGTCTGACAAAACACCCAAATGCCCTGGTAGACTCATGATTTGTATCTGATATGTTGGGTTGCTGACTCCAGATATGGTTCCTGACCCTCTGACCACATACCAGCTTGTAAAAACAGCCTCCGTTGTCCACTAGGTCCTAAAAGGCTCACAGCTGGGCACAAAAATGTACTTGAAAATCTGTTCCCTGCTGCCGTGTTTTGTCCCTCCTTAGAGCCCCCTTCAGGCACTTCTGGGTCTTCCTCTCCTGCTTTGTGCCTTGCAGCTCACTGCAGATTTTTTGATCTTGCAGACTTTCTCTGCTTGTATATTCTCCATTGCCTTTTGCGCAAAATAACCTGATTTTGATGATACAGCTGGAAATGTTGTGCTGTTTCACACTGGGCATTCCTACACATTTCATTTTTCTTAGAATGCCTGGTAATGCTTTCTGGTCTCTGTCGGATTTCATATGAATACCGGTACCAATGTAATTATTTGTTGAGAGCAGAGAACAGGCAGTATGATTCTCCCCTCTGTGCGCTGATTATATTGCAATCACCATTTCCCTTGCCAGAACACACTCTCTTCTCTAGAGTTAAATTATTCTCTGAAATAAAAGGCTTCCTACTTCTAGGGGCAGAGCATTTCACAGGTACTGCAAGGCAAAATGAGAACAAGACGAATATTCCTGATCCTATACTGTTTGGTGGCCTTTATTTTTAGTAATAGGCAGTTTCCAGGTTTTTATTTTAAGCCACTTATGCAAGATCTTTAAAGCAAGTGACAGATGAACTGGTCGGCAACCACATCTCATGATGTGAGAGCGTGTTCAACATCAGTGTTGAGGCAAATGTAGATGCATGGACCAGTGAGTTTCACCCTTTTCCAAGACTCTCCAGTAAATCTATATCTCATTTTTTCAATATGGTTACTATTTCACATCATAACTATGAGTCATATATAACCACATTACTACTTCACATACTTTAAAAAGGAAAAGAACTTAAGGACTTGATCTGATAAATCCAGGTCTGAGTCAGATACATGCCTTCCAAGCATATGTTTGTAAGAGAAGGCAGAATCAGGCCCAGCCCAAGTTTAACCTGCAGAATGAGCCCACTGCATACATTCACATGAAGAGGCAGAGAAGAGGCGTTACTGGCTGTTCAGGAGAAAAGTGCACTTGGACCTCCGCTGTTCAGAAGATGCACAGAAAGCATTTTTACTGCGTCTCACTCCAAACGGATTTTTTCTTGTTCATGATGACTTTGGATGATCAACGTTGTACCTTTTCTGTGATGATGTGATGAATTCTTATCTTCCTTCAATTTGATTAATCCTGCCTAGATTCAAATGAGTCTCCCTTGGGAGGTAAGGCTATGACTCTTCTTTCTCTTCCTAATTCCAGTAATGTAAATCTGTGGTGACTTCCTTGCAGAACATCAAAGAATACTACATTTGGGGGTAACACTGCAAGCCTTCCACTAGGCAGATAAAGACCTACTTCTGCTTATGAACATATAGAAGGTGTAGTAGGTTCAATCCTTTCCTTAAAAAAAGGTAAGACAAGCTACCATTGCACGTTAAGCAAATAAAAAAGAAAAAAAATAGCAAATCCAGGAGCAGAGGAGAAGAAGCAGGAGAGTTTTCTGTGCTCTAGATCAACTCCTGGCAAAGCCAAAGAGCTATGCTGAGTAACTTTTTTCTCTACCTTACCTTCCCTCACTTTGGGGAGGTGAGCACCAGCCTGATTAGGAGCAGAAGTCCAAATAGCTGGGGGGATGACAAGAAGGGTTGGCACACATCCTTGTGCTGGTCCATAAAGTTGTCTATGTACACAGTGATCAGAGACAAGCAAAGCAAAACAAAACAGTAGCAACTGCCTGGTTCAGCCCCCCTGATGGGGAGACTCCAGGGAGAAATCAGTTCTAGGGGAATTTTGCAAAAAACCTTCCAACAGAGCAGATAAGTGAGAAGACTTACTCTCCTGCAGAAATCATTGGATCTTCTAATTCTTGGCATGCTCTTGAACAAGAAAAGCTTCCACATGCAGCAGTGGGTTTGATCACCCTAATCCCAGGGAATTTTACAACATCACAGGTGAGAAGAAAATCAAGTTTCCTGGAGCTGCTGTGCTTAAGAACAGCCATTGGGGGCTTTTACGGAGAGATGGAGGAGAGATGGAGTGGCTCGTTTAAGCCCTTATATTGCACTGTAATTTATGTATGCAATGCATTTATGTATGTATCCAATGCATCTATGTATGTATCCAATGCATCTATGTGTGTATCTGATGCATGTATGTATATATCCAACTGCTCTTCAAATATATTTTCCTGTTGAGAAAGGTTGTGTTTGACTGCAATCCTTCTTTTGGAAGGTTAAGGGGCCAGATCCTAGCCATATCTTTCTTTTCTACTGAGTATTCTGGGGTAGGCTGTCATTACGTACATGCCACACCTAGCACAGGGGATCTCCCAGCACAGGTAGGGCTTTGAGCTATTCTTCTAATGCAAAAAAAAATGACCTGCAGCACTGTATGTGAGTTTTTAATAGAGAATCCCTTCAATACGGAAGCCTTCCACCCGCTTCTCACCCAGCTGCACTCTCTTTTCATCATGCCAAACTTTAACAGCACATTTTAAAATCTCAGTTCCAGCAACGAATCAGTTCTAGCACTCTTTGGGGTTTTTGGTTTGTTATATTTTGGGATTTTTTCCCTTGAAATTGTTTGCCAGCTCTTACAGAGGATTTTTTGTTTAGTTTTATTGCGGTTTGTTTCACTTTTTTTAAAGTATCCCATCAATAGGCTAGCCAGCACTAATCTCCTGCTAGTAGCAATCTCTTGTTGTAGTAGGAATGATTTATAATTGCAAATACAATTGTTTTAAGCACTAAAAGAAATGTCAGTAATATTCGGTGTGATCAGCAGCGACTGCTCAGCTGGGAATCCCGACAAATCATGAACTTGGTTTTCTTCAGACGAAGCCTCCTTGCTGCCGGCCGTGTTCCACTGAGCAGCAATAGTTTGGTTAGTATTTTGGCCAACGATCTCGATACCAGCAGTTATATCTTGACGGGGGATGAGTATTTCAGGATGGTTATCTGCTTTCTGCAGCTCCCCGGGTGTTCCGGGCATTCACGGGTGGCAACATTAACCCCTACTGCTCGTACCTTTGGGGTTGGTGGGCAGCAAGTTGTGAGATGGGGCTGGGCACTGCGGCGTGCAGGTCTCTCTCTGCTGGTTTTGTTGTAAAATAATTCGCTCCAGGTTTTCAGTCCGTATTTTCCTTCAGTTGCCTCTGTAACTCCAGAAAGAATTCGGATGGCAAATTGATAAAACAGAGAGAAGAACAAGACGGAAAACGGTTTGATAAATGCAGTGAAAAGTAGATTAATTGCCGAATAACAGCTTCTTATATAATTATCTTTCACCACGGAGGCATCTGAGGCTGCAGTTATGTGGCAGGGCAATTTCTTTAAATTAAGTTTAGTTCCATGTTAAAGAACTAAAGAAATGGACCTTAGTGTATAGCTACTGCGTCTGATCAAACTTCCCCTGCCAGGGATTTTGAAAAAGCCGGATTTGCCTCTACCGGTACTGATTAATCCCGTGGCAGTAACCAAGTCAGGGTGCATCGACACTGGAAATATTAGAAGTAACAATTAAAGGGAGGTTTCGATAATAGGTCACCAGTTATGAAAAAATAGGCACACGTGAACCTTAGCACATCATCCTCAGAAACACGGACGTCATCGCTGATACGTGTTTCCTCATGTTTTTAGCCACGAAGTAACTCAGAGGACCTTCATTTCTTTACCTGCCATTATAAAGTCAGATGAGAAAAGGGGGGTCGGTCATGCGACCCGAACCCTTAACTCGTCGCCGGCACCGCCTCGAGAGCTGCGATTTGGGGGAACCCGAGCTGCGAAGTGCAGCCGGCAGGTCCCCTTCAGCGTGCCCGCTTCATCACCCTGTCCTTGCAATAGCCGGGCCAGTGTTTTCCAGGGTGAGCCTCCTCCTGCTGCTCCACACTAATTAGTGACCGATTAGTACGCGAGAGGGGAGGTCAGACCCCGCTCCCGAACCGTCGCAGCCGCCAGAAGCAGCCG
>NW_009260399.1:2805487-2806569 GCF_000687185.1 Egretta garzetta | reverse complement strand
GGGGACACCAGCCCCTTCCCGGCCGGGAACCAAATCCCAGCAGCGGCGGGGGGCGCCGGGGCTCCCGCTTGCGCCGGGGTCTCCCCGCCGGGCTGGCCCACGCACCCCCGCAGGGGTTCGTTACGCATCTCTACTAATTGCCCACGGGAAAAGGAAAGGAACAAAAGTGGGGAAAGGAAAGAAAAAAACCGTTCTTATCTAGGCGAAACACCTATCGCGCTTTTTTTTCCCACTAGGCAACTCGACAAGGTGCCCGTTTCTGCACGCACGGGTGAATTTCGTAATGCCACGATTGTGGTTTTATCCTTCGTTTTTAAAATAAAAACTATCGATGCACTCTAGGAAATAACTTTCGTTCGATACTGCCTCGCAGTAACCGTATTGAAAAGGCATGCATTTCAGCTTTCTGCAAAGATTTATTTCCAACCTCTGAATATAAAGCGTGTGAACTTGGAAACCAAAGGACGACAAATGCGTTTGGCAATCTATGCGAAAAAAAATATAACATTTCTTTACTCTAGGTTAGCAGATAAAATTGTCCCACGAGATTTCGGGGGGCGGGGTTAACACAAGAAGTACGAGAGACAGCCTGTCTTGTTCTGCAGAAACATCAGGCAAGCCGCAGTTCGGGACACAGTCAGCCCAAAAAGCCTGAGAGAGAGTTTGGATTTTTTTCGGGAGAAGGAAAAAAAAAAAAAAAAATCAGAGAAGCCGCAGTTTAGGAACCAGATTTGAGGAAAGGTGTCTACATTTTGATAATGTCAGAGTTAATCCGAAGGATATTAGAGGTGGAGAGCTGGAGATAGAGGAGCACCCCGCGGCCTTCGCTTTTAGCCAGCCGCGTTAGAAGTGACTCGGTTCACGGCACGGCCACGGCGCTGGGGCAGGCGCGGGGCCACAGCCCCCGTGGGCTGAGCCAGAGCATCGGCTCTCCCGGAATACGGGCAGGGGATAATTTGGGAGGGAGGGAGAGAGGGAGGGAGGCAGAACACATCCCGGTTTCTTTGGTGGCTCCCTGTTACCTCCTCCGTCCTGACCAGAGAAAAAACGCTGCAAGAGCGGGGCCGGGCTGGCAGCGCCCT
>NW_009260399.1:2801879-2803886 GCF_000687185.1 Egretta garzetta | reverse complement strand
GGAGGAGAGGGAGAGAAGAAGGAAAAGGGGCAGGAACTAGAGGGAAGCGGGGAGAAGGGGGAGGGGGGATGCCGAGGTGCCCCTTTCCTCGCTGCCGGTGAGGTGTGCCCCGAAAGGGTGCCCTGGGCAGCCGGGGCAGGTCAGGGCTGGGCTGGCGGGGTCCTCCTGCCCGGGCCCTCCAATGCTAGGGGGGGAGGCAGAGCCAGACCCAAGAAAGCCCACGGGAAAGGCGAAGAGGAGGTGGGATGGCAGGGCGGAGATCTCTGCAATGGAGAAGGATGGAAGGAGAGGATTGGGAATGAGAGCAGGGGAACGGGGTGGGGCACGTCCAGGAAAGGCAGCGGTGGCAGCGAGGGAGGGCAGGAGCGAAAGGGGAAGCTGGGAGCCGGCGAAACCCTTCCCTGTGTCTGTACGACACCTGGCACGACCCCTCACGGGCTGGGGGGGGTCGCTCCGGATTATGGATGCCGTTGTAAGGGACTGGGGGGCCCTGGGGAAGAGTAATTCGTCCCTTCCCTGTGGTCCTTCCACTCGCAGACCCTCCGGCCGAGTATGCAGGATTCCCCTGGGGAGGAAGGAAAGCCCTTTTCCTCCCGAGGAGCCACCCCGAAATCCCTCCCTCCTTCCCCCTCGTGGATCTGCAAAGGTCTTCTGTAGTTTCCAAGAGCTAAAAGCTGTATGAGATCCTGCACTTGGTGCGGGAGTGGTGAGAAAGTGCTGCCTGGCGAGCGTGTGTGCGCGAGTACGGCCGAGGTGTCCCTTTTGGAGGATGGAGAAGCCCTCGCTATGCTGGGGGAGCTGGGGAGGGATCGGTGTGTTTCTGTATCACCTGGAGAACTGTTGCTCCCCGCCACCAACCAGCCCCGCCAGGTTTTAAAACCTGTTTGCGCTGCTCAGGGCGTGGGTGGCAGCCGCCACCAGTTGCAGGTGGCGGGGAACCCTCTCCTTCCCCGTGCCCCTGTGTAAAGCCAGGGAAAAGTTTCCAACCGGCTTTTAAGAGGCCTTTTAGTCCGAATCTCGAGGTTTCCACCGGGAAAACTGCTGAGGGCAAGCGAGAAGCCCTTGGCAAAGAGTTGACAGTGGAAGTGCTGACAGGCTCTTAAATACTGTGATGCCAGAGATTCCGTGAGCTAAAATCAGAGCATCTTAAGGCTTTGGACTGTGTTAATCTTTAACGCACTGGTACTTGAAAGAGCGGGTTTCAGCTTTTTTCCATGAAAATTTGTTTCACTTTATAAATGCACTCAGATTTTAATGCAGCCGTCTGCTGGGGAGCTGTACATTTTCCACCAGGCCAAAAAAAAAAAAAGATTTTATGTATATATCCGTCTTCCATCAACACGATTATTGGCCAAATGCCCAATTCGTTGCATTTGTCTTGCAATCTCCTGTAGAAGCCGGTGGTTCTGGCGGAGCGAAATGTCCCATTAAAAGAGCGCGACGGGGCGAGAAAAGGAACAGGGAACAGTGGTACGTAATGCGAAGGAGCAGCCGAAAAGACAAATGAAGAAATTCCGTGTGAACTGGTAAAACTCGGAGCATGGGTGACTTGGATGCCAGGTCGGGCCGGTCCTTGCCCCTACCCGCCTGTCCGCACGTCCCAAGTGCTCACATCTGGTCTTGCTGCAAACCGCTCCCCTTTTAGTCCTGAAAAAATCCATCTCGGAAAGCAAACCATTGACTCAGTGTGCTTTCTTAGAAGACATTTTCTTGGGAGAAAAAGGAAAACTTGAAGAAGGTGGAAAATACGAAGGAGACATAAGTTTTATCTCCTATTTTTTTTCACCGCGGTCCCCTTCGCCCCCCGGGCAGTCCAAGCCCAGCCCTGGAAGACCCGGCCCGGTAACACCCCGCCGGGAAAGGTCTGTCCTCCTTTCCCAGCCCCATTCGGCCGCTTTACAAAAGCGATTTTTTTTTTTCCCCCTGGCACACTCCGCGCAGGGAGGGAGCACACTGCAGTGCCCGACCTCCCCAGCCGCTGAGGCAGGTTGGAAAGAATTCACTGGC
>NW_009260399.1:2800810-2801563 GCF_000687185.1 Egretta garzetta | reverse complement strand
AGGATCAGCTGCCCGGGGCTGAGCCGGCAAAGGGGGTCTCGCTGCCCAAGGGTCCCCAGCACTTCTCCGCACCATCGCGATTCACTCTCCAGGCTCTGAAAGGCCTTCGCACAAGGTGCTTGGTCACTCCGTTTACAAGCAACAATTTTCCTTACAATAGGTAGACATTTTCCGACACGGTGCTTTTTAATCCCGCGCTTCGTTTGTGCTTTATCTGGGAGGAATCTCGTTGTCTGGGGCGCGTCCAGGACACGGAGACCGGTACCGCACAGCGGCAGCACAGGAAGAGCGAACCTTTTTCTTTACATAATATATATTCCTGTATTAGAAGTTAACATCATGCTGAATGGAAACGTTTTACCTAGGAAAGCTTTTTACCAGAAATCACCCGGCACACATATCTTTATTTCCATTTTAGCTCAGAGAGCACAAAAGTCTCCTACTCTAAATCTGATGGAAATGAAATCTGATTAGATTCTAAAGAAACGCCAGAGAGTCCGGCTTTTCTTGGCTTACGGAATCGGGCTTGTTTCATCCCCCGAGGTACTCGAGGGTGAAACAGGCCCGCTCTGCATTTCACGTCCCCTTGCAGATAAGACCCCGGCAACTGCGGCCACGCTGGCCCCTTGCAGCGCTTTTTAAGCCCCCCACAGCCCGGGCGGGAGGTTCCGAGCCCCCTGTGAAAACCCCATGGAAAGAACCAAGCGGCTTTGGCTACCTTAGCGCTGCGGATCCCCAAAATAAACCCGAGCC
>NW_009260399.1:2798827-2799576 GCF_000687185.1 Egretta garzetta | reverse complement strand
GGGGGGGGGAAATCGATCCAAATATATTGTTCAACAGTGGAGCCAGCGCACACCGATGAGATTTATCAAGTATTGATTTGCATGAATATTTTAGACCCATGCCTACGAGAAAAGTTATAGGCCGCCTTAAGCCGGTGAGCAATGTACTGTCTGCAAAGGAGCTATTTAACAAGGTGCTTTTCAGCATATCGATCACTTGCCTTTAAAGTGTAATTAATAATAACATCTTACGGCAGGGACAGCAGGAAATTATTTTATAAAGGCTTTTTTTTTTGTTGATTTTCGTTTGGTTTGCTTAAAAATAAAATAAATCTTTTCACTAATTATTTTTATTAGCGTCCAATAAACGCAAAGTTATCTTTGTGAGTAGTCTGGCAAGGTTTTCCTTCGCCTCGCCTCTGGAGTGCCATCTAGCTAAGCTGTTGTAGTAACATTCATTAAATAAATGTCAACAGACAAGGATTTATGCTGCATAATAATATTACAGCTGTAGTATAACTGGATTTATTTTAAAGCTATCCTGAGGTTGCTTTGATCTATAAAGCAGCAACGTATGCCTCTATATGTCGCAAACAGCCTTTGCGAAACTACTTTGAGCTCTACAGTCCGCCAACATTTTTCTTACAGCATTCTGTCTGCAGAAGAAGCACGAGGCGTGACTCTTCCCTCTTTGATTTGTTTAATAGAAAATATACACAGGGAAGAAAACTGCGAGGAATCCGCTGTCCTGATTTCAGGGATGGGCTTGG
>NW_009260399.1:2798069-2798809 GCF_000687185.1 Egretta garzetta | reverse complement strand
GAGTGGTTGCCTGCTTTGAAATCGTCAATGTACACCAGTGACTGCGTCTTCTGCTAGTTGTTCCTCTGCATCCTTCAGAAATTTCTTGCCGTCAGGTACAATGAAAAGCGTCATTCAAAAAGCTGCGAGGTAAAGAAACCTGAGGTGTGTCTGTTCCTATTTCCAGCACATACTTTTAATAAGCCACTAAAAAGCACTTTCTGCGTGTACAGAATAAGGCATAAGTAAGCACTTTTTTTCTTAGATGAATTCACGTCTTGCACCTTTTTAATATTTTACTATGATCATAAGTTACAAATACAGTGTACGAAAAAAAATCTTTTTATTGATATAATCAGCACGTCTTTAAAAAAACAAACAAACTAATGTCAAAACACATTTTAAAAATCCGATTGGTCATTTAGCCCTGCCAGTTCCTTAACTTCAAGAAAAGAATATTTAGTAGAATCAGAAGTACAATAATCTCATACGTTACTCCAAAGAAAAGGCATGTGGAGGGTGGCAGGCGTGTTAAGTCTCGCGTTGGATTACAATCTACTCTGATATGACTGTAGTGAGTCAGGATTTTACTCCGGTGAGGAGCACCGGCAGCGCTGGGGAGCTGGGTACGGCGGGGGGAACGCTCGGGCCGCTTTCTTCCAGGGGCAGCCGGGCTCTGAACGGCATCAAATCGAGTGGTTGCGCCCCGAGGAAAAAACATCGCCCCAAGTCACCTCCTCTGCGCAGGAAGAGGCCGGGGT
>NW_009260399.1:2794959-2796024 GCF_000687185.1 Egretta garzetta | reverse complement strand
GGCTTTCCTCCGGGCACCGGCACCCCCAAACCCCGCCGCGTCCCGGTCCTTCTGGCACTGCCCGGAGACCGGGCTTCAGGAGTTTTTGCCCCAATTTCGGGTGTTTGACGGATATGCAAAGAAAACAGCTGGCGAAGATCTCCCGGAGTGAGACGAGGGATTTCAGAGCAGTTGGGGGAGAAAAAAAAAAAAAAACAAAAAACCAACCAAACAAACAAAAAAACCCAACAACCCACAAACCTAAAACAGCTCCCAGAAACGGGGCTCAAATCGAAACGAGCATCCCGGCAAGGGAGCACTTTTCTCAGGAACCCGGAATATATATCAAATTATTTCATTCTCGAGTGGTTTTGAAGCTCTCAGCGTCCCGACTTTAACTGTGCAGGCTGATGCCCAGAGCCGTATTTCAGGCCAAAGCGAAAAATCACAAAGCGGTGGACAAGTTATAATCCGGCCCTGACCCTTCTTCTCCTGTTTCGGATCAAAGCTGAAGCTCCGCCGCATCTCGCCGATCGATTTCATAACAAGGAACCGTGAGACCGCTCCAAATATAATGCAAAGCGTAGGAAAGAGTAAAAATGAGATCGCTCTTCCTTCACTGGGGACTGGTCCGCATGCACGTACCCCAACAGATCCAGGACCCGGCTGCCCCTGCGGGGGACACCGAGTGCTCCGAGCTGCTCGGTTCAATTACAGCTGATCATGCCCTAAAAACGTACGGTCAGAGCTTGACCTTCCACCAAGGCTGAGTTTTATAGGGTCGTTTCCCCCTTAATACTCGGAAAAAGAAATTCAAACCTTTGGAAACAGTGATGAACCCGATATTCACTTTAGCAGTGGGTAGAGAGGGGGGAAACAAAAGAGTTATTAAAGGAAAAAAAACCAGCTTGGCATGCATAATATTTCGTATAATATCACATTACAGGTTAGCTCGCACAACTAGCCCAGTCTGTCGCCATCTGATTAATTTTCTTTCCTTCCTTTTTAATTGCCAGTGAGAACTATTAATCGATTACACAAACCGACCCCGTAAGAGACGGACAAGCCGAGGTGCGTTTTCCTCAG
>NW_009260399.1:2792417-2793375 GCF_000687185.1 Egretta garzetta | reverse complement strand
CGCCGCCCGCCCGCCGTGACGAGCTCCCGGGGAGCGGTGAGCACACGCACACCCGCGCACGCATACTTACACGGCAACGGGGCGATGGCACCTCACGCATCCACACCTACGCTCACCGCGTACGTGCCCACGTGTGCGCCTGTGCGTGTGCACCCCGAAGTGTACGCACCTGCACACGCGTGAATCACACGTATACTCTTGGGTGTTTATGTCTAGTACGCACGCAAGTGTACATGGGCATGTATACACACGCGTATATATGCGTAAGAATACACATACTTTTTCATACACCGACGCACACGAATAAATGCGTGTGCTCTCATACGCACGCCTGTATACATTTACACCCATATGTACACAGGCATACTTATAACTACATATGTAAGCACACCGGCGTGCGTAAGGGGGGTGCGTATAGCAGCGCGTGCGTGTATATACACGGAGGGAGGAAGGAAATATTTTCGCTTCACATTATTCTGAACTTGATAAACCGAATGGACCGGGCCAGCTACTCTAGCACCGGGACGTTGCCTCCCAGCACATCTCCGCAGGGTTTCCAACCTTGTGCTTTGCCTTTGCAATTTTAAAGGCAAAAAAAATATTTCCTACTCTTTACAGAACAGAGGGGGGGGAGGGGGGAATAAGAAAAGAAAAAGCGAGAAAAGCCAGGCGATTGTTTCGGGAGTCGTTTTCTGTTTCTAGATGTACTTTTGAGATAAATTAAAATGATGGATAAACCCATCACTGTAAAAAGAGACTCTCTGGATTGCAAATCACGCCTCTTTTCCTCATTGAGCAATCGTGCAAACTCTACAGGCTCGTATAGAATCAAAGGGATGCGCCGAGGGACAATATTTTTTCTATCAGGATAAAAATAACCACTGATCGCAGCCCGTAAACTTTTTCAGATGTTAATTTCTGCCCCTGAACCCGGGCCCTTCCCGCAGCGCCCTTCCCC
>NW_009260399.1:2789029-2789617 GCF_000687185.1 Egretta garzetta | reverse complement strand
TTTGAGATATTATTTAAGGAAGAAAAGAAAAAAAAAAAAGGAAAGAAAAAAAAGGTATATTTCCACTTCCAAAGACTCCAGAAAAAATGCGAACAGCCAGAGCTCTGAAACGGACCCTAGAAAAGCAGGAATATACAGGGCTTTCGGTTCGGCTTTCTGTCCTACCTGGGCAGAGACCGAGAGCGGTCTGGTGAATTGTAAACCAGGCGACAGTGTACTGGTCACTTGTTGCACAGGAGTGACGTTAACGAACGTTGCTTTTATGCTCTGCGCATCTTGGTGCGTGTTGCTGGATAGGAAATACCCGTCTGACCGCTATGTCTTAAGCAGCCATAAACCGCCAGCTCCGTTTGACTGTCAGGCTCGGAAAATATACGTGTGCTTTCCGGAATAAAGAGAAAAATGTGGACCCTGGTTACTTTTATACATTGTATATGCAGTGTGCAAACGATAGGCATGTACCCCATACCCACATTTTATAAAGTGTTCCTACAGTGTGGTCATGCAACTTATGTAACATTATTTGCTTTCCACTTAGAAACAGCATAATTAAATCAATAAGAGTAAATTTGCTCTTGCTTCCCCCCC
>NW_009260399.1:2788596-2788933 GCF_000687185.1 Egretta garzetta | reverse complement strand
GAAACAGAAAATCAGGATGAGTATAGTTCTATACCTGCAAATACAGCACTTGTACGTACATGTCCGCGTGTATGGGGCATTTTTTAAAGCTTGTAGTTATGTTTACGTACCCTTTACATTGCTATAGTGACATGACTTACTAACACTTTGTGCTTAGTACGCTATGATGATGAGGAGAAACAGGGCGTGTGTTTACTGGATGTCTCCCCGCAGCCACCCAGCAGGGCTCCGCGGAGCGAGCAGAAAAAGCAGCCCGTGACAGTATTTTCTTAATTTGATGTCAGAAAGACATCCCGGGCCCCTGCCCTAACTCCTTTCGGCGTCACTTCCCACTTCC
>NW_009260399.1:2774363-2788045 GCF_000687185.1 Egretta garzetta | reverse complement strand
GAAAACCTGTCTGTGAGGGTGACAAGTGCCCCCCGCGATCGCGGTGCTGCCGGGCCGGCCGCTCCTGGCGCGGGCCCGCCCGCAATGTGAATGCAATTACCCCGCCGGCGTTTGATGTCTTCCCTTGCTCTCCCCCCCACCAGCACGGCTTCGATGTGTCGTAAAATAGAAATGAAAGACAGGCTTTAGCGCTCGCTACCTAACCCCTGCTCCTCTCTGCTTCTAAGGGCCCGGGTCTTTGCAGGAGGCGTTTAACCCCCAGCGCTGCCGGCAGAGGTGGTTTTCTGGGAATGGGAAGCATCTCCACATCTCCATGCCGAACAGATCCCTCAGTTCCTGTCACCCTCCCTACAGATCAGGCGGCAGCGCTGCGGGTAAGGAAATTCTTGGCCACCATCTGCCGCTGGTTGATATATTGAGAAGTATATATATGTATGTATGTACATACTTATAAATAAAAATATTTTTTCAGCCAGGTTCGGTTTATCTATAAAAATAAACCGAATAAAGACCGTATTCGCATTTTCAATAAACCGTCGGCAGCCAGCAAAACGCAAGGCCAGATGCAAAGATGCAAAAGCAGCGTTTTTCGGGTCCAACGCTAAAGGAGGAGAGGTGGTGGCAGGATGGTTTGGATACCTACTTTAAAAAATCACAAAATAAAAGACCAACCAGAAGATGGTTGTTCGGCCTCCAAAGCTCTGTGTAACATCTTCCTCTTCCTCCTCCGCCTCCCGGGGAGTGCTGGGGGAAAGGGGTCCACTCAGCTCCCGCGGCGGCACCTCCCGGCCCTGCGTGGAGTTTGCCAGGTCTCTGCTCGGGCTCCGCCGCCCTCAGAGAGTCGGGGATGCGGAGCAGGCCCACGGGGAGGGGGGGATCACGTCCCGCTGGGCCTCGCTGGGAGAAGCGGAGAGGCCGTTTCAGAGGGGGATGTCCCCCCCGGTGCCCCTGGGTGAGGGTCCTGTGCGCACTTCTTGGGGGGACCCCATTTTGGGTGGCCTTTTTCTAGCAGGGAACCCGCAAAGGACAAGGACAACGCGGTAGTGGGAACCCCATTTTTCCTGCAGGTAGAAACCCCTAAAACCCTTCAAAGATGGGATAAACAGCACTCAAGCGCAGCAACACTCTGTGGAACTCCTTTCTGAATGTGCAGATCTTAAGGGGTCCCCGGAGACGGGGAAACAGAGAAACTGATAATTGTGGCTTGGTTGGTTTGGTTTTTTTTTTTCAGTAAAATATCCCTATAAACCCAACCCTCCTGGGTTCTTCACCACCAGCGGTACCGGCAGAGAACTTTTCCCCTCTGGAGGAGGCTGCACAGCCCACGCTGACTCCCACGAACGTCCCGGTTACCCGCCGAGAGTCACGACATGCCCTGGGGGGAAGCGCCAGCCCCGCCGCCCGCGACGCCTCCTTACTGCTCGTTAGGGGTGTCACGCAACGAGGAGATGAACCGCACCGCTGAAGTGCTGTTTCCTTGCTAAGAGGGGTATTTTAACCCATGATAAATTACCCAACTGGGCAATACCCTCGGGTACGTGAATATATTAAGGAGGAAAACACTTCGAGAATGATTTCGGGGAATGTCTGTTCCCATGAGTTAAAATTCCAGCGCCCTTTCAGAAATATTTTTTAATTGTCTGACTGGAGACGGGGAGAGAGGGAAAAAAATGGATCATCAGCAAATTGTGTGGTATCTTTAAAAAAGGGTAGTCCCTACTGAAAAGAGCTAACGACTATAACACAGTCCTGTTTTAAGTGACTTTTCCAGAAAGGTCTTTGGCATTGATTTCCTTACACCATTTTAACATGATTTTTTTTTTTTTCTATGTACAGTGAGAGAATGCATGGTTTTATTGGTACTGGTTAGGGTCAGCCACAGGAGAATTATGGAGGTCATGTGAAATAGGTGCCAATAAAGCTTTTATTATTGTTATACAGACAAAAGAGCATTATGGCAAGAGATCCTTACCAGACCTAACCGTGGATATTTTGTTCTGTTAACAATCAAGTTAGAAAATACAGAGACACAGTAAAAAAAAAAACAAAAAAAAAAACCAAACAAAAAACCCCAAAAAACCCAGTGACTTTTCAGAGCTATTGAACATTAACCTGCTATCTGTAAGACTTTTGGAATTATTTTCCCTCAGAAAACGAAGGTCTCCTGAAATGAAACACTCTACACAACTCTTGATTTTGCCTAAACCGAAAGATTTAGGGAAAAAAAAATATTGCACTGTCACAACAGAATATAACTGTTTACATTTTGAAATAACATTTAACATTTGGTATTTGTGTTATGCAATATAAGAAAATGAAACTTTTTTAATTAACAAGGTAGACTTTCTCTCTGGTTTGTGTCTACCTACAGTTTGAATCTGAAGATTTTCTTCCAGAGTTTGAAGTTGAGGATTCTGAAATAAAATTTCATTAAAATGCTGTTCTCCTTCCCTCATCCAGTCCTGAAAGATTTTAGTGGAGTATTAAACCATTGTCAAGGACAAGGTAATGAAATTCCCCGTGTGTCGATACTTTGGATTCTTAGATCAAACTTCAAAAACAGTTGGAGCTTAGTGAATTAAATAAAAACTCATACCTTCTTAAATCTGATTGACTCAGGAGTTTTAGATTAATTCCAGGACAGAGCCAAATTCAATCAAAGAAAGTATTAAGAACTTAAAGTACAAAACATCCTTTGTGCTTCTACAGTGGTGTAAAAGGAAAATTGATGCATAGATCAAAGTTAGCCCCCAAATAACATTAACTTTGGGGTAAAAATTATACTAGCTTTTGCACTTTGATAGTCAAAGGATTCAAACTGTGTGTATTCTAAGGGAAAGCCTTAAGAAAACTTGTGAAAATTACATGGAGCTTTATTATTTTAAAAAAACACCTATATTTGTGAGTTATA
The DNA here is from genome assembly GCF_000687185.1 of Egretta garzetta. Taxonomy (NCBI): domain Eukaryota; kingdom Metazoa; phylum Chordata; class Aves; order Pelecaniformes; family Ardeidae; genus Egretta; species Egretta garzetta. The sequence goes on along the minus strand of NW_009260399.1, from coordinate 2,785,134 downwards.
TTAATAAGAAGCAAGTGAGCTCTGCATAGACAGAAAACAGAAAGCACCTCCTTTCCACTGATTTGTAATTCATTTATCATAAAAGAGAACACTATATCAAGCTTTAAAACTGCCGTTAGATCAAGGAAACTATTTTTCATTGTCATGTGAAAATGATACTTTTGCAAATCATATTTGAGTGAGACATACAGATTTCCCCCCAAAAAGCTTCCATCACCAATGATATATATACAAATGTAAACTCATGAATTTTTGAGTCAGTACAGAAATAATCTTTATAGAAATCAGTGAGTAGTTAGAGTTTATGTGAGTCATTAAAATCTGGGGATGAATGTAATTTTCAAATGGTTCTGTAATGTATTATAAATGGTTTTTCAATGCTCCAGCATATGTGGAGATACATATCTGGAGATATATACAGTTACATACATATGAATATGTTTATTATGGTATACAAAAATTGTATTTTCACATAGCATGAAAGTAGTGTTGAAATGCTTTTAGAAAGGACTGGACCTAGTCAAAATTAATATTGTATAGAACTCAGATCCTAATGTAAATCCATGGAAACCCCAAATGCATTCATTTTCTTGTTCTGAATTATTTTGTTATCAAGTCTAATTAGTCCAGAAAACCCTGAAGCAGTAGGAAGGCTTGGTCAAACACTGAGGGAACTCGGTGGTAAAGCTGTTTGCTTTCCCTCAGCAAGCGGCACTGAGATGTGCTATCTTCCCCGGGATCTCAGTGGGGCTCACCAGGAAACCCAGCCACATCAGTTCCTTCTCCTAAGATTCCCCTTTGACTTCACAAACTCCTTGAGTTGTGTTAGGATGGCGCGAGCTGGTTCCCACAGTAATTCCTCATGAAACCTGAACACCACAGCCCACATTCTGCCCTTACGAGGACATGAGAAGTCAGCCTAGAAATTTACACAGGCCTCTGGCTATGAATAATAAAATCTACACTGCAGTTATGTGAAATTGGAGCGATAAGTGGACTTGCTGCAGGGAAATTTCCATATCCCACTTTGTAAATCCATGTCTTACCCAGAGGAAGCTAAAGTCTTGATTTAATGGAGACTTTAACTGGAGAGATGGGCAAGGAGAGCTGAAGGCGCACCTTTGCTGTGCATCACAGGGTTATGTCCTACCAACTGATTAGGAAGAGGTACCCATGCCCCTTTTATCTCCCCTCATGCAAAATCTACTCCCACATCTGCTGGGGGGATTAATCAAACTAAGTGGAGATCTCTATGCCTAACCTTTTAATCCTATGCTCCTCTTAAAGACAAAGTGTATCTAGCCAACATTGTCCATATATTCAGGGGGTAACTGTCATATAAAAAAAGTCAGACAAATCACTTTCCAGTCTCCTTCCAACTGTCTGGTCTTGGGGAGGCTTTCTTGTCCCCTTATGGCAATACATACCATGGTGCAGATGGGTGAAGGGCAGCCCTTCAGAGAAGATGCAGTTCACTGAATTTTATAAGGGGAAGGCACTCAGTGGGAGACGGGACTGCTCTCTTCGGTGAGCACACTGTAATAGTGTGGCCTCTCCACTCCAGGTCACAGATGACTTTGACTTCCCTTGTCCTGCTCAAATGTTTCATATGACTTGGGTTTTTTGGCTGAGTCTGTATGGGCAAGCTAAAAAGGACCATGGCATGGGCTTAGGCAAATGCCTGTCCATAGACTTCACTGGCAGATTTTTGCCTATCATCCCCCTTCCAAACCATGACAGGGCATTTATAGCGTAATAAATTCATGGACTGCTCCTGGTAGGTATCAGACCACCCTGTTTTGGAGCGGGAGAGCACGTAGTCTGTGGAGCCAAGCTGTATCATGCCACTTGCTCTTAGGACTAGAGGATGAGGCCAGCTCCAGGCCAACCTGAAGCACCCCAAATCCTGTAATTCATCTGGCAGGGGACAGCAGTTTCCTCAGACAGTAGGGAGAAAAGGCGCCCTGTCATCTGGTGTGCAGTTAATGGTAGTTTGGGTAGGCGCTGGGTGTTTTGCAAAGCAGAGTACCTCTTTCCTACACATCCTCCTCTCCCTGGCCAGCATCCTTGCAAGAGCCTGGCAAACACCAGCCCTTTAGCAGTATTTAGAGCTATATCTCTATCTGATGAGCCACTCTCTAAAAGTAGGCTAACTCAAAACATACCACATCGCTGCTTGGAAATGCAGATGTGAAGGGATATCTGGTTCTAATATACAGATCACCTTATGGTGTGGCAGGTTTCAGTTTCCATAATAGAGAGTACATTTGTGCTAGGAGTGATTTAAGCCTTTTGGGACCTTCGAAAGCAGAAACCCTTCATGAACCTTATTGGAAATGACTACACTTGGTGAAAAAAAAAAAAGGAAGAGAAACTAGAGGGGTGATCCAAGATCACGTACATCTAAAGAGTGGAAAGGAAGCCTTTTCCAAAATGTTGCTCTTTCTCACAGAAAACACCTAAGTTGAGGGTGAGACAAGTATCTCCATTCCTTCGTTGAGCTATGAAGTCCTGCTAATGCTGAAGGAACTGACATCTTATTATGAAAAGCCACCGGGTTTAGTTCAAAACAGCCTGTTTATTAAATATTAGCAGTATTGGCCATAATATTTTCTATTGCATTTTCCTTTTTGCATTTCTCCTTATGCTGAGGCTGGCAATGAGGAGAATAACAAAGCAGGCTTTTCCTTTCAGATACACCTGGTGGATTTGAGCTCTGATATTCCTCTTTCCTTTTTGCACGGAAATCCCTTAGGAAGAGCAAAATATCAGCATAAAGATCAGCTGTGCAGATTGAAAAGAAGGATTTTTGCCCTTGGGTCCAAAAGCTGGAATGTTTTCTGCAGATCATAGACTCCATAAACCATATGTACTTAATAAATAAGCAAACAAGGCTTGTGCTTGAATGGGGCTGCCATGCAGTAAAGGAGAACAACATTTGGCAAGTTGGGGTCGGGGGGGTTGACACTTATGTCCCTTTTATCCCAGAGCCACTTTTTTGCAAATATCTACTTTTCTTCTTCACACCAACTGTGCTGTTGAGGTGCAAGAGATGAATGTTTCAGAAGCTTACTCCTGGTGATCTGAAATGGTGCTTCCTCCCAGAGCTGACTGTCCCCATGCAGAAAATGGAGGGAACGTGTCTACCTTGTCAGAGAGGTAAACCAGATGAGCCGAGCAGGCTTTCCCTCATTCACATCTACCGTCTCACTGTCTGCAGAGGTCAGCAGGGAAAAAAACGGAGGGGAAGTAGCTGGAACCACGCCAGCACTCCAGGCTTTTGGCACCCCTCTGTGGCAGGAGCTCGGGGTCTTTTTGTATCCCTCTGCTCTGGAGCTGTCAGCAGGTAACACACTCTGTCGTATATCTTGGAGCTGCTGAAACACTATGTGCTCTGTCTCCACCTTTTGCAGAGCTTGCCTGACCCTGCCTTGCTCCTTGCTTAGGGTGAGGTGGTTTCAATCCCCTTGGCAGCCCCGACGGGTCATCCAGGCTTGGTCAGGCCTAAGAAGCTGTCCTCTTACATTTAGCAAAAGAGAAACATGTCCACCATCTGCTTGCAATTGCTCTCTAAGATGCCGAGTGTAGTCTTTGCTTTCGCGTGTCTCCTGAACATTTGACAATCAGGATATTCAGACTGAGCGAGATCTTATCGGTACTTTTTGGTTGTCAGACCAAAGGCCCAAACACTGTCAGGTCTCCACAGGGTTCAGCCTGGATGGAGGACGCGTGCATTAAACAAAGTGGCTGTCTACAGCAGCAAGCACATGTTTCCAGCGCACCATGATCCCCACTTGGGGCAGGAGCCAGCCAGAAGTCAGATGTCAAGTCTGATAGATTTGTCTTGACTTTTTCTGTGAGGGGGGGCAAGAAGGGCACCTGCAGAGGGTGACCCATCTCCCCTCTCCGTGAACCCGTACTTGGCAGGGATGAACGCTACTGCAAGCACTGCCAAAGGTCACTGTAGAGGACAACGACATTAAACCAAACACCTAACTTCTAGCTGGTTGACGCTGCTTGAAATGAAACCTACCTTTATTTCTTCATTTTCTGGCTGCTTCTAGCTTGTCTATCTGGAATAATCCTTTCCCCTTCCTCCATTTGTGCCTTTTAGCATGAAGAACAGAAGCAGAAGACCAAGGGCCCGACTCATCACTCCATCTTTTGCTTATCCTTAAAAATGTATGCATATAGCCTCAAAACTATGGCATACAAAGGTGTGTGGCAGCCATTCCCTCACATAAAATGGCAAATTTTGTGTGATTGTGGCCAAATTCTTACATGGTACCATGAAGTCAAAGTCAAGTTCAGTTGAGGATAAAAACCACAGTGCTTGCTTTGATTTGTTATTTTAGTTCGCAGATATAAAAAGCAATTGATTCATTTTGAACTCTTAATTTCCAGCATGATTTTCATCGTTTTATTAAGCACAACAATTACATTATTCTGAATGTTTGGTTACATGTATCTTAACCTCAGAAAAAAAAATAAATGAAGTGACAATGAAATAATTCCTTGTACTTTGTGATGGTCAGTGAAGTTTTGTGGGCACCTCTGGGATCAAGAGTGGATTAGAAAGAGACTTTGATTCTGAGTCAGAAAACAGCAAGCATCTTTTTGTCTGATGTTGGCTTGCTGCTTTTTGTCTTGTGCTGATATTCCAAGTGTTCCTACATGCAAGTTTTCCCTTTTGATACATCTGCTAAAGCTAATTTAAAAAAAATCTGAATTTCCAGAGATTTGGCTCAAAACCCCCCTGCCCTAGCCTTACAAGGCACAAATTTAGAAGTGTTCCTACATGCAAGTTTTCCCTTTTGATATATCTGCTAAAGCTAATTTTAAAAAACTCTGAAATTCATGGAGATTTGGCTCAAAACCCCCCTGCCTTAGCCTTACAAGGCACAAATTTAAAAGTGGTTTATCCTTGAGAAACCTGAGTCTGGGGAATCTGAATCTCTTTCCATAAGGACCAAATCTACAGTTTGCATGAAACACGGGAAGGATTAATTGGGATTTAAGGAGTACTTGCATTTGCTGATCCTACGTAACACGCAGTGTTATTTAGAGAGCTTTGGGAACCTTCTTGACACCTAATGAGGACCTATAGATTCTTTAGGTTCAATTTAAATTCAGATTAATATTCCAGGTTAGATTACTACCACCAATTTTGTAAACACTAATAAATCCTAAAGGTATTATCTGTACATAATCAGAAAACAGACTATTTAAAACTCTACCTTAATCGGCAAGTTTAAGAAAAGGACTGTAAAAATCCTCAGGTTTTCTTTCACAGAGTCTGAATCTGGGGAAATTATTAGCTGGTATGTGAGTTTATATGACTTTTATATGGCTTCATTTAGCAAGAATAGTTTGGATGTGGATGAGATCTGAGGAACGTAATCCAAAATCTGTGCCTTTCTCTGAGTTGGGAATTTTCTGAGTAAGTGGCTGGATCTGCCCTATTTCAATACAGCGATCTTTGACCATAGGCCATGGGATCTTTGTTCTGGAGTTGCCTTATTTCTATTCTTCAGTCTTATCTGATGTTTCTCCCAAGTGCACATTTAGCCAGACTTCCTTGGTATGAAACTGTACACCTGTGAGGCAATGCACGGGAAAATATTTTCCCTGTGTAAATAAAGTCAACAAAAAAGTGTCTGATGACTCTGCACTTATTTTGAAAGCGATAAAAATCTTTCTTTTTCTACCTCTCCCCCCTTTAGTTTCCTCTTGTTGTACTGGATTGCTCTATCAGGGTGTTTTAATCTGCTTTCAAAATGTGTGCCTGTATTTACTTGCTGGGAAGAAAATGCAAATATTAATGTAAGCGAAACATAAGCGAAAAAAAAGATGACATAGAAGAAGATCTTTGTTAACCCCCACCCGTAGATATGATGTGTAGAAGAGTTTTAATTGCTTAAATACCAGGGCAGGCAGCTACTGCCCTGTATCAGCGTAAATGAGGAACACATCGGCCTTATCACAGTGCCACCTCGAGGCCAAACCCCTCCCTGGATCAAGCACAGACCTCTGCAAAGAGCTTTCAACCCGTTTTTCTCATTTCCTTTACTATAAGTTTAGTCAAAGTGAAGTCCGTGGTGTTAAACAGCTCCAAAAGGGTCCTGGTGCTTCAGAAGCCATCGGGATGTTCCCAGATGTTGCAGGAGCGTAATGCGTGTAACCGACCTCCAACAAAAACGATTGCTGTGGTCTAGATGGATGAAGATTTTTCCTAGCAGTTCTGTGTTGCACAATCCAAATGCATAATAAACTTAGATCTGTACTTTTGCCAAGTTGCAATTTATAAATAAAAGGGTTCAGAGCAAGCCAATTTTCCTATTTAGTTTTAATAGCTAATACTCTGAAAACCTCAAGGCTAATTAAACTGTTCGTTGTCCTGCTGCATTTAATTATTCAGATATTGATCTAACATCTTAACACACAAGACAAAACAGTGACATATTTTATATTTGGAAGTGGAAAAAATAGGAAGCAGACCTGGTTTAAAAATGATTTAGCACTGAACTCAGAGAAGAGTGTTTCCAAGCGTTGATTTTTTTCATGAGCCACACAGTCTTTCTGTCTATTAAAAAAAGAAAAATGAAAAAGACAAAAAGTAAAAAAAAAAAAAACAAAACCCCAAAACCTACAGAATTTTGCTATAAAGCCTGCCTCAAATTTCACATCTAGTTGAAAAAATCCTGCACAGCGTATTGCCAAAACCATGTGTCTGCACAAAGATGAAGACAAGTAATTTGGCTAGGAAAGTCAGAGGAATCCTGTGTTCAAGTTCTGACCCTACCTGAGACAACCTCTGACCTTGGACTAACAAATATTTAGCCTGCCTTGTTCCACCACTGCCTGAAAACCGAGCCTCATATGTTTTCTTATTTTACTGTTGTTTTAATTTAGGTCACCACCTTTTTGATACAGGGCTTGGTGTTACTGGGTGCTTAGCCTTGGGTCTAAAATAGAAACCTCACCACAACACAGAGCAAAACACTCCATGCAGACAATTCATCAATAAGATTCTATGAAAGAATGAGTTTGTGTTCCTCCTTAGATTTTTCTCTTTTTTTTTTCCCCTTTTAATACCTTGGAAACATCATCACATTCTTGGGAAGCATTCTCATGACTTCTTTGGAAAAGCAGTTTTCTCTCTCCCAACCAGAATCTGTGAGGCCTTTGGAGAATGAGAAACACAGATGATTTGGGTCCACCAGCATCACTTTTATTTTTATTACTACACAAACCAGAAGAACAGAACCTGGGTTATTTGGAAATCAGCTATAATTTAGCCATTTGCAGCTAGCCTAGACACCTTAAACTGCACAGAAGCACCTGAACCTAGCACACTGTGTGTCTCATCCACAGGACTTGTTTATCAGATGCACTGTGCCCTAAGGTGCCTGCTACCCTCCACCAGCTGTGAGGAGATCCCATGGTGACTGGCTGAGGTACACATGTCCAGAACATAGTTAGATTGCTTAAAGGTAGCTACTTAGTCCTCTTTGATATTCCCAAAGACATCCAAGACATTTGCATAAGACTTCAGATACAACACATTTTTTGACCTCTGGGAGACAGGTGGTGCCAAAGCAGGACCCGTTAATGCTCTATGGCTCAAACAACACCAGACACGTTGCTTTGGCAACTGATTCCCACCTGCAAAGACAGTGAGACACACACCATCGTTAATGACTGTATTTTGGTCAGAGGACACACTGGAAAGCAAAGTGATTCATCAAGTCACAGGCAACTATTCACTCTGGATTTGATTCTGCTTTCTGGATGTAAGCCCCGTGGCCAGAAACTCCCTGGGGTGAGGGCTACATGCTCCTGCATGGATCAAGAAAGCAAACAACCATCATAGAGCAATTCCATTGCATTAGCTGTCTGTTTATAGTCCTTCTAGTGATGCTTAGAAGGTCAGCTTGAACTTGGTTTGGGCAAAAAGTAAGAAAGATAATGAAATGACCATAAAAAATGGAGCTGCACAGGTAGGCTCCTATGCAAACCTCTCAGGTGCTCCTGACTCCTCTGAAGTGGAGACTTCACTGCAAGACTAACATGGATCGCTGACCCTGCTCTGGGAACTTTTTCACACAGGGCAGCACAGACCAGGCACTTTGATGGGAGAGGCAAAGCCATAGCTGTGACAGCAAGGAAGCACAGGAAACAGCAACAGGCTGTAGGAAGGGCTTCCTACACCTTAATCCATGCCAAGGTGGCACTTCCATTCAAGACTGTGACCCTACAAGCTGTTAAGGTCCCATGGCTGGTCATTAGATAGCACTGGGATAATATTTTTCTTGTGTGGAAGTAAATTTAAAGTTCTAAAAACCAGCATGTCTTTCAGTACAATGGCTCAGCAGGGGGGTTACTTAAAGCCTGCCATTTGGGAGACATCCGCTTTATGCAAAATGCAGTGTGCTTTGCTTTGCATCAGGAGCAAGCGCGGCTTTCCCCTTAATTGGATCTAGCACAAGTTATAGGTAGGCTATATATACAGGAAAGACACAAAATAGCATATGGCATATGGTCACTATTGCACAATTCACTGGCTGGTAACTCGCTATGCTGCGTCTCCAATTTACAGTAACTGACACCAGATAATACAGTTGGGATTAATCCAGGCCTTATGAAGTGTTTCAAAAACTCAAAGCTAATTACTATGCTTGAGGTTCCCAGATTGGCATATGGTGTTAAAAAGTGTTGTGCAATTTAGGAGAAAACATAAATTCTGCAAGAAATTTATTTTGCCAGAAAGCTAGCTTTCCCCTCGGATTATTTCCTGCTATTTGCAAGGAAGTGTCTTACATATGCCAGTGTATTTCTTTTTGAATCTACTAGTCCAGTTCCTGGTGCCCTTTAAAAAACTACCTTATTAAAACCATCAGAAGAAAGTCTGGTTCCCAGTCTGGCCAAGAGAGTACAATTGACTGTCATAAATTATAGCAGATCACTCTGCATTCACATTAAAATCAAACTTATTAACATTAAAGCTTGTACATAGTGGGAAATTCCACTTTAAATGCCTTCAACATCTGTCGAATAAAAAATCAGCTGTGAGTATTTCCCTTCAACTTTTCCTTAGGGGGCTCGGTGCACAGATGCAGGTTTGTAAAGGCTGTAGTGGGATGGGGTGAGGAGGGTGAGCAGAAGGGCTGCAGCCCGGCTGGAGCAGGAGGCTGAGATCTGATGATGGGCGTCGGGACTGACACTTCACCTTACCAGAAATCGTTTGATCCCAGTGAAATTATTCTAAAAAATTATTCTAAAACTAAGTTGCTCGCTAAGCCTTTTCTCAATGCATCTCTGCAGTTTAGATTTTGGAACTGGAGCTGAAGCAATCTGCTGTTACACAACTTGGGGTGAGCAATTTTTTCTTTTTTTTCCATAATATATCATTTTACCGCAGCTGTCCGAGACCTTACTTCTGCCATCTAAACAGCACCACCTTCAGGCACATTTTAAAACCTATCAACTACCTAACGGCGACCTAGCCTTCCCTCACACTGGGGATGCTCTTTTTCTGGTGCTGTAATTACAGTTCTTCTTCTCCTGGTTTTTCCCTGGGCACCGCCTTGAAGTCTTGTCGCTTGTCAAAATCAGGCTCTCAACTCAAACTGCGATAACCAACCTCCTCCCAGTTGCCCCCCTGGTGCCTGTCTGATCGAATCTTTCCTCAGATGGACTCTAAAATTTTCTTCAAACGGTTTCACCATGGTGCCTGTTTCATACCGTTTATTTCAATTATTTCTTGTGGAGTTTTTCAATCTCCTCGATAGACAGACATACTTTATTTTCGTTAGTGGGTCCAAAGAGCATATTTCAAGTCCCTGATTTTTAACCTTGAAAGAGACAAAGAGATTTGTTGATCAATTATACTTCATTATCTATTCGACTTGAATGCATGTTTTTAACACAAGCAAAATCTAATTAAGAAGTTAAGAAATACATGAGTTATTAGGCTGTGTGTTAAAATCACAAGGAAAACGCAACGAGAAACATGCAGCACACTTTGTAATGCCATCATAACCACCTACTGTTTTTTCCCCAAATGAAAGGTCATTTGCATTGTTTGTTTATTCCCCAGTTTATTTGTTTTTTCCTACCGTCTATAGGCAAATCAACAGCAAAGGTCTGTGTTCAGTTGCTGTGCAGTTTTCTGGAGCTATTGGGAGATGGAGACAGGCAGAGCCCCATCCCTTCTACTGCCCACCGCCCGCCCGTGGGCTCTGTGCAAGGCGGGTTGTGAAGCGACTGTAAGTTCTTTATGGGGCTGTTTCGCCTCTAAGAAACACATTAACTTTTTCTGCCAGGTAATAAATGGAGAAAAGATGAAGTTCCTCTCCCCTGCCCTCTCGTTGCAAGGAGAAGGGTGATGCTAAACTTTAGGGAGGGTCTCCATATCCAGCGTTGCCTCCTCCACCAAGTTTCCCCCGAATCCATGGGATCCTTTCAACTGTGGGGACTGCATCTTGCAGCACTGATGGCAAAGCACATGTTCTCCTGCCTTTGCATCATTAGATAGACCAACAAGGTGGTGACACTTAGGTTTTCGCTAGTCTTTATTTGGGAAAGAAAAATTCTTCAGTACTAAACCTGCCGGATTTGCCGGTTTTCAGTACATTTAGTTTTACAACGTGGGAGGGAAATCCGGACGAATAGCTGTTCAGACATCGCATTTCTCTGGAGGAGCAGGGCTCATCCCTCACCCCTGCTTTGCCTCCTCCTGCCTGCGGAGCTGCCCCGGGAGTCGCCAGCC
>NW_009260399.1:2772069-2773730 GCF_000687185.1 Egretta garzetta | reverse complement strand
CTGAACAACCCCAGCTCCCTCAGCCGCTCCTCACCACACTTGTGCTCCAGAACCCCCACCAGCTTTGTTGCTCTCCTCTGGCCATGTTCCAGCAACGTAACGTCTTTCCTGTAGTGAGGGGCCTTTCCGGCTCCCCCGCCCCAAACTTGCCCGTGCCCTACTTCTGGGCGAGAGATGGCCTTTGTGGGTTAATTTAAGGAGACGGAAAAGGCTTCGGTACCGGCCTGGAGGGGAGGGGAAGGGTGGGAAAGCACCGAAGCAGGAGGTTGGGCCAAACCCTTCTGAGATTCCCTGAGCAGCCCAAAGATCTCATCAAAATATATTGGTGTATAATGTAGAAAAGCCTGAGGAATTATGCTTTGAAGTTTTTGTTTTGCTGGTGGTTTTTCTTGTTTGGGTTTTTTGTTTGTTTATTTTTGTGGGGTTTTGTTGGTTGGTTTTGGTTTAGGGTTTTGGTTTGGTATTTTGGGGTTTTTTTTGCTTTATTTTGTTTGGTTTTATTTTATTTTATTCTATTCTGTTTTATTCTACTTTATTCTATTTATTTTATTTTTTGAGGGAAACCCGTTTGTCAAGTTCATTACGTTTTGTCAGACCCTCTCGGCCCTGGAGCCCCGGGTTTCACGGCTTCCCTTAGGAAGAAGTGCTGAGGCGATTGCACCCCTCCCGACGTCTTTTGGGGTCCCCACCACTCTCCCAGCGTGGAGCCGGGGCAAGCAGCCACCGGGCGGTCCCAGTGGCCAAGCGGGGCCAGCAGAGCCTGGCGCAGCCAGGGCCTGCAGAGGAGAGGCAGGGGGGAGCTGGGAGACAGGGGAGTAGGTTTCTGCCCCCATCGCTTCCCCAAGCTCATGAATAAAATGATGATAATTCCCATGAATTTTGAAGGCGAACGCAGAGCAGGGCAGGATGCGGGGCGTGGGGATCCTCACAGAGCCCTCCCGAAGGAGGATCTTCCCCATAACTTTACTTCAGGAATCTGCCTCTTCCCTCCTTTGGCTTTATCCCAAATCAGGGAGATTTTTTTATTTTTTGTTCTCTTTTTTTTTTTTTTTAAATTAATTTTTAGAGGTGTTTCTGTCTTTATTGGCTCTTTGGAAAATGAAAAAGAGAACATTTCCAGAGTCTTTGGTTTCGTTCAAATAAAGACCTTCTACAATTTTTTTTTGGCTAGCACTCCCTGGGACTGGACCAAACAGAGTCTGGGTTTAAATTAATACGCAAAAAATGGGTGACTATTGAAGATGAAGGATGCATACCCACCTCCACAGGTGTCATGTGGGAAGCCCCGGAGTCCTAGTGTTTCCCAATCTTTTCCAGGTTTGACTTTACAAACGCAAGCAAAGGTCTTTAAAAATAAGTTTCGATGCATCTCTAGTGTGTGCATCCTCAAGCATTTCCTTGCTCTCTTGCATTCAGAGTTTCTTATATGCTACCATATGTCGATTTTTCCTGTTTTTTTTTTTTTTTTTTTTTTTTTTTTTTTTTTATTGGAAATCTATAGCAGAACAAGTATTTTTCTCTGGGAAAGATCCCACAGAGGTATGCCCTGCTCCCTGTGAGCCGTGATAACAACATCCGAGCACACAGAACTCCCTGTGAAATGCCAATGGCAGCTGATTTTCTGCACACACACTTTGCAGCAGATTTTCTCCTCTCAATTG
>NW_009260399.1:2755530-2771775 GCF_000687185.1 Egretta garzetta | reverse complement strand
TCTGCAGAGCCCTTTCCCAGCCAAACCTGTTTGTTGCTACTGCAGGTTTTGTTTTGTGCTGATTTACCCTGCTCTCACTGTCTTTCGCATCATTCCTCCAGGTTTTTGCTTTCTTCTAACCCAGAAAATGCTGGCAGCTGTTTCTGAACTCTGTTTTGTCTCATAATATTGTCATATCGACAATGTTTTTAAAAAGGCAGATTTAACCAAAATGTATAAAGGATAACAAGAATACAACATATACCAGATCCTTCCATTCTTACAGGTGAGTTCTGTCCTTTGCCCTTCTTGGAGGGCGTTCTGGGGTCTGTGAGATATTATTCGGAGTTGGTATTTAAGTTATCAGCAATCTCAGAAGTCGTATCAGTATATTGCTGACAGAAGTTCCTGCCCCATAAAAAAAAACCCCTAACTATGATTTCTGTAGCAATAGTGATGCTAAGCTGACTCTCCTGTGCCGAATCTAGAATATCTCTATTGCCAAAGATTAACATTGTCTGTGCTTGCACAACTTTTTGAGATACAAACCAAAGGTCACTTTTTGGGTAGGCTGTAACCCCTGTCTGTCTCTGGGCAGTGTGATATGTTGTTACTGGGCTTTGGTGTTAGGGAGGTGCAAATCTGTTCGTGCTCTGAACATCTCTGAGGTTTTGCATTTTGGAGCTTTTCCAGTTCTGTAAGATATTTAAGCCCAAATTTTATTACTTTCTGAAATCAATTTTGGTTGCTTGGGAACTCATTAATATCAGCGTGAAATCTTACCTACCAAAGTTCATCAGAGTGAGAAAATGCTGGAATTAACTTTGCAAATTTGCTTTTTACGATCATGTTTTTGGAAAGTCAGACCTACAAGCAATTAGTGTTAAGAACACATGAAAAAATTAGAGAAGACTGAACTCATTGCCCAGACTTTGGTACTCCAACACAAACCACATGTTTTTGGGTCTAGGTTTGAACACCAGGCTGAGTTAATTCAGATCGGATCCTATATGTAATTATGGATAACATACAGGACTGATTCCATGCCCCACTAGTAGAACTGCGTGTTTGCGGTATCTGCATCTTTTTGATGAGGAAGAGAAAATCAAGTTTAATGCAAAAACATTTGTATCACTCATCTGGATGAAAATGTCTATATGATGTGTGTGGCAACTTTATTTCTGGCCAAGAAATAATTTCTTTTAAGAGGCTTTTGCTTTTAAAGGATTTCATATGCAGATGCTTCAAGCAGGGACAGTCACACTCTTGCTCTTGAACAGTCCAAGTGCATCTCTCCTACCTGGGCCATATCACATCAGTCTTTACTTGCCTGGGGGCTACTGAATAATCCAAATTCCCACTGTAGAGAAAACAAGGTGTCTTGAGCTGTGGTGTAGTCACACTCACTGAATTACTCTGGGGAATAGCTGCCCCAGATTTTCAGATTTTTGTAGGAATCCCAGATTTTCATAGGAACCGCTTTTCACAGGAACCACATCCTTTTGCACTGCAACCCTTTTCCAGAGCACTCATTCCCTCCCTGCTCATCTTTCCAAGGTACGTGCCTCACAGCTCCCAGCCTAATGGCATTTTAGCATGATGCTTGCAGAGTTGGGAAGCTCGGCTGCCCTCATACTGATAAACAGGAAAGAGTCTATGGGAAAAAGGAAATCTGGAAAACATGAGGGGTGAAGGATGTGGCTTTGTTTAAAATGGAAAAGAAAAAAGAGTAGAGGGACAACAGTTTTCTATATGTAAAATGTTGCTACAAAGTCGCTGGTGATCACTTGTGACCAAGAGAAGAAGAATGAGAAGTCACTTAAATATGCAGCAAAGAAAACTAGGTGAAATATTAGAAACACAATCTGTCTCTTGGTGGTATCCAAGAAAAGGGTTTGATAGAAACCCCAGGACTTGTGCTACAGAAATGCAGGTTAGAAGAAATATCCACGAGAGATTATCCAAAGTGATTTACTTAACTTCCATGCAGGGGGTGGGATGGTGGGAGTGTGGCCTGGATGATTTCTTGAATTCTCTTTCAGTCCTTCGTTGCCACAAAGCTATCATCCCTGCAGGCAAAGGCAACTATTCAGCTGGCTGACAGCTGATGCAGGATGGAGATTAAATTCAGCTGAAGACTGACTATGGTGGTAGAAATACGTTGATTCATCTGGAATTCAGGCTCTTGATTCACGCCCAAAATGCTGGCAGAGCTGCTGCTGACTTCAGTAGCTCAGTACCAGGTCCTTGGCTGGCAGTAGCTGCCGTGTCCATTTTGTTATGTTTTGAAGAAGTACTGCAAGGTTGGCCTCTTACCAAATCCATTCTGGCTTTGGGAAATGTGATGGCTATTTCTGCACGAGCTGTGTGACAGTCAGAGGTGAGAGGGGCGCAGGAAGGTGGTTAGGCTATTGAGTTCACATGTGTGCTACCAAATGGAATTACCAACCTTTTCATTCCCTCCTTCATTGTTTTATTTAATAATTTTAATCCAGATTTTGGATATTAAAGTTACTGCCTGAGAAATGGTCTCAGCAGGGCAGAAGGGTTACAAAACTGACCTGCTTATAGGAAGACGACCTGCATTTTTATTTCAATCATTGAGAAGGTTACCTAGAGAAGAACTCAAAGTAGGAAGCACTGTACTGTCTTTCTAAATTCTGGTCACAGAGGAAAGTTATTGCACATGGAAATGAAAATGATGTGATGGATAACACAGGGGCAAAAGAGGTTTCAGGCAAAGGTTGAATGGAGTTAAGAAAGTTCCTCATGAAGAACTCCCTTGAAGCTGTTCTCCAGTTATTAACCTGCCTGCTGATTCCTGGTGATTTTCAGCAAAGTAGGAAGATCTAGAAAATCCTGATTCAGAGAGGAAAGAAAAGCCCCTGCTGCCTGGCAGCACGGCAGGGGACTCTCACTGACACCCATCTCATGCATGCATGCACTTTGGGATCCAGCTGGAGCAGCCGAGGAGCGAGGGTCCCCAGCTGGTCCTGTTACTGGGGCTCTGTAACCATCAGTCCCCTTCACGGCAATGGAGGGAAATCAGCTTTATGTTTTGGCTGAATTGATTTGTTTTATTTTGCACTGGAACAGATGAGGAGTGCTCATACAAGCAATTACAGCGTCTCTGATGGAGCATGGCAATAAACAAGATGAACTTTTTTATTTTGTAGTTGGCTGCAAACTTAAGAGGGAGTATGTGCATGAAGCAGAAGGTGGTTGAATGGGTGGACAGTGAGGTGGAGAGAGGAAAAGGAAATTAGGGGGGTGGATGTGGTAAGGAAAGAAGGAAGAAACAGTGGCAGGTTGGAGAGTAGGAACCAAACAGGTTTGGGGGCACTGTGGAAAATCACTACTAAAGTAGCTTGTGGTGAGAAGAAAGCAGCTGAGGAGAATAAGGTGAGGGATGTAAGGATCTAAGGGAGAAAACAGGCAGAGTTGTGGTCCTGGCATGGCTGGAATTGGCACAGCACCCTTGGGCTTTCTGGCAAACTTTGCTCCAGGAATGAAAGCCCGTGTCTGCGTGTGGATGTTGGGCAATTCACAGCTAAGGCTTGGGGGTGGAGAGTGGGAAAGGAGGATGCTTAGTGGGGACGAGCAGGAAGGAGATGAAGGCCCCCCAAATTAATTAATTACTCAGTTGTGAAGGGCAGGGGAGCTCTGAGGACAGAGGGAGCAGTGCCTGTGACACTTGCTGTCCAGCCCAGCTCTCACCATGCATCCTCTCACCTTTTCTAGGGCATCTCCAAGAAGGTGCAGTTCAGGTGCCTAATGCACTGGGTGTCCAGCAGATGGTCACAGCTCAAAACAGGGCAGGAGAAGCCTCCTGTCTGCAGGGATTAACCTATGAGGGTTCCTCTCCCAGTGGAGTGCCAGACCTGCGGCCGTGGCGGAGGGAAGGTGGAGGCTGCCACCACAAGCCTCCTTTGAGCCCCCACTGAAGACTGAGGTGCTTTTCATTTTCGTCTGGGAACTTTCCCCTCATTACCCTCGTGACAGGATGGGTGCAGACAGCATTAGGGACGCTGGGATACACACCAGCCCCAGAGGAATGTCCTCCTCCTCCTCCTCCTCCTCCTCTGCGGCAGCACCTCGGCACAGGGGGAGGCACATCAGCACTTCCAGCCAAACACCTTCCCTTGCAGGATTTCTTTTTTTCCAGCTGAAGGCGGCTGCAGGAGGGCAGGGAACCTCCACCCCACCTTCACCCTGGCTCCCCACAGCTGCACAAGTGAGTCTGCCCCATGCCTTTTCCCAGGGCTAAAGGGGATTGGTGATTAAAGGGGCCTTCTGACCAGCTTTCCCCTAAAAGGAGCTTACAAAGTCCGTTTGTTTAACCTTTTCGCAGCAGCTTGACCCTGTCATGAAGAACAAATCACTCCGAAACAATGTCGAAGTGTGGGACTGGTGGAGCGGCTCCCCGCCTCTTCCTCCCCTGCCACTGGGGGGGGCGCCCCCCAGCCTCTGCCTCCTCTGCCACTGCACGCCCAGGGTTGGGTCCAGCCCTGACGAGGAGCAGGGACCCTTTTCTGCATTCTGAAGGGACCCTTTTCTGCATTCCGCCAGTCCCGCAGCCTCGGGCAGCGGCTGTGAGCTTCAAGTCCCCCGAAAGGAGGACCCACGGGTGTGGGTGGCTGTGCTGGGGGCCCAGATGTGACGCAGTGCCTGGGCAGCCTGCAATTCACCTCCCTGCTTAAAGTGAAGGCTCTTGCCTCCAGTATTTCCCAAATATTAGATGCACTTAGGGGGTTGTTAGGTTTTTTTTCTGATGCTAAATCCTTCAGCTGGCTTTTGAGTTTATATTGACTATTTTACACCTTTTGTGGACTGCTTAGCAGTGAAACCAAAGGACAAACAGAGTCAGTAGTGAAGTTTAGAAGTACATGTTTACATTTTGTTACATTCTTTGTTTTATAGATAGGAAAGGAACTATTCAGTTAGAAATAACCATTGAACGCTTATTGAGATACTCAAATTTTTAATCGTAGTTCTCTTTTCCCATAATCCAAATGATCAAAGTAAAAATGCATAAAGAATTGGACAAAAGTTATTATATTCCAATGTTTTCATGAAGTGGTTTTCTACATGAACAGGAAAATGAATCTTAATTGCTTACCACAGCAATGTCCTCAGGCGATGGTAGTACAGTTAAGACTTTTTCTTTAAATAGTATGCAAGCTAATACAGTACATATGGTGCCATTAGCAACTTCAAACTAGTATTTAGATATTTATTTAATTTAAAACTGCATGTGCTAACACAAAACTTAGCAGTAATAATAAATGTAAACTTGGGTAAGAAAGTAAACAATGCCATCTCCATTGAGTGCGTAAGCCATTAGTCAAAATCAACAGAATCAGATTTTGATAGCAAGTATAAGCACTACATATTTTCTTTTATAATAGCTATTTTTTTAATCTTGTTTTGTTTGGCTTTGGTTTTTTTTTTAATAATTCTTGTAAAGAATAGTCATATTCCTACTGTATTTTATCGTGTTCAGTGATTGCAGCAGCAGAACAAACTCTCTGTAAACTGAGGAACTGGAGGAGCTCACGTCACTGTTACAACTGCATGTGTAAATTTGGACACCATATTGATCTTTGTTTCCTTCACGCTGTGCTACCTAATGACACTCGCTGCAGAACAGCAATGGAAACAGCCTGGTGAGCTGAAGGTGGCACAGTCAATTTAAATGACCCATGGAAAACCATCTGTGTTAGCAGCCAGGTGCTTAAACATCCTTTCTGTAAAGCAGGCTGGGTTAGTTAATCACTGTTTTAATCCAGACACTTTTAAAGTTTGTGGGAGACTACTGAAATGAAGATCGTTCACGTGTCGAGGATAAGATGGCACAGGCCATTCTCACCAGCCCTTGTAAGGGAAAAGTTCTCCATCTCAGTTAATTTTAGATAATGGTGTCAGTTGGCAGAAAAAATAACAGGAGCAATGTTGACATTAGGCTAGTAAAATAAATAATCCACATATAAGCACTTAGGGAGAAACCAACAGGATGAGAGAATTTTACAGGCTTCCTTATTATAGGGGAGGTTCCTTATTTTCCCTGTTCACAGCAGCCCCTGCCAGCCCTGGAAATCCCCCTGGAAATTCAGGTTCCCTGCTGCCTCGCAGAGCCTGCCCTTGCTGCAGCTGCCGGGGCTTCCTCTGCCACGCAGATAGCGAAAAGAGCTGAGGTGCCAAGGAGCGAGGTGGGTACATGGCTTAGTAACACACGAATCCTTGACACTCATGAGAAAAGAGTCACTGGTGGGCCAGGGGCCGTGCCTCCTCGGCGAGGAGCCTCAGCTGTGAATCCTGCCGAGGGGCACGACGCCCGAGCTAGCCCTGGCTCAGGAAGCAAGAACAAGAAGTTAATAAATCACAATGCAAATAGGAAACAGTTACTTGGCAAGGAGAAAACCTACATCAAGTCACCCCCCAGGTTAAAAGGGAAGAGGTTTTGTGCAGTGCGGGAGAGGTCCGTCAGGCTTGCTGGCACGTACATCCTTCTTGCTGGAGCTGTTCCACTTTGTATAAATAATTAAATCACCTTCAGAGCAAGGACTTGACCCTGCATCTCTCGCATCCCAGGTGAGCACCCGAACAACTGGGCAATAGAATCAATCTCTTGCTTTTCTCTCCCTGGCCCAATGAATATTTAATCGCTTATACAAAATAAAGCAGCTCCAATGGGAGCGAGTGAAAGCCAGGCACCTTGCAAAAGCTCTGTAGCTCAACAATCCATCTATTTTTCTACCAGTGTTTGAGTACCCGTGGACAAAAGCCCCCAAAAGAGGGAGTTGTGTTGGTTGGATGCTCCTCTTTAGCAGAGTCCTGAGATGGAGGGAGGCAGCTCCTGTCTTCTCACCTTTCCCATCTCTAACGGGTAATCACCTACACACTTTTGTTTATAGCTGATGATGTTGATGTTCACCCTTCATATATTTGCCTAATGATTAGAAATAGTCACCTAGGGAGGAGAAGACCCAGGCAGAACCTGCATCTCCCAGGAGGCCAGGGCAGATGCTGCTGCTTCTGCTCAAGTTGGTGAGAAAGTCGAACAGATGAAGTTGGGTGGGTGGGAAAGCCCACGCACCCACTGATGGGAACTTATGTCTTGGAAAGGTCTTGTCTCCCACATGGCTCCTGCTTCCACATCCAGTTCCTTTATCCACTGGCTGATGCAAAACACAGTCCAAGGCATTACAGCAGTAAAATGCATGAGGAAGAGCTGCAGGGAATAAGAATGGAATGAATAAGGTCATTCTGCCCAAGGCACATTTTGTTTTTTTATAATTCCATAGGAAACTAGGCCATCCAGTAAGGTTTTTTCAGCTAATGCAAATTTTTAAAAGAAAGCACAACTAAGGGTTTTTAAAAAAATATGCTGAGCCAGGAAAGCTACTACTCAGGTATTTCTGTAGCCTATCAAGGTCAGAGTGAAATGAGAAGTGCCCTCTAGGAAGAATCACTCCTAGTCTCACATGGTCCTGAACTGTCTCAACATTTTCTTAGCAATTTTTTTTGCTTGTAACAGGCACAAAGACTTAAAGAGCAACTGTTATTTGCAACTGCACTAGAAATCCAATAATGGGATTGCATAAACGGGGGAAATGAGGAAGATATTTATCCTATTTAACACAGATAATTGGATATAAACCCTCCATTCTGCCAGCATGTTGCCGCGTTTTTTTCCCAACAGACTTCCTTTTGGGAAATTTGGGTATCTACAGTCACCTCAAAATAAGACCCTAGAAACCCATCTCTGTTCTTTACCCTGTCTTGCCCAATTGTGAAATTAACTCCTACCTGCTGCAGAGTGAAGATTAAGTCTGGGGAGTCAATGACGGGAAAGAGCTACCGCAACAGGAATATCACCTCTTCGGTCAGCCGTGCTGGCAGATGGAGGTGAAAGCCCAGGCACAGGTAGTCCTGACTTCAGCAAAGGGCAATTTGTTGAGCACAGTCTTGCATTGCTTGCAATGAATTAATTTATCACTTGATTTTACCGTTTTGGGCCAAACTTGCTGAGCCATGGTTTTTATTATTTTCTTCTGCAGCCAGATTCAGTCCTGTCTACCAGAGCCTGGCGGCAGAGAGGGTAGCAGGAAAGTGATGAGTCAAGAAGAATCAAATCAAGAGGCTCATTTCACAGACACACCAAAATGGCTGGGAGCATTTTCTGATCATTTCCCCTTTTCCAGCTGCAGAATGAGTTACCTTTGCCAAGGGTGTTTAAACTAACCTCAGAGAAGGGCTGTGAAAGGGCCTGGAAATGCAAATGCTATTGCAGCTACCACCGGGGATGGGAGACATAGGGCTAAAGCATCACTTCAGCCATGGCCCCGCAGCACCAAGCAATGCACATGCTGGCCATCGTGAGACCTGCCCGGCTGGCAAAGGACTCAGCTTTTCCCGGTCATCCCTGATTCACATTGCACAGGCTTCCTCAGCCGTGCTCAGGGCATGGATCTGGCAGGCTGTAGCCAGGAAAAGTATATTGATTTTACGCCTTCACTTGTGTGCTGTTTGTCTATTAAATTAGCACGAAGGCTCTCTGAACTCGGCTAGCTTCAGTCTCCCTCCAGACTTGACTTCTCTCTTTCTGAACACTGGGCTGTTGTCTGCAAGATAAGGATTCCCTGCAAAGGATTCCCCATCCTCCCATCACACTGACCTATTGCTTGCGAGGAGTTCCCAGAGCAAGCCTTCCTAATACTAATGTTGAGTCAAGGACAAGGGCTGGATTTAACCACATGTTATTTAATTTGAAGTGCACTGCTTTGGTTTCAAAAAGCGCTTTAAGCTGCTGCTCAAGGTGCCAGTGATGGCATCTCAGGTCGGTCAGGTCTGTGGGCAGTGCAGCTGATCCAAAGCACCCTTCAGAAGTAGTCTTTATGATGGGTTGCCACAGACAACATCACTTCCAAAATGTTAGGTATCACAAGAAGATCAAGGAGAAGATAAATCTCTTGAAAAATCAGCAGTCAAATCGTGCTTGAGCTCAGAGAGAGCTGAGCTTCACAGGTGAAGCCGGAGGTGCACCCCGATGCCTGGTGGCACAAGGCTGGCACGTCGGGAGCGGGAACAGCGTGTTGCACACACGTTTCCAGACGTGTCCTGCCAAGGCAGTGTGACAGGGAAGCCTGGGACTGGTTGTTGAGCACCAAGTAGATCAGCAGAGCTGGACACCAAACTCAGCAGCAGGCACAGACAGGAGGCAGCAATAGCGTATATTTTCTCCTTACTCTCACATTTATATTTATATTTCTCTCCCCCCTAGGCCTGCTCCCTGCCCTGTTTTGGGTTTTTAATTTGTCTTCACTTTTCCCTCCTGTCCTATACCCAGCTTTCCCCAATGACAGTCAGAGCCTAAACCTCTCCTGTCATGCTGCTTCTTCCCCCAGACGATACAAACCCATGTAAACAGATGGCAGTTTGTGTGTTTGCACGTGTTTTCCATATATCTACAAGTTGATTCAGAGAGGCATATTGCACACCCTTTGCTCTTCTCTCCTACCAGGGTAACACAGGCTGGAAGCAGGGCTCTGGAGGAGCCCGGAGTCCTGCTGTGCTCCATAAAACAGCACACGGCAAACCCTTCCATAACTCAATGGATCGGGGCCATAAACCTGGCATTATGAAATATGTGGAGGAAATACGTGCTTCTCAGTAATATGAGGAAAAGCCACTCAGCAGTTCCCGTATAATACTTTAAGCATATATTACTTTAAGCAATGTAGATGCATGTCTGTTTAGAAAAGTCATCCTTCTTTCAGCAGTCGCTGCCAGGAGAGTACAGGACTGGGGAAGGCATGCCCACGTAAATGTGGCTAGAAAGGAGTTTTAACTCATGAGGCTGCCCTGGCACACGGGAACGGATTATTGGTGTGTGACGGGTGGTGGTATCGTGGTGGGGGAAACGCAAATAACGCCATTTGGGCTTGCCTTGTGCCATCTTTCAGCTAGAGGAGAGAAAGACTGAAATTCTCCCTCGCTGAGATGTCGGTACCATGTATCTGGTGAGATCATTTTTATGTTTTTGCTTTTACACAGCTGTTGGTCTTTTGTTCAGGAAAATGTAATGAAATTTGTGAATATTTTTTTGTTGCTGTCAAGGCCACAAAGCCGTCTGAGTCAGCACGGGGGGTGCAGGGCATTGTGGCTTTGCCTGAAAGACAGTTCACATAGCAAGCGCATTCGGGCTGGTTAAGCCCCAGCTCCAACGCGCCCTCCGTGTGCAAAAAATAACACTTTAAAGTGAGCAGAGTTCTAGAAAATGAAAGAACTAATTGCTGGGGTTAGAAGAATTCAGCCAGTCTCAAGCCATTAGGATCACGGCCGAGCTGGGAATGTCATGGAGCCAATTGGAGCAAAGCCGCCAGGGTTTTACCGTGCTTAAGACCTAACCTTAGGCTGCTCTGCGATCACACGACTGCGGCTCTAACGTTCGCAGGCGAATATTCCCCCCGCGTCCCGGCAGCGCTTCCCTCGGATAGGGACAGACAGGCCTGGCAGTTTAATTTGCCTGTTTTTTTTTTTTTCCTAGAGGAATAAAAACAACAAAAAGACAACCTAGTCTGTCGTGAGATTTCTGACTGATTGTGGAGTAATTTGGGCAGAATGGAATAGAGCCTGCTCAGTGGTTCATGAACAGCACTTATCCGTACTCCATTATTTTCCTTTTAGTTTGCTTTACAAATTAGAAAAGGGCACCAGTGTCAAATTCTTGATGCAAGCCTCTGTGTGAAATGATAAGCTAAATCCTAAATTGAGGTCAAAGCTGTTCATGTGGTTCCTGCTGCTAATAAAAACGCTTTTCTTTGTTCCTGCCTGCTAAGAATGCCTGCCCCATTTACAAACAAGATCTTATCCCAAAAAAGACACCTCTATGCACATGTTAGGGAAAAGTACTCTGCTTAAACGATAACCTCTCCTTAAAAATGTATTCCGTTTTGTAAGGGAAAAAAATAGCATCATCGCACTGAGAGTAATGCGTTTATGCTAGCTAAAATTCTGGGTTTGTCTGCATGTAGCATCTCAGAGTATTTTTCTGAGTGGTTCACAGTGCGACAAATAATTGGCAGCATCATAAAATTACGTTCCAGTGACTTGTCATTTGCGAAACCTCCCTTTAACTTCAGTTCAGAGAGGGGCTGAAGAGTTTTCCCCCACAGTTTCCTTTTCTGACACTCCTTTCTGAGTCCAAAATGAAAAAGAAAAAGCAACCCTGTAGTGATTTAGCACCAGCTCTTGCTACCTGCAGAGCTCTGGCTGGTGTAACGTAAAAGCTGACATCACCACACCCTGGTGAGGGAGGATGCAGCACCTGGAGGAGCAATGCCCTACCTGGGCACGAGCTTTCATGGGCCCAGAGCTGGGAGGAAATGACCCAGGAGAGGTTTGGTGTCCCTCCCTGAGGAAAAACAGCATCTGCCAGAGGGATGAGGTCCATTGTTTGGTCCAGTTACAATTTTATCCTGCAAATCATTACCTTAAAGTCACTTGATTTTAACATTTCAGTACATCTTTCAAAGCCTTGGTGCCTGAAGCTGGCTTTTTAAGTGAGCTACCAACTTTGCTATAAAAATGTGCAGCCATGTAGTACGTTGTGTCAGGAGACAGCTGATCCTCAGCAGCAGCAAACTTGGACACCAGCAGTCACTGTGGCTCTGCCTTCCTTGGTTCGGCCCCCTCTGCTGTCACTGTAAATGGTTTGGAAGCTGGTTACTGCAATCAAATATTTTCTGAAATACTGCAGAAGATGAGTCCTCAGACTTATATTTTCTTTCCTTGCCTGGGAGAAAGGAAATCAAGTTACCTGTAAATACGAGAAATGCCATTAATACCTGCTGGGGTTAGAGAGCTCAGAGTGGTCACAAGGAGCCTGATATTTCAGAGACTGCAGTATTTGTTCTTTTTCTTCCTTCTTTCTTTATCTTTCTGCTAAGCCCTTGGTAACTACAGTGAGATGAATTAAAAGTGTCAGTTTGAAATGGTTGGAAAGAGGTATAAATTGGAGCTGTCTTTGCTGAGAAGTAGCATGAGATGGGATGGAGGCTAGCGGCAAGGGAGGTTTTAGAAGGGCATCGCAATATACAGCACACTGGCTGTGCACTTGCATGTGTGTGCTTAAAACTACTGCCAGGAAAGCAGAACCACAAGCAGAGATGTGAAATCAAACCAGGGAAAATTGTTTCCTTTTGTTCTGCTTCTATAAAATCATTTTCTAATTAGATTTACAGTAATAATAATCAGACAATGCAAAATGTATATATGTTTATAATGAATTATGCAAATGTGATTATACGAAGCAGCGCTGTCTCCTGCATTGCTCAGTGAAGATAGTCCTCAGCCTTGCTTTGAAACAGCCTAAACGCTTGCCCAAATACACGTACAGGGAGAGGCAGAGTAAGGATAAAGCTGAAAGATGCTTGTGTGTCTGCCCTGGGAGCAGCTGAAGGGCTTGGAAGATGAGAAAACAAGAGGGGTAAGGTCTATCTGGGGAAAAAATACACGTACAGGGAGAGGCAGAGTAAGGATAAAGCTGAAAGATGCTTGTGTGTCTGCCCTGGGAGCAGCTGAAGGGCTTGGAAGATGAGAAAACAAGAGGGGTAAGGTCTATCTGGGGAAAAAAAAAAAAAAAAAAGTCAGAAATATCACAGTAACAGGGACTGTGGTCCTTTGCCCTTCTCCCTGGGGGGACACAACGTGTTGCCAAGACAATGTACTCCAAAGAAAATCACTGATTTTACTCAAACCAGGCTTGTGAAACATTTGCTTGGTAAAATAATCTAGCAGCAAGACCAGCTCAAAGGCCAGGCATTTCTGCATGATCTGCCCAAAGACAGCTCATGCTTGTCCCCAGCTCTGACACCTCAGGAGCTCACAGGTCTAGAGGTGACAGGCATCTCAGAAAGGTCTGTTTTACCCAACTTTTCTTCAAGGAATTCCCAGATTAATTCACTGCTGGGAATTTTTCACAGCCTTTGCAAGTGTTACTGTCAAAACCAGCCGTGGAGTGGTATTGCTAGGTAAACAGCCCGTTTTCTCTTTTCTCTCCTGGCGTACGCTGTCCCTCTGCAGAGCCTCCCAGCTGAGCCAGCACGGGGCGGTGGGGAGAGGAGCGGTGGGGGGCAAAGCCCAGCAGAGCCCACACAGCCAGTCCTCCCCAAACAGCTTGAGTTTCTTCCCAAGTAAAACCCCTCTCGCCTCCGGAGACTGCAGATGCCCTGCAGCAGCACCGCCTGCTGCGCTGGCACCCCCGGGACGCAGGGCTGGCAGGGGAGGGGAGCCAGCCAGCTTCCCCCCCATCTCCTGGGAACAGCCCTCCCAGCGCCCTGCCCTCCCAGCTCATCTCCACTCTGCTGAGGCTTGGGCTACATGTAATTGGTTTCAAAGACCAGGTTTAATGATTTTTAATACTAAAGTGGGTGGGTTGAGATGCTGGTGTCGAAATGTCTTGAGGGGGGGGAAGAACTCTGTATTTCCTGTTATTTGTCTTGCTTAACAGAATCCCATTTTTTAGTGAACAGATGGAATACTTTTGGTTTGTTGAACATTTTGTCGTCACTGTTCAGCACCAGCTAACCTGCCAAATGCTCTTGAAAAATACAGTTATTGCTGTCTCTGGTCCTCAGTTTTACAAGAGCAACTTTCCTCCTTGGTTCCCATGTATCAAAAGAAATATTTCTTTTTCTTTGGGTGGTTTGGTTTTTTTCCTGCCTTAAGATCCAAGACTATTCTCTACCTATCTTAACCAAGATATATTGGTCTAAGTGGCAAAAACTCATTCAAAGTAAAATAGATATAATTCTGCCAGTGCAGGAAAACTCTTGGATGAAACCAGTAGGGACTGGAATTTCTGTTCAGGGAAATCTACTCTGTTTGCCAACAGTGACTGGGACAGCCAGGGACAACTGTGATTTAATTTTTTTTTTTTTTCCAGTTAGGGGTGATGGTTTCTTATTTTGCTTAGGGACATGGTTTAGTGATGGAATGGCAGTGCTACATTAATGTTTGGGCTTGATGATCTTAAAGGTCTTTTCCAACCTAAACTTTTCTATGATAAGCTTTTAAATGCAGAAGTACAAGGAGGTTTAGGTCAGAGACTCTGCTCAGTCTATTGTACCTCTGCAAACTTCACTCATTTGCTTTCTGTCCTGCTGCACTGATTAGCTCACGCTCAGCTGAGGCACGGCTTCCATGGGGCAGACGTGCCTCCTGCAGAAAGGCAGGCTCTCTTCAGTCCAGGACATAAAAGATGGACCTTACATGGCTGCCTCTGGTAGGACATTCCCCTGCTGAATCACCATGATGGTTAAAACCTGTTTTCTTTGCAATTTGAGTTTGTCTGGCTTCATTTTCAGTTGCCAGACATTTTTTTGTTTGTTATTCTTTTCACGCGCTACTTCCCTTCCCCTGTTTTCTACCACCTCCTACTTTTCAGAAATCTTTAAACTGTAAAAACCAACTCTGGACACAGGAATTTTTTATTAATTTCAGCACCCTACATACAGATACAAAACAACACCCCGATTTTTATTCACTGCTTCTTGGTCAAAAGGGATAATAGCTATCTCCTGCATTTGGGTAGGATTTATATTGGAGTGTAACCACCCATAATCTTTAGAAAATCTGACTATGGTTTGCTACCAGCCTCTAGTTCATCTCTCAGACTGAAATGAGGGCAACAGAAAAAGACTACTTTATCTTTTTTACTACATTATGACCCTTAAAGTGGTTGTCCATGTGTTGCTACCTCTATGTCTGGACTGAACTTGCCTGAATTTGAGACCGTGAAACCAGCAGAGAGTTGCAGAGTGGTTGTCAGTTTGTTCTGCATCTGTCATCTCCAATAGCCTTGAAAAGGCAAAGAGCATGAGCATGGCTATAAAACAAAGCAAAGGCAAATAACATTTTAATGAATTATGTGCATGGTTCCAGTGGAGTTTGGTCTAGTGAACAGCAGAGGAATTCAGTGAAAATTTTATTTCTACCATTGTCACTGTGTGGGGTCAGGAATACTTTGCGCTTCCCCAGCACTTTACCAGCAGCATTTCTTTATAATATGCCCCACTCCTTTTTCCTGATTTTCAGTTAGAAAACAGACTGTAAATGGAAGAAAAACCTCAAGAGGCACACTGGAGTGAGTGTGACTGGGCTTCTACCCTGTTTTGTGAGGACTACAGGGGGAAGCTATCTCAGGAAGGAGTATTAAATGTACCTCCCCTATCACCGTGGCAGTGAGTCATGTCTCACTTTGGATATTGCGAGTCCTGGAGAAGACTTCCCCATGCTTCAGGAAGGACAAAGGGAGGAATTTGCTTTGAGGGACTCTGATACCATGACACTTATTTACAGAAAAAAATCATAGAGTCATAGAATACCAGGTTGAAAGGGACCTGAAGGATCATCTGGTCCAACATCATGTTCATAAAGAACTTTCATATTTCTTCTGGTAAATTCCTTTAATTTTGTCCCTTAATTTTCTCAGTGATTAGGATCCAAGACAAACACTCCTATCCACTGCTCTCCAAGGAAGAAAGGTGACAAGAAAATTTAGGTAATCTATGCCTGATTTGTGATTTCTGATTCAGTGAATTTCTGAATTTGCTTTATAATGAGCATGCATAAGAGCATGCCTGCATAACTGAGATCCAGCATGGGATGGCAGACCCGTGCCACGTAAGTCCCTGACCAGGAAGAGCAGAATATTGCTAAACCTTGATAGACTCACACAGGGAGGAGTGCTTCGGTACCGTGGTGTTCCTCACTAGCAGAAGGCAAGTTTGTCAATAGGGACTGAGATTTCAAGGTTAGGGATCCCTATACAGCAACACCAAGGAAAAAAAAAGCTAAATGCCAAGAGGAAGAACACACACGGAAAGAAAATTTCAGGCAAGAAAATAAGAAAAGAGGATCTGCTTTTGTGGAAGAGACTATTTGTGACTATTGGATCAGCCAGGGTGAATGAAAAACCACTTAGATCAGTTGAAACTCCAAGATTTGGAAAAAAATTTCAGAAGGGTAATGTTACAACCCCCAAAAAACTGACTTAATCTTGAAAAATCTACAGATGGTGAGAAAACTGAGGAAGAGAAATGCTCTTTCCTCTTTTGCTGCGGAACATGATGCATTTGTCCTTTCTACTGCCCAGATTCAGGAACTACAGTATTTAAAAGCTCTGTAAACCCAGGTGTGTCTGCCTCAACTAGCACACTAAAAAGAACACCACCACTCTTGAAATGTTCAAAAAATCAGAAG
>NW_009260399.1:2741716-2755510 GCF_000687185.1 Egretta garzetta | reverse complement strand
GAGTAACAGAGAGAAAGCCCATGTTGAGGGAAAAACAACAATGTGATTGCAGGAATATGGTGAAAATTTACTCAGGAAGTTCAAGATGTGTTGACTTCAATGTGGGTAAGCCTGACACATCAGCGCACCACACGCGTGCCTGGAAGCCAAGCTACCCGTGGGTAGTATCAGATTTTTTCCAGTGCATTTCTTTCATTAACATCCTGAAGTTTCTTAGAAATCCTGATTGCCCAGTGCTCCCAATGAGAATAAATAAAAACCTTTGGCGCACTTTCAGGTATTTATTCAAGTATTTGATTTGCAGCTGGAGTCTTCTACGTTTTGCAATTCAGCATAGAAAGTATCAAACGATTTTACATGAAGTGATGTGGTCAACCAATTTTAAAGCCAGAAGGGCCATTATTGTAATCCTATCTACTGCAGAGCACAGACCCAAAGAATTCATCCAGTAATTCAGAATTCAAGTATATCCGAACATGTCTTAGGAAAAGTCTTCTGTCCCCAAAATCAAGAGCTTTCTTTTTTAGCACTAAATCTGACTATTGCCCAGTGGAAAGCTGACCAAGTTACTTAATTAATATTTAATCAGTCAAAAACATGAACTCAACAAAATTGAACTCTTATGCAGGAGAATTTCCAGTGTTCCTAGATATAAAATAGGAAAAGATTGGATTTTTCATGTGACAGTTTTTAATTGTGATTTTCATAGGTTTCACAGATTTTTCATGTCATCAATTTTTATTTTCATATTTCAGTTAATATTAACTTTTCATTTTTAAATAGTAAAGGTAGATAATGGTACTACTCTAAATTACTGAAACAAGATGTTTTGTTCAACCTAGGCTGTTCTGGGAAGACTTCCGTTAAAAAAAATAAAAATTATGTATTCTGATTTAGGTCAAAACATTTTTCGGAAGGAATTCTACGAAATATTTTGATCTAGCTCCAGTTAGAAGAGCTTTCTGCTTCTGAAATTCTCTTTTAAATAAGAATTTGTGCAGTATTTATAGTATAAAAGCACAGGGTGGTTTGTATGTTTCTTATTATTGCCATTGCTGTAACACTGATTGCAGCTGCATCAGTGGAATATTTTCTGAGCTCAAATTTAATCTTATTTCTACCGACATAAGTACGTTGGCAAGAGATAAGAATTAATGATTCAGTGTGCTCATAGACAGCGCTGATGATAAGAGACACTCTTTTTAGCTTCAAACAAAAAGAACCAATGTGTGTGTTGTTATGAAGATCATATTCCACAGATAGATGTATGCCTCGCCGCGAGTTCAGCCTGGCGGTGTGAGACAACAGTCCCAAGGACTCAATGGGTTTTACTGCTTCTTTTGTAGAGCTGTGGAGCAAAGGCTTCATGAAAACAAGAAGCAAATCAGCAGAGAGGGTCTGTACATCATGATGCCCTTACCCACCATTGCTTTGGAAAAGACTGTCAGAAACTCCACGTATCCCAGCTGCAATGTAGAGGAGAGGAAAGCCGCAAGCCCAGTTGAATTCCTACTTTGACTCACAGTCACAGAACTTCAGAAAACTAAGGTGAATTATGGTAATTTCTAAATTATTTTAATACAGTAATTTATTTTTGTAATCATTACTGTAAGTTACCAGACAGGCTATGTGAGGGGAAATTAACTCTGTTTTCTCTTTTACTGAATTAATTATAAATGCCTTTGCCCTGCTTTGTTTTATGTGTGTTCATTTGTGTATCTGGGTAGCAGTTATGGCATAACTATAAATTACATCAATGTACAACAAGGTATTTACAAACACATTACAACAACTGTATTTAACTGGCACTTCTAAGCTTTTTTTTCTTGGAGCAAGAGGAAAGATAAAACTATAAATTTCACTGTGACAACATTTAACACATTAAATGAGGCAGCGGGAGACGGGGCTTTTTCAGGAAATACAAATCGAAAGGAAGCACAGTAAGTCACTTAAACTTTAAGTGACATTTATGTTAATCTTTTCCTCTCTGGTCCTGTTTGACAGACTGCTGTTGTCCTATTAAATCAACGTTAACTCTCATTTATGGGCGGGAAGAAGAAAACTCTGTCTGAGACCTTATGTTGCTCCTGAAACCAGATTTCTGTTTCTTAGAAGATGAATAAATGCAAACACAAAGATGGAGGGGAATAAAATTTCAGCTTCTTCCTCTTGTTGCATCTTTCATTCATCAGCCACCACCAGAGAAATGAGTCTGGCCCATAATCTGACCGGTCACTCCAAACCTGCCCCAGGCACACTAGTTTTAGCTCCTGTGGCTGGTCTGCCCTAGCCATGCCACTGACGGACACAAACTGGAAACAGTTGACTGAACAAGCAAATTGGAAGGTAACAAAACCAAACCAATCCCCCCATATAACATTGGGAAGTGAAAAAAAAAAAAATAAAGACAGGAGAAAGCAAAGACCACGGCGGTTGTCAGGATGCAGCCAAGCCGGGGAGGAAGGGACACCTTTTCTTTCATCTTCCCTCTCTCTGGCATTGCTGCCTTCAGAGGCAGCTGGCAGCCAGAAAGCAGAGGGGGATCGGCAGGCCTGATGTGAGGGTCTGCTTCTAGGCCTTCCTCTTCTTTTCACTTAATCACATGCTTAAAGTTAAGTGATTAACTGAATCAGGCCCACAGTTGCGTCTGAAAGCAAATTGTGCTCGGCTCAGTGGAAAATTATTCATGTGGTTTTCTTTGCTCTACTTCTTTATAACGCTTTTGAAAATGTAAAGCCATCCAAATGATGGAAGAGCACCATTCCCTTTGACTTTCAGAAGTTACTCAAGGGCCTCTGCTGGTCCCTGTGATAATCATGAAAATAGCTCTTCAGCAGCTGACATGGGTTCTTTGTTGCCTTATGGTCTTTTTTCCAGAGAAAGAAGCTTTAAGCTCACTTTTGTGCTCTTATCCTGCTAAGGCTGTGTCTGTAACACTGCATGGTTTTCAAACCACGGTCTTAATTTAAGTTTGTAACTGTCAATAACCATTTAAAGGAAGCAAACAGCCAACCAAACATGGCTAAATAAACACGATGTGATTACTAGCGATACAGTCTTTTTGATTCTTGTGAGCCAGTATCTGGTGAAGGGTTGGCAGGCAGGGAAGGTCTACAGACCAGCTATTTCTTGTTCTGCTTTTTGCCTTCCTATTTCAGGAAGGAAACACTTTTCTCCTGCTGTATGTTGTCCAAGGACAGCGTGCTGTGCCCAGGCAGCTTCCCCCAGCACCGTCCCCACACGTCCTGCACTCTCCAGGACCAAATGGAAACACCAGCCTGTGAACAGCCAACAGCACAAGGGGTTTTGTTTCGTTCTCCATGGGGTGCCAGTGCCAGTCCTAAGAGCCTGTACATCGCCACTGTAATAGCAACAAAGCTTCCTGGTGCCAACACCAACAGCCTTTTGGTCTGGTGGGGAGGGACACTTCCTGGGGTGAAATGGAAGGAGTTCTGCTCCCATGCCCATTACTGAATTCTCCACAGACATTGCGGGCAATGATGCCAATTAGTGTTAATTGGGTTTTTTTTTTATATGTGGACACGTGTCCATTAGGAACCTGATTGATAGACTGAGACAAGTGACTCATTTTGCTATTTCCATAAAGTAACCATTGTGCCATTTGGGGTTCTTTAAAAGGAAAATACAGCAGACCTAACCTGCTCCCATTACAGCCAAAGAGTTTTGCCACCACTGGAGGAGACAATTTTACTTTTTGTTGCTGGACACTTGACCTAGGGGTAAGTATTGCATTGCCTTGCAGTGCTTTTATCCAGGAAGAACACCTTGCTGGGTAAATATATAGTCAGAGATATTGCTACTGATCTTAGCAACACCTCATGCTTTCTTTGTAAACGCTCTTCAAGTTTTTCTTCTTGATGCTTAATTTAAGAAGACCCAATTTGAGCTGTATGTCAGTACTGAAGCCTGCTTTCAATTTCTTTCAAATTCTTCCTAAACACTTTCCAAACACCTAACTATTCATGGTGAGCTGAAGAGCAAAGGAGTAGACAAACTTCTCTGACAGGACACCACTTGGTCGGGGCACAGGAAGAAGCTAACAGCTCCATTATGGTCTTGCCAGAGATCAGCTGCATTTAAAAGAGGACACCGGCCTCTGGGTCTCCTGTCCAGCATGAGGCAGTGAAGGAACAAATAGGGGCACCTCACAACAAAGGTGAGGAACCCCAAATGCAATTTTCAGCTGCTCATCCAGAGAAGTAGGTAGCCAGCCTAAGGCATCATTCTTGAACAACACTCTCAGCAGGGAAACTGGTTTTGAAAAATGCTGCTCATTTGTTTTTTCTTTCCCTGACCCATGGCCCTAATGTGTGGATCATATGCAAAAGCAAGATCAGAGATGACAGATCAGTTTTGCTCTCAGATACAGTCAGGTAGATGAATAAATTCTGCTCAGTGAGTTTTGGCATTTAGAAGCAACAGCTGGAAAATTCCTTTTAGCACTTCCTTGACATAAATCAGTTGAAAAACAGGAAGGTTTGCTTTCAGGGCAATTGGCTGCGCTGATGTCCCTGGTCAAGCCCCAGCTCTCCCCAGTGTGGAGCACAGAGCCCAGCCTGCCTGCGATAGCTGTGGAGACAAATCTGCCCCTCGAGTTTTTAAGTTTTCTTATGCTTTTTGGTCATCAGAAGTGAGGCAAGGCTTTGGAAAAAAACCCCACAACTTTTGTTTTTATGGTTCTCTTTTTGCCAATCACTTGATTTTGACTGAAGTATAATATTATGTACAGAAATCTAAGAAGTATTACTCAAGTCTTGCTTAATACCATCACCAAATGGAGGCTGAAATTTGTTAAGGAAAGCAGCAGAGATTGACAGACCGGAGATGAAACAGAGCACTGACAACAGTATCCAGTCGGACTGGGAAGGATCCCAGAATCCAGTGCTAGTTTTTCCTTCCTGGCTTGGTATCTCTCATCAGCAGAAAGGCTGCTAGTAGAAAACAAGCTACCTGCTAAATTCCCACAGGCATCCAGGCACGAGAATGTATCATGGCATTTCTTCACCCTTTGCTTTGCCTAAGCCTGTCCCAGCCACTGAAGGTTGCTTCTCAAGGACTTCTGCAATGGTTCACCCTCCAGAGAGTCCCCTCTGCAGCCCAGTAGAATAAAACATCTCCCTGCACCGCTCTGTCCTTTCAGGCATATCAATTCTCTCTAAGTCTGGGCTGGGTTCTTATTTACCAAGCCCCAGTGCCAATGGCTTTCCACAAGGGAAGATATAAATGTTATCTCACTGTTCCTCTTATGAGCTTGCTGACAATAAAATGACTCAGTGTCAAAGACTGTGAGCCCAATGATTTGAAATGATAAGTGTCTGCAAAAAATACCCCCACAATTTATGAAGTTTACATCCTTGTACAGTAGTGCCTCTCTAACAGATGGAGAACTGCTTTGCTATGTACACTGAAGTGGAGGAAGAAACATGTGGAGTGCTCAGCTACTGACAAAGGGAGTGACCGTAGATGAGGTTACCAATGTAGGCATTTTTCTTTCTCTCATACGTTAAAAAATCCCACCCATTTTTTCCTTACATGTACTATCGGGTCAGTGACTTTGTAACAGAGATTATACAGTATTGCTGATGAACTTAAGAAATAATGTCGACTGTAAGATTCTTGGTAAGTCATGTGTTAGAAGAGACATTTTCCTACCATTTACACTGGCACTAGCTGTTGATCTGGTGTTGCTAACATCATATTGTTGTACCTAATTACACAGGACATAATCTTACCAAACAAGACCTTTTTTCTGTAGATGATTCCTGCATGTACTTATTGCACATATAAGGATACAGCACTTCAAAGGTTGTTTGCTTCCTGAAATGGATGGTTTCTCATCCTGGCTGGGTCATGGCACCTCCTAAAATAATGCCCCCTTTAGGCCTGGGCAGAGCTTGCGCTTGCTGTGGGCAGGCTGATGGGGCAGTAACACCAACCCCAAACGCTCACCCTCAGCCCCACAAGGACAACAGTGCCAGAAGGAAGAGGGGGTCAGTGCTAGACGGTGCTCGGGGGAGCATCGGTATAAAATGGGTGAGATTATCCTCAACTTTACCTAAATCGCTGAGAAACGCTGAGTTGGTCCAGGACAGATGTACCAATGCCAGTGCTTCATACTGGCAAATAAAACCCCACCACGCGGGGTGCATGTTCAGCAATGGACTAGAACTAGCTGTAATCACACTAAAAGACATCAGAATTTTCCTCTGTTTTTTAATCAGTGAGGTGTGTAGACAAAAAGTACATTGTGTTTCTGTCTCACTGCACTGAGCTGCTCTCCCGCTGGTAGAGCTGTGCACGCCCGCAGGACCAGCAGCTGGGGGGCGAGCAGGGCTCTGCTGGGTGCCCATGGGGGTCGGTGCCCCATGAGGGGAGTGGGCAGCCTGCCGCATGCTTGTCTGCAGTGATGAAGAAACCCTGCTCTCCTGGTACCGCTCTTTGGCATCTGGAAGGGGCTCATGAGATAAACCAAGCCAGAGGCATGAGCCTCACTGAGCTGAACGAGACCCTCTGGCATTCAGGTTGCCAACAGCTCACGGTGTTTGGGCAACGCCTTGCACGGCTCTTACCATGCACAAGGTAGGTTTGGCCATCCCCAGAGCATCCCTCAGCAGAGGCAGAAGAGCCCCAACCATCAGTATCTTTATCTCACCCATAACGTTGTCCATGTGTGCGTGCTTCGCCCAGGCAGCGAGCAGCTGCAGGCATGCCTTGTACCCCCTCCTAAAGCAACCACCTCCTTGGAGGTACGGCCACACATGCATTTAGGTACCAGCCTAGGACATGAGAGCCCCTTACTTCTGTAAGCCAGACCTGAGCCATAAAGTGGCAGATACCCTCTGGGAGCCACAAACACTGATTTTCACTTTCTTGTAAGAATTATTTGGTGCGTTATGGTGTTCCCCTCTTCCTGTGATCCATTCACATTACCTATGAAGTATTTCTGTCAATATGCCAAAGAAAACCTCAGACCTCTCTTTGCAAACCACAGAGCAAGCAGGTCAGCCGTTAGGCGACTGAGTGTCTTCAAATGATGGACACGCTTGAGGCAAAGGTTCAGGTGAGACACGGCGGCTGCTGCGGACTGCTGGGCTACGGTGCTACGGATTGTGGGCTTCTGTGGAGTTTCTGTAATATTGCTTCTGAAAGCAATATTTCAGCTGCACTTTTATGACCTTATTGATAAGCTTAAGTGTCTGCCATTGCATCACGCACTGGCAGTGCTACTTTACTGCTGAAATACCAACCGTCCAGACAGTGAAATGAAGGGCTACGGAGATTTCAGATTCTGCAGGGTGCTCTGGAATGATTTAAATTATAAATTGTTGAGGGAATAAACTGTCTTTTTTTTTTCTGTGTTCGGATAGATGTTAACATCTTTTAAAAACAGTGAATAAAAACCATCAGAGTGTCTTTCAGTGAAAGCTATTGCATTAGCTCCATTTGCTTCATCCCACTAAGCAAGACTGTTGGCTAGGAATGTATAAAGTCTCGCTTTTAAAAGGAAAAGCCATTTGCAACACATTTCAATCTTTCCAACATAACACATCCCATGGCATTTTCTCCCTTCACATAAAACACCCCCAAATATTCCCCCAACTGGTGTATAAATATCCAGTTAATAGCAAACAAGAGCTGAATTTCAAAGAAAAAAACCCCAACACTTTTTAATGATTATGGTTTAAGCTACAGACTGTGAATGTTTTTTACCTTCAGATAAAAGTAATTCTTACTAAAATTTCATACCCATGAAAAATGCCTCAAAATGAAAATGAAGACCTGCATAATTTTCCGCACAATTTAACCACAAGTTTATCAGATCTCTTCTACTGTAATTTTGATAGTATGATAAAGCACTGGTAATGTCACTGAGGTTGAGAGTTGGAGATTCAACAAGATTCAGTTTCTGAATGGTAAAAGGTAAACTAATATAATGGATAATGTAAACCAACACTAACAGTAGAGAAAGAAAACAAAATCATTCCCAGACTTCTTAAGTGGCATGGAGGCCCTTTGCCTGCTGGCTACGAATTCACAACCAGCCTCGTCATAAAATATTTTCTGTATGATTCCAGTGGGACTCTTTGCATGCATAAAGCTATTGTGATATATCATTGTATGAAGCTGAGGATTTGTCCCGAGTTTACCAGGGAACAGAAAGCCTAGAAAAGTAGCAGCTCAGAAAGAGGGGGATGCTCTGTATAAACACAGCAAGGCATTAAGTACCAGAGACAATGCTTAAGCCAAAGAAACTCTTTAAGTACAGGAACAAAAGCGTTAGGTGCCCATGCATACTTAGAGGGCAAACTAGAAAAAGGTTTCTAAGCATTATACTTCTGTCAGGAGCCACTCTTCCCTGCATTTCTGACTCACCGTGTCTAGAAAAAAAATGTGTTTAAATGAGTAGGTCAGGTCTTACAAAGCAACCTGCTTGGACCCTTCCCATAGGAACCCTAGCACTGACATCCCGTCCCAGCCAAATGCACCTGGAGGGATCCTGTGCTGGGAGCAGAAGGATTTCCTCTCCTCTCCTTGCCTTAAGCCCTATTTCCCAGGTTCCAAATCAGCTAGAATGTGCTACTGAAGTCAAGTCAGAATTTTCTTTCTATCAGATATTATTACTCTCACCTGTCATCTAACTTTCTGTGAAGAAACCAAAGAGGTCACCCTAACTTCTTCCTTACAAAATGAAAACTAACATCACCTGTGATGTTCAGGCCAGCTTTTCAATTTTTTTCCCCAAAAAACAATGTCAGGCCTTGTGCTGGGTCTGGCTGAGGTGGAGTTAATTGTCTTCACAGCAGCCCATACAGTACTGCGCTTTGTATTTGTGACTAAAACAGCACTGATAACACACCAATGTTTGAGCTGTTGCAGAAAAGGGCTCCCATAGTGTCAAGGGCCTCCTCTGCTCCCCCCTCAGCAGGCAGGGGTGAGCAAGGGTTTGGGAAGAGGACACAGCTGGACAGCTGACTCACATTGTCCAAGGAGATATTCCACACCATACAACATCATGCTCAGCAATAAAACTGGGGGGTAGTTTTTCCAAAGAAGCTGTCGCTTAGACTGGCTAGGCATTGGTCTGCTGATAGCAAGTGACTATGTTTACATCACTTTATTTTTTTGTCTGTTTTTCCTTCACTTATTAAACTGCCTTTATCACAACCTGTAAGTTTTCTTTTTCTCACCTTTGTGCCTTTCCAATTCGCTCCCCCATCCTGCTGAGAAGTGAGCAAGGGGCTGGGTTGGGGTTCACCTGCCAGCCAGGGTCAACCCACTGCAGACCTGGATTCTCTAAATGTGTCCAGTCTTAGCCCAGGCATCCCAAATTGGTTCCCTATCTGGAATACCCTCTGTTATACGACAGCTCTCTGGCATGCCCTGTGGTTCTCAGACACAGTGTTTTATAGGAGGTACAGGTTTAATTTGAACTGGGTCTATTTTTCACGAAGAAAAACATGGTACTTCCCATTTAGTAGTTCATTGTATACTTAGGTAGGCAAGTTGAAACTTAAAATATGCATTTGAATATGGACCATGATTTTGCTTTATTGTTTTATTTAATAATTTATTATTATAAAGTGCTCACAGTGGGGTTTAACTACTGCAATACCTGCCAGAAGGGCAACACAACTGGGTAAAAGGGATCCTGCCTGTTTCCAAGGTGCATTGATGATAACTTCCCGACATCTCTGATGAGGAGCTGATGGGAGGAGGTACCCTCCTGGACCTCACCCTTGCAAACGAGGAAAGACTGGTCAGGGATGGGAGAGTTGGAGTCAGCCTTGGCTGCAGTAACCATGAAATTGTGAAGCTGAGGATCCTGAGAGGAAGGAAAGGAGCAAATGGCGGTCGGTCCTCAAAGCGTGCTTTAATTGCTGAGCAACTGGGTAGAATACATCAGCTGTGCCAGACATGACACACCAGGATAAAGGAGCCCCTAGAGACATCCCATATGGTATGGACTGGCAGACCTGGCCATCTCCTGTAGTGTGGTAAATAGGAGATGGAAGCATCTCCCTGCTCAGTTTATTGCTCTTCCTGAAAGTCCTTTTTTTTTTCCTGGGTGCTGGCTGGGGAGCTTGAGACTCCCCGATTCCTCTGAAGATACCCAACCTCAAATCAACTTGGCAGCACTGCGATGGACAAATCCTGATGCAGACTTTGGCATCAGTGACAGAGACTCCAAGGAGACAAAAGGCATTACTCTGCTCTGTCCTTAAACAAATTTAACAGAAACCTTTTAAATGCAGGCATTGGAATAATCCCATTATTATTCAGAAACAGGCTTGAAGTCCTCAAGGTTCCATTGATTTCAGAAGTGAAAATGTAGCCACATTTCCCTGCTTCTAGACCCAGGTGCCACTAAAATAGTACAGGATTTTTAGGGGTGTGTTCAGCCTGGTTTTGATTTGTGGTTTTGCCTGGTAGTACAGAAGTAAAAAGTGCACTCATCACTGCATTTTGTTCCACCTCCACACAGCATGTGTTTTGCAACTTCCCATTTCAAGACCAAGTTGAGCTTTAAGGTCTGGCTCTTCCCTTTATCAGTACAGTTGCTAATACCCAAAAGATGCTCTAACTGACCAGCTGGGCAACCACAGTTGCAAGCACATACTCCTGCCTCAAGATATATTCCAGAAGAGTATCTTTTCAGATTTTTTTTTTAATGGCCAGTTTAAAACCGAGATTTATACTGTTAGTTTACCTTTTCATATTTCTTGAGGCTATTAAATCTGACAATTAACTGGTCGCTTAGAGGGGTGCTTCTCCCTGCCTGGCTGAATTAGGCCATTGCGTGAGAAGGCTCTGGCACAGAAACCAGCATCCTCTGCAAAATGGACAGCCCCGAGGTTAAAGAGATTATACTGGATAAGTCATTACACAAGATTTACTTCTGGCCAACTGTTTCGATAAATAATAATGCTTCCTCCAGACAAAAGTACCCAGAAACTGGCACCTAACCTTCATTTCCTAACCTGCTCCCAACGACGGCCCCCAGCAAGCAATGCCACCAGGCATCCCTGCCAAGGGCTGGTAAATACCAGGGTTTTATAAACAGCAGCGAGAGGAAGCTGTAATGAGATCAATGTCAAGGATTGCGGCAAATGGCCTATAAAGCAATTTTAAAAATGGGATTTCCTGCAACAAAAGCCGGCTCCCAATAACCTTTTCCAATACTACGAGCTCAAAAGGGTTGGATTTGCATTATAATACCCGATACTGAGGCATGGACAGATAGCTTTGTGCTCTCCTTACAGGCGACTGCTCGGGCAGTTTGTTAATCTCTCATCGGGAAAGAAAAGGAAATCTTAAAGTAAATCTGTACAGGTACATCCAGGTCCAAACTACTGTGCCAGGAGGATCCAGCATTGTGGAATCGAAAGAAGATGAACGGTCCTGTCAGTATTTGCTGTTATTGCATGGAATATTAGATAGAATCGAGGAGTAAAGTCACAAATGAGGGCAAGTAGCGAGCATAGCCATGTTTGTTTCCCTTTCCCGATTCCATTCCAGATGTAGCTCTCAAGGGAAAAAAAAACCAAAACAAAACAGAACAACCACACCCAAAACTACGAATAAACTTTATGAAACATATCTGAAATAGATTGGGGTTTTGTTCAAAAATTTTAAGGCACTAAACCGTCCCTACTTAGGATTAGGCAAAGGATTTCTTACCTGGAAAAAAGCCACTTCGTTTTTCAGGGCTGGTCTCTCCTCCCGCAAACCCACCCTTACAGCCAATTTGATATTTTGCCGAAAGAGCAGCGAGCTGGGACGCAGGGACAGGCCGCCGCCCCCCCGCCATCAGCCGCTGGCCGGCCGAGCCCAGCCGGGCTCCTGCGGTGCGGGGAAGCTGAAAATCATAGCATTTAAAAGATTTTTTTTTTTGTCTTTTACTTTAAGAGAGGGTATTTTAGCAGAGAAAGCGCCTCTTTAGGTACATCTGGTCGTGATTTTCCGGCGCTGCGTTCCCATGAGCCTGTAGTTAAAAATAAATCAAAGGCGGGAAACTCGGAGAAGAGAGTTGTCGTATTTCGCCGCTGCCCGGGCTGCCTTCTGGTCGTTAAACTGAATTTGTAACGCTTGGGGATTTATTTCCACGTGGGTGCTATTAGCGCCGTATTTAAGGGCTGTTAGCGCGGGGTTTGTTCTGGTTAACGGTGATGCTGTTTTTTTTTCAAATACATCCCTGCCAAAACCGAAAATCATAGCATTTAAAAGATTTTTTTTTTTGTCTTTTACTTTAAGAGAGGGTATTTTAGCAGAGAAAGCGCCTCTTTAGGTACATCTGGTCGTGATTTTCCGGCGCTGCGTTCCCATGAGCCTGTAGTTAAAAATAAATCAAAGGCGGGAAACTCGGAGAAGAGAGTTGTCGTATTTCGCCGCTGCCCGGGCTGCCTTCTGGTCGTTAAACTGAATTTGTAACGCTTGGGGATTTATTTCCACGTGGGTGCTATTAGCGCCGTATTTAAGGGCTGTTAGCGCGGGGTTTGTTCTGGTTAACGGTGATGCCAATTTAGAACTACATGTGGCTTCCTAACCCTTTAAAGCGCTAGCCTGGCTCTCCCCAGAGGGAGAAGTGCCCTTTGGAAAAGCAACTACCAGCGCTGCCTGCTGCGGGTCTTCTCGATGCCGGGGTGCTGCCCGACGGCGATATGAAAGCGTAAATCCTGATAGAGCCTTAATTCCACGCATTTGGGGATTTATTTATTTTTTTCTTTTAAGACGAACGAGTACCTGAATTGTACCGACCACTAGGAAAATTTTAGGAAAATTGTGAAGTAGGACTTAACCACCGCTGTCGACAGTACACCTGAATTTAATTTGGAAGGTGAACTAATAGCAAAGGCAATCAGAAGCGACAATTGTCCACCCCAGCTTGGGTCCCCTTCGCTGGGACGGGGGCTGTTGTTTGGCTGTTTTTACATCTCGCCCCGTTTGAGCATCCGAGTGGCGTTTCTCCCGGGGCTGCGGGAACCCCGGGCTGTTTCTCCCGGGTCGGTACGTGGTGCGGCACGGCCGGGGCTGGAGCGGTACGAAAAAATTGCGATTTTACCCATCTACAAGGGGCAGCTTCTGGTGCTCTCCCTGCCGCCCCCCGGGAGGCTTAGTGCTTCCAAGGGGTGACCCTGGTTCCTCCTCTCGGGGCCTTGGCTCCCGCCCGGATTGTCACTGACCGGGACTGTCAGCGGGTGCCCCTTCCTCCTGTCCTCTGGGAGGGGGGACACGGGTCGGCCTGAATCTCTGCTGGTCGCTTCCCTGGCTCCTCTCGGGGAGCACGCATGGCGCTGACCGAGGGGTGGTGGCTTTTCGGTGACCGGGAGAAGGGAGGGGTGGTGGTGTGGGGGGTGACGACAGGTTCATCCCCGGAAAATAGCGGGGGACACTGGGTTAGCCAGGTTTGCAAAGAGGGAGCGTTGCTGTGCGCCGAGGTCCTGCAGAGAGCAGGGCTGGGGAGCGGCTCCCCTTCCCCCCCAGCCTACGGGAGAAACCGCCCCTTCGCCCCATCCCGCCCTCCGAGCCCCCACGTTTGAGGATGAACAGAGTAGATGGGGCAGAAAGGGGGGTTGGAAGGGAGCACATTTGCTCATTAAAAAGGTTTCAAAGGTGACAGACGT
The DNA here is from genome assembly GCF_000687185.1 of Egretta garzetta. Classification (NCBI taxonomy): domain Eukaryota; kingdom Metazoa; phylum Chordata; class Aves; order Pelecaniformes; family Ardeidae; genus Egretta; species Egretta garzetta. The sequence goes on along the minus strand of NW_009260399.1, from coordinate 2,741,867 downwards.
CTGTCAACCCGCTGATCCGAGCCCTCTGCTCCGCTGGGGGGGTGGTCTCCCCTCACCCCCGGGTTCATCCAGGGATCCCCGCAGGCGGGCCCGGTTGGGGCGGGGGTGGCCCCAGCGGGGCTTCGGGGCCGGGCCCGGGCATGGGCAGCCC
>NW_009260399.1:2740311-2741402 GCF_000687185.1 Egretta garzetta | reverse complement strand
CCCCAGGGACACCCCGGGACCCACCCGGGACCCACCCGGGACCCACCCGGGACCCCGCCGGCCCTTCCTAGGCGCAGCGACCGGGGGGAAGGCGCAGACACAGGCACGGCCCTGCCTGACAACTAATCAATAAGCGCCCATTAACCAAGGCTTCCAGGAAATGGTGTGAACCCTCCTGCTTCTCCTTTTGCAACCCAACAGCAGAGCGGACACGAGTAAAAGACTGCAAGCCAGCACGACGGTATTCGTACCAAACCAACACATCAAACCTTTCCGCCGCTCGTTTCAAGGGAGAATGTCGAGAATTGCAATGCTGCTCCCCTTCCCGAAAAAATCCCAAACCACACCCCACCAGCAGAAAACCCCAAACCAAAAGAAAACAAAACCCCAATCAGCCCTAGATTTCAAAGGCGCCCAGGGCCGAGCGGGCTCTCACAGAGGCAGGTTGGTGGCGTGGCAGTGCTAGCAATGGTTTCACACGCACCCAGATGGGCGAAGAAGTCGGCGAAGGCCCCCTCGGACCCACGGGGGCGCTTCAGTCGCGTCCCGCGGGTCCTGCATGTGCGGCCCGGCCGGGAAAGGGTTACAGAATCTCTGCTGGTGTCCCCAGTGTCACCAGAAACCGCTCGACCACCTGCTTATTCCTCTTTCCTAAGAGAAAGGAACTATTTAATTTCGGATTTGTATGTGTAGTCTTTCTCTCCCTCCCTCCCTCCCTTTCTTTATTTTCTTTCCTTCTTCCTGTCATTCTGTCTTTTCCTTCCTCTCTCCCTTTCAGTCCTTCACTCTCTTTCTCTCTCATTCTTTCGTTCTTTCCAGTCGTTGGCTCTGGCTTGAAGGAGATCCGATGTGATTAAACTCACAGGGCGTTGGAGGGCAGAGGTAAATTAAGCCAAAGCGACAGAAAAGATGAAAGAGGCTTGGCTCGCCTCGAGTGCCCGAGGACAGCTGCCCGCCTCCTTCCTCCCCGGGGTCACGCAAGCTCCCCGCCGCCTCCCCCGGCACCCTTCTCCCGCTCCTGCCCCGGAGCTGCTTCTTCCGACGACACCGAAAAGCATTTTTTTTCCCCGCTTCTTTTCACCTGTCGCCCC
>NW_009260399.1:2739755-2740147 GCF_000687185.1 Egretta garzetta | reverse complement strand
GGAAGGGGGAGAAGAGAAAGGAAGGTAGGCTCCCGGTCCCTTCGCTCCGCCTGCAAGTCAGACATCGCATAAATACCATCTAAACCTTATGTTTTTATTAGCGCAGAAAATGAATAATAATAATAACAACAACAACAACAATAATAATAATAATAATAACCACCCCCCAACCAACCAACAACAACAACAAAAAAGCAGAATTCTACTCCAATTCAAAATTCCTTCTTGCAGAGCAAGGAGTGAATGTCGGCGCTTTTCTGTCCGACGAGACCTTCTAAATCTTAAACATGTTCGGGACCACGTTAAAGCCGTCGCGAATCGCAGCGACAGAAGAAGACAACCAGCCCCGACTGCAGATTTCGGCGGGGCCCAGATTATTTTTCGGGGGACGG
>NW_009260399.1:2721741-2738285 GCF_000687185.1 Egretta garzetta | reverse complement strand
AACAACAACAACAACAATAATAATAATAATAATAACCACCCCCCAACCAACCAACAACAACAACAAAAAAGCAGAATTCTACTCCAATTCAAAATTCCTTCTTGCAGAGCAAGGAGTGAATGTCGGCGCTTTTTCTGTCCGACGAGACCTTCTAAATCTTAAACATGTTCGGGACCACGTTAAAGCCGTCGCGAATCGCAGCGACAGAAGAAGACAACCAGCCCCGACTGCAGATTTCGGCGGGTCCCAGATTATTTTTCGGGGAATCGAAGGAAAACACAAAATGCCGGGACCAACGAGAACGGCTGCAATCCCGAGCAGCGAAAACCCGAAGCGTCGATAATTCTCCGGGTATTGGCGAGAAAAAGCCATTAAACGGGCGTGCAGCTGAGTGCTAAAGTTGGTCGGTACACAACCGCCTGCTTAAGAGATCGACCGCTTTAAAAATAATCCCTGCCCTGTTCATTTCTCTAAAATAACGTATAAAGCGCGTCGTGAGTTTTCTTTATAACCGTAACGAAATTAAGGTCTGGAAATGGGAGAGCTTTGTTAGCCCGAGCTGCTGGGGTGCAGGAGGTTTAATATCAGCCCGAGGCGAAATCCATCAAAACCGCCGTGCAGTAAAATACCGCAGAGATTTAGAGGAATTAAAAAATACAAAACAAACCAAAGCAAACCACGCAGTTACTTCCCCTCTTACGTGGTTCGAGTGCGGAGAGGAGAAACTGCGTCTGGAGTGATCGATTCCCTGGTAAAGAACCTCGGACACCGGGATGCGGAGGGCTGAGGAATTTGGACCGTGTCATGAATGTGTTTTAGACCGAAATGGGATGGTTAGGAGGTAAATATGCATTATTTATTTTATTACGGTCGGAGAGAAATAAGCAAGGAAATACAAAGTAGATTTGATTCTTTAAACGGGAAAGCAAATTAGTCGGGTGTGGGGCTGTTTGCGTGTTGATTCATTTCTCTGATGGATGATTTCTCCATTATCAACAGGGGAAAAAAAAAAGAAGTAAAAAATCAGGTGGATTTTTCCCGGTGAAAGAAGGTCTCGGGTAAAAGGCAAAGTTCTGCTCCCGACCCCAACCCTCCCCAACCGCAGGGCTTTCCTGGCTGGAAAACCACGCGTGATTTGCAGCAGCTCGCTCCCGGTGACTGCTCCTTCCCTGCCCGGCGCCGCTTCATTTGTGAATAAGTTTCGGGGCCCCTTTTCACAGAACGCAGCTGAGCAGGTAATTTGTTGTTAGTGCTTGTTTAAATGTTGTGAACCATGCACTCAAAAATAGGAAAACTATACACAAAAGAGGCAAACGTGGGAACACGACGGGAAATTACTGAGTTATAAAAATGTCAAAGAAGAGCAATTTGCAAAGAGGCACCAGTAATTGTCCCCTACATTAACGGGAATGAGTTGCCAAGCCCAACCCTTTTGTTCTCCCCGGGATGGACGGGCGCTTCGCCATCGACCTCAATGGGACCGCACCAGGACCTTTGCACCAGGCTCTCGGCCCGGGGAGGTGCTCAGCGCCCGGGGCCGGATCCTGCTTCCGCAGACCCGCACTCCTGGGGTGCGTTTTCAGGTGGAATCCGGTGAATTTACGGTAGGCTGCCTGGGCGGGAAGGAGGCATGCGGACGCGAGCCTCGGGTTTGAGGGCATCTCCCAAGGATTTGAGGAAAGCAGTCGCAGCTGCGTTCACAGGAGCGCTGGAAGGAAAGCAGAGATGGATGGGGTGGTCTCCAGCAGACCTGGGAGTGACACGCTGTGGCCCCGCTCACGCCAGCGTGCGGTGATGCCATGTGGTGATGATGTGCTTGTGGTCAGGCTGAGCCCCTGGGATGTTCCCCACTGCACCTGGAAGAGCCATGCTTCCCCCCAACCCAGGGAGGCTTAAGCAAGTCCACATCCCCTGCTCTTTAGCTCTATCATCTCCCCCAAATTACATTTCATAAATGAACTCCCAGTGTACAGCCAGTCTAGCTTCTCAGCCTGCAAAGAGCCCGTTTCCCTGCTAGAACATGGGGAAGAAATTTTTCACCACAGGCTCAGCCAGGGCAGAAATGGAGCTTGCCCAGACGGGCCATTGCTCTGTGGGGCTATGTTTTGTTGCTCACCCTAATCTGCCTTATTTAGGACACCCCAAACTTTGGAACTGATGCGTGAAGAGATAAGCCCCAAATTCAGAGCTCCAGACTCCACCTGCCTGAACCTGCTCCTCCATCTTCAGCTTTTTTTTTCCCCCAAGACTTTTCTTGTGTTCACACAGTCTAAAAATTAACCAAAAAACCCCCAAAGCTAGAGTCTGCCATGGTCATATGACTGCACGTGCCAAGGCTGTAACCTGTTGCATTTATGTGTTAAGCCAGCCCATGTTCAGAATTGGTTTCTAACCATTCACGTTCACATCTGCAGGGCTCTGCCCAGGCCCTTGCTTGTATTTTGAGAGGGAGTATTTTGCACAGACTGTGACTCAGTAAAGTGTATCTGGTGTTGGGGCTGCCAGAAAGATTTGATCTCAGATTTACTTACTATCCAGGGAAGCATAAAAACAACATCATGCATCCAGGTGAAAAATGCACCTTATGACTTTTAAAGCATTAGAATTGTTTAAAAGCAGAACTACTTGTGTAACATGTTGCTGCAGAGAGCCACAATGAAACCCCCGCTGACTGCGGCGAAGCCGGGATTTCACTGAAGTCTCTGCCTGTGACACCAATCACTCGTAACTGATCAACCGCAGGAAATAAGACAGCTCCAAGTATACTGCTTTCCTGAAAGAACAGGCATTTACCTTCTTAATAATAATAATAATAATAATGATAATTTAAAAAAAGTAAAATAAACATCCAAATTTCAGACATGAAGTTCTCTTTAATGACTGGATTAGTATCTGGTGTGTTAACCAACTTTAAAAAAATCATTATGTGATCAAATTGTATTGATTTCAAGTAGAAATTGCTTCCTTCCTTCTACCCTCTACCTCCCAGTGGATGATTTTTTTAACCTGAAAGCAAAAGGAGTATTTTGCACTTATCCTACAGAGGGTTTTTTTGTTAAGCTGTTTCCTTGTAGCCCATGAACAGCATTAGGTAACAAGATAGTATGGATTTTCCTCACTGAGACCTATAAAACGGGATTAAAGGACTGCTCAGGGCCTGATCCTGTCCTCCTATGTTTTCCTGACTGGTATGCCTGGTACTGAGGAGCCAAGAGGCCGGCGAGCCCCCACGGAGCAGATTCTGGCTCGGGGTCTCTGAGCAAACAGCCTCTCCGCAGGCCTCCCCGCAGCGAGCATCACTCAGCTGCTGCGGCCGAGCAGGGTGCCAGAACCCAAACTCCACCTGGAAACACAAATATTCTTAAGAGGCGTGCTTAGAAGAAATGTGACATTAATTTGCTTCGATGTGTGCTGTTCTTCTGCTTAGGGAATTCATGGAAATCTGGATTTTGATATCCTTGCTCACATACGCTGCCCTTTGCCTTTCAAGCCTTTCCTCAGCGCCAGGGGGATGGTCTGAAGAAAACCCCAGCATACGAATAGGCTCGTTATTCAGATCATACGGAGAAAATCCAGAATTGGGTTGGCAATTTTTAAAGCTTGGCTTTTGATATTTGGCACATGGGTAACGTCAGCCTTACTCAGGATCACAAGCGTGTTAGGCCAGGATTAGGTGTTAGTGGGACTAGCTGAGGCAAAAGGAAAGCTGACCTTGGCTGCTGTGCAGATGCTTTCAGAAGAAGAAACCCCAGGCGGAATGGATATGAAGACTAAGTTTGCCTGACATTTCCCGTTTTTAGACAACCCTGTGATCTGATGCTTAGAACTTTGGCCTGAATTTTACTTGACACAAAGGGAAAGGACTATTTTCGGCAGGGAAAACAGAATGTATTGGATATCATTATAAACAGTGAGGATTACCGCAGATGAGCGAATGATTCCTGCAATGAGGTAACTACATCTTTGGGGCGGCCCCTGTAGTTGTGGTGTAGCTCCCAGGAATATTTCAGAAATAACAACAGCAATAATAATTGTAACTGCACGAATGATTTACAGTCACAAATATATCACTGCCATCACTACTAGGAACCCTGTGTTCGCATTTAGCTGGCAGCAGCCAGGCAGCCATCATCGAAAATCATTTAGCAGGTAAGAAAAACAAACACGTGCAAACAAAAATTATCCTGAAAACTCTTCTGAAGAATAAAATAATACTTTTTGCACCACAGTGTAAATGTTGGTCAAAGCTTTGTAAGGAGATGAAGGAGGGGATTTAGACCCCGTTTATATTCAATGGCTGTCTTGACTCCTTTAGATAACTTTGAAAGTTGTGGTGTAAACCTCTATCAGTCAAATATATCAATCAGCAACGGGGCCTAGCCTGAAGGAAGATTTCCAGTTTGCTATTGATTTATGAAGCCAGGATTTGATCCTTACCAGTGCGCCTCTATTTTTAGTTTCAGATAGGTTGCTGAGTGTGCGATACATTTAATGCACTGACAGTGAGTGTAATGCACTCTTCTGTTTCTATGAAAATACAACGAAATACAATTTTAAAACAAGTTTAGGTGAATTTAAACCTTCTTTTAAAAGAAAATTTCACTACCTCTCACTGAGTTTTATAAGTGGAGGGAAAAATATATGGGAAGTATATGTACGAGTAGGAAGAAACCAGATATGCTCTGCAGAGCATTAGCTCAACAGGATTTTATTTATACAGAGTTGTTCAAATCTGGAATTATAATTTACACCCAGTGATTTGCATAACTGATAAATCCATTATTTTTCCCTTTTTATAGCTTTTTTTCCCCCCACATCCTTTCAGAAGGCCAGTAGTTTCTTTTTTCACCAGATTTGTTAAGGTTCATTTTTTGATCTACCAGTTTGCTCTGTAGTCACAGCAACTGAATCCAGCTGACAGAAGGAATTTCAATAGCACTGAGAGATTTTTAGGAGTTTTGGTACTACTGCCATAATCCTCTCACATCCAGAAGCATCTAATGATGAGTCAGAACATGCCGTGTATCCTACCTTGTCTCCTGATCAGGAGTAAATATGTAGATATCCTGCCCTTCAGTTTGAGCCTGATCGTCTGCAGTGATAGAGCTGTGCCGGTGAGGTGCCTGTATCAGGCTGCCCTGGGTCTCTACAGCAAACTACAACTTCCCTTTTATATGAATGAAAGTCTTGGCATATTTCTTTGTAGAAGGTTGGTGTGAGATGATTATTAAGTACCAGAAACAAACTGGGATGTTCTATATGGTCTATCTCATAATAAGGTGAAACCTCTGTTTGTTTTTAATTAATATGTATGTGAAACAGGGCATACATAATATTTTCCAAGGTATTTCTTCTTTCTTGCTAAACACACGCTTAATTTTAATGTCTAAAGATTTTCCTTTCCACTGTTAATTTGCAGGTCTAAAAACTCCAGCTGAGACTGTACCTACTTCTTCTGGATATAGTACCAGCCTTGCTAGCAAAGTCTCGTATTTAGAAAGCGCAATCCAGAGCTGTAAGCTGGTAACTCCACTTCCAATACACCATCCTCAGCTACGTCCTCATCTCATCCAGTCCTAGGGAGTCTCTAAGTAGACATTGTAATCTCCTGCTTGGAAGCTGCTTGTAGTACATTCAAAGTCCTTGTTTTTGAGATCTACTTGTGTTAAGCTCAGCAAGTACACTTGAGAATGTGAAACGCAGGGGCCAGAAGGGTAGTTCTTTTTCAAATGCAAGAGTTCTTGTTCTCTCATCTTTTCTCATATGGGAGTCATTCTGGGTATGCACCGGTCTGTCTTGAACTTTCATGTATCTTGTTTAATAAATATTTTCTGAGGTGAGGTAGTTGCATAAGGTATTCAGGGAGTGTGTACGCATGATGGGTTTATTAAAGAGGCATCATTCTGTATATTGGTCCCTCTTCATTCCCCAATGTTTCCCAACAGCCTATTTTTCTTTTTGACCACAGCTGAACACTGAAACGATTCTTTCAAAGATTTATGCAAAGCGACTTATCGTTCCTCTGCAGATGGTGATAGCTGGGTGACAGTCCAGCACTGTGTGCGCATACATGTAGATATGCCTTTATTGATGTATGTGTATATACATACATCGAGTTTCAGTACTGGCTGTGTGCATGGCTTTTTATTCTTCAGTATTGAATTTGCCATATTTTTTTTTTGTCAATTTTACATCAAAAGATACTTCTGAAATGTTTCATAGATGGTTTTAATTCTGACCACTCCAGACAATTTTGTATCATCATGCTACCTCACTACTCACCTTCTTTCCAGACCATTCACAAATATGTTGAACATCTGGATGCCTGTGGGACTTCATTAGCAATTACCTTCTACCATTTATCACTACTTTTTGTTACAATTCTTTTGAGCAGTTATTAATCCACAGGAGGATCTTCCCTCTTATCCCATTAAATCCTATCTATTTTAAATGGTTCTGTTAACTGACCTCATCAAAAGCTCTTTAGAAATCTAAGAACATTACATCAAGTATGTGACCTTTATCCACAGGCATATTTTCTGCTTTGAAGAACTTTACTACACTTAGGAGACATATTTTCTCTCTACGAAAGCCGTTTCAACTCTATTTCTACCAATGCTTGAGGCAGAAGTCAGAGACAAACTCTGGTTCTCCAGACGTGGAACAGATCCTTTAAAAACCAGGTGTCACACAAACCTCGCTCCCTTTCTCTGGTCATGAGGCTGATTTTACTAACTGATTTAGGAGTTTCAAATCTACATTCCTTTGGGACTCCTCGGGGAATGCTGGCTGTCCTAGAGATTTGTCACCATTTTTTATATTAACCTGTTCTTTAATTTCTGCTGTTGTTGAGAAGAGCCTACAGGCTATGGTTAGGAATCCACATGCAAGGGAAGAAATGTGGTTTGAATTTCCTCAAGCAGCTGAAGGAATGGGATATGGATCTCCTTCTTCCAGCATGGGAGCCTTAATGCCTATTCAATACCAGTGTGTGCATGCTACATTTTGTGTTCTCTGTGTCTTACTAGATCAGACCCTTTTTGAGGTGGATAGGCTGAGTAATGGCTGTTTTACAGTTTTGACTGAGTTTAGGCATAAGCTAAAAAGTCTTGTCCTGTGAAGGCTGAGATGGGCCTGACTGAGCACAGATACAGAAACTCAGCTGTTTAGGGATGTGGATGTTCAAAGCGAGGTGTCTGTAGAGTTCAGGAGCTGCATGCTTGAGTTCTACTTGTGTTATCCACATATCTGCCATTTTATTTCTACACCTACAGCCAGCAAAGAGGAGTGGACTTACTAAGTGCACAGGCAATATTTTTTTTTTTTTCATAGAAAAATCATTATTGTAGGGACGTGCTTTGGTAAAGCACATGGAATTGGAGTAATGAAATTTTCATCATTAATACACTACTGAAATACATCTCATATCTGGAACTTTACCATTACAAAGAAACATATCTGTCACCCATTTCTACAAGAGTTCATGCCAGATTCCTGTTGAAATCTGCCCCTTGCACTTGCAGTGCTTCACTATAATATGCAAATAAAAGCAGCAGAATGTCCTGGCTTTCAAGTGCTTTGGGTGATGGAGAAGCACCAGATGTTGTGGATTGTGTAGGGGAAACATTGCCATTGGCAGAATGGGTAAACAGCAACATCCAGGATGCTTTCAGGAAACCCATAACAGGTGAAGAAATACAACGGGTACGTTTTTTTTTTTCCCCAGTACTGGAGGTGCAAAGCAGAATCACTGTCTACCCTACAGCATTATACACACCAAAATCAAATCCTGTACATCTGTTGTTAAATGGATTTTTGCAATACTTGCTGTCTATGTGTAACCAAGTATTGCAGGAAAAGCCATTATTTTTTTGTTTGTTGGTTAAATGTTTTATTTGATTTCTTAGGAAGCAATATTCAAGGTTATATCCAGAAAATTTCCCGCTGAGGATACAAGTTGTTTAAGCAAATAGAAGTCACAACATCATCTGTAATTTCATTTGTAAGGGGCACTGTAGACCAGTGTGTACAAACCAGCCAGACGGTGGATCCCGCTGGGACCTCCATGGAGTGGCACGCCTGCCCGCTGCGCAATTCCCATTTGGCTCTCTACTTTTGCCAGCCCAATGCAGATGGGCAACTTCTACATTGTGCAAGTGTGCAAATGATTGCAGATCACTGAAGGTGACATTGTCAAATGTATTATTTCACTCTTGAACTTAATATACATGTAAGAGTGTCTTTTTACATGTATGCTTTAAAGAGCTTAATCTAAGAGGCAGCTTGTAACGACAGCTTTCATCATCTCTTGCTGCTACTCTTTTGTAGTTTTACTCCCCATCTTATGCCTAACGATCTAATAACACACTATTATCTTACTATTGTAATACAGAAACAGGACATATTTGTAGTCATGGATATTCATATTAAAATATTGTAACCAAGGTTCTCAAAAGCAGTCGGCATCATTTACCATCACCTGAATTCCACCTTAGTTTCCTCAGGAATTAAGCTATCGTTTCTCTCAGAACAACCTTTACAGATTCTTTAGCTCTGCCCTCCAAGCCTGACGTTTTTTCATGAAGTACTGAAGAGGGGAAAATAACTTCACACCATCCAACCCATGAGGTCCACAATAGACCCATGTGGGCACATTTGTTCAGAGCATTATGACTTAACACAGGGAAAGGTGACATCAGGGGACGAGGTGGGGATGCTGACAGAAGGAAGAGAAATTCTATGCCTAGTAGCAGGACTTCTACTGACATCACACTGAATCCTCCTCAGAGGAAATAAAAACGCTGTAACTGCAGACGTCCTTGTTTCTATCCTGTCCTAATCCTGAAACCTAACGGGAGGGAACCTAGCTGGTACTTTACACATGTGGTGAAGTCTTTACTCAAGGGTTGCTAAAAAGATAGAAAGTCTCAAAGTCTCAACACTTCATAGCTTCCTTTCTGAACAGAGTGAAACACATGCTGGGTGGAATTACCTTGCACTCAATTGGTCGAATAGGTACAGAAATGGGATAGATCCAAAGCAAGAACAAAAGTCAGTGAGGGTCTGAAGAGCTGAGGAGAAGAACGGGAAAGGCAACGTGATATTTTTGCCAAGGAAAATACAGTAACACATATCATTTTGCTTGAAAAGATTGGTCTCGGACTAAGACTGCAGTGCAATAAAGTGCAGTGTGGAGTCACCGCGCTGGGGAGAGGGGAAGGAAAATGCCCCTGTGGCTGCAGAACGCCCTGAGCTGGTGCCGCATTCCCCACAGTGGTGTAAAATGTGTGCAGAGGGGTAACTGTGCAGAAACCCCTGTAGATACTTGGGAAGGTGATGTATTGATGCCTCTCCCTACACCAGTAGGGCTTTCATTCCATGCAGCACAAAATCACAGAAAACTGGGTGTAAAGAGAGCTATTTGTCCACCTCGTGTCCTAAACCACAGGCAGGGTTTGTCTAATGTTTTGTCATGAATAATATTCTGGGGAACAAAAGTACTCAGATGTGACTCACAAAAGCCACTTCTGCTTTGCAGATGTGGCTTGATTTTCATTTGACACAGAGTAAAATACAAATCGTGACAGAATACTTATGCACTGTGGAAACACCACCTCAAATTTTACAGTAATCAGTGGAAATCTGATTTTTAACTGTGTGCAAACCTGTGGAGCTAAGGCTCATGCAGTGGTGTTAACACTTGTCAGTTTGTTGCTGTGGGTGAAGGTAGAAGATATTTTTCTGTGTGATTTTAGAAAGGTAGAGCCAGCTCCACATTCAGCTCCACAGCATAACGGGGAAGTAAATTAGAAAAAAAAATATATATATGGAGACATAAACTCTTAACTTTGGGTATCTTTTTTTTTTTTTTTTTTTTTAAATCTTGACCTTACTGCATTCCAGGGACTCTTAGCAATGGATTAAGGGCATATTTAGCTGTGACCAATCCATTATAGCTGAACTCCTGAGTTGTCTACAGTCTCCTGACTGGTGTGAATTGATGCCTGCCAGCGCAAACATCTTTCTCTGTAATTTGTATTTACTCCATAATGCTTATTGCCATGCTAAGTTTGTTTCTGACTTTCTTGAAGTCAAGAAAGAGGATCTTTTTCTGTGAACACCTTCCTGTTTTCCTAAAAATATTTCTGAATTTTTATTGACTGCAATTACAGGAAGAAAAAAGGTGGGCTTGCTTTCCTTTTTTTTTTTTTTTAGCAGTTTTTGCAGTGTTGATTTTCCTTTTCAACTCATTTCAACTGATTTGTGTGTTAAAGCACAAAAATTGGTCTACTTTGCTTCCACCATTCTCCTGAGCAGAAGGACAGTACAATTTTGATGAACTATGAAGTTCCTATAAAATTTGTAGAGGACTTCTGGATTTATGGTCATATAATTAATCACGTGAAGAGAGAAATTACATGCTGGGATAGCTTCCTAATCCCAAGATGTTCCTTTCTGTGGGTGAGTGCACACAACCACAACACAGGTCCAGGTATGTTGTGAGCCTGGGAGGAAAGCGGTGGGGTCCCCTTACGTGGGGCTGCTCTAATGTAGGCACATTATTTCCCAGGAAACAGCAACTGGATTCCTGGGCAGCCGTGTTTCTGAGGAAATGAAGACCCTCGAATGTCCTTGATTTCCACTGACAAACAATTAAGGCCGTTCAGAAGATGCTATTTCCCTTATAAAACCAGGCATCCCCAAATCTTAGCACAGTGCTGATGACCAGCCTTGCTTTCAGCAAAGCTTAGGGGAGAGGCAGCCCTGGGATCAGGCTCAACATTTCTTGCGGAACGACACTGAAACGCTTCGTACTCTGTGCCTGAACACAGGTGAAATGGGAAAGAAGTTAACATTGACTAAAACTCAAACGCAGTTGGCTGTCCAGTCCTTACAGGGATGAAAATGTGTATTTTTCCACTGTCCTGTAAGTAAGTGCTGCCAGTGCAACTCCAAATAACTGCTACCACTCTAAAAAGAGAAATCTAAACTCCCTTTTCACCAGTGGATGATTTGCCCCCACTTTAATGGACTCAGGAATTAACAGAAAATGAGCTGCTTATATATTTACTTATTTGTGTGTATCAGATAATGGTTATCAGGTAAATGAAAACCTCGGTGGAATCAATCTGAAAACGTTCAATGTGCTTACCATTAGTTAATAGTAGAAGAAATAACAACTCTGTTAAGGAAAGTGTTGCTCTTTACTTTCACTCCTGTATTTGCATTTTTATTAATGAAATATTGCCGTTTAATTACGAAAATACTACAAATACTTTTTACAAGACTCACGTGTTTTCATGAGTTCATCGTGGTTTCCACCAAATCTCTCAGATGTAAGTCTTGATAATGAAAAATATCAGAACATTCCCAGGCTCCCGGCGCTCTCCCACCGCCCCGGGGATTTGCAGGGCAATGGAGGCGGGGAAGCCCGCAGCCCCTTCCCCTTCGCTGGAACAGCAATGACACCTAGCGGCTACTCGGGCCCCTCACAAAATTAGAAAATAAATACAACAAGAAAAAAAAAAAGGCGGGGGGGGCGCGGGGGGGGGAAGATATCCTCTCTGTTTCCACCAGCTATTTCTAGGCGCTCCTTCCCAAACTACGGAAAACTTTCACAGCAATTTCCCACCCCAACCCGGTCACAGTGTCTCTCCCAAAACTCCCTTTTCACACCAAAATTTCACACCTTGCGCTGTACTCATAGAATCATAGAATTGTTTAGGTTGGAAAAGACCTTTAAGATCATCAAGTCCAACCGTTACCCTAACCCTGCCATCCCACCACTAAACCATGTCCCTAAGCACCTCGTCTGCCCGGCTTTGAAATATCTCCAGGGATGGGGAATTGACCACTTCCCTGGGCAGCCTCTTCCAATGCTTAACAACCCTTTCTGTGAAAAAATTTTTCCTAATGTCCAACCTAAACCTGCGCCTGGCACAACTTGAAGCCATTAAAGACCAATAATGTCAAAGAAACCCATAACCTGTGAAGGTGAATCAGTACACAGAAAGTTTAAGATAATGCAGTTCCCTCATTCACAATCAAGTGGTACGATCTCTTGGTGATCGAACTTTGTCTTAATGAAGAGTAACTCAATCCCTGCAAAACCAAGAGAAGATTGAATTGGAGTCTTTGAGCTCCAGCTAAATCCAAACACTTCTCACTGAGAAGCTTTCCAAAACTTCTACAAAAGCTAGAAGGAGAAAGGGGAGGGGAGAGGGACCATCTCATCACAGGAGAGATGTCTGCTTCACTTAGAATTACTCAATTGATGTTGCCAAGCACCTCTTCTGCCTCTGACAGTCCCGGGCAGTGGCTCAAGTGTGATACTGTGATAAGCAAAGATAGAGGGGCCATATCAAGTCTATTGGCTTGCAATAAAGCCCCACTTTTCTCTTTTACTGTGAATAAAAGTTAGAAACAGAGTCTATGTAATTTATCTTGGCTATTCCATGTGAATGTTTTCTTACCTCCTTTCTAAGTTATGCTGTGGAAATAATTTTCTTACCCCTCCTGGTGGATGTTCTTGCTATTAATACAGAAGCAGTGCCTGGGAGGCCCAGCCATGGGCTGGGACATGTGTCGTACTCTGCCAGCCAGGAAAGGCTGACCTTCACCACAGAACCCAAGTAAGAGTTAGGCTTCTGGAGCCCGTCTTCCCCAGGGCTCCTCTTGCTTATTGCACTGCATCTACTGCTGTCCAAGATCCATCAATGGTATTAAGCTTGGACATAACGCCCTTTATTCAGCATCCCCCTCAAAGGAACATCTTTCTTGTCCTTTCTTTGCTACAGTCACAGTATGTAACACAAAAATCATAGACAGACAGATAAAAGTATGAGAGGGAGCAAGATAAAATAATGGCGCACTCCCTCGAAGACATCAACTATACTTGCTCAAAGTTTTCTGGTAGATTAGGTTCTCTTGGGAAATATTGCTTTGACTGAAATTAGTGACTGAGAGTGCATAATTTTAATCTAAATTTGATGCCAAAGTAATTTGAAACACTATGTATCAGATAATTTCTAAATGTTCCAACACTAAAGGAAAAACTGTGATAACAATATTCCTATTTTATCTGGAATTACCATTTGTTACATAATGTTGACTTTAAATTTTCAGTTGGGATGAAAGAAACATTTCAAAACATCATATTTCTCCATGAAGTAGGAAACCTTAGTTTCAGCTGGGGTCCACTGAAACTAATAGTGAATATAACAGCTATTTTGGATTGCTTTTTTCTGTTTTTGTAAGTAGCAGCTCCAACTGAGTAGCCAGAACATATTCCTCAGGAACAAGCCGATAACACTAGCTGAGATTCAAAACTATTTTCTTCTAGAGCATTTGCAAAAGCAGCACAAAAGAAAAAGGAAGCATGATCTTAATACATAGATCTAGCAGGCCTCTTGGAAGAGATGCAAAAGCTGCTGTTTGAGTTTGAACCCTGAAAGAATAATAGGATCATTTTGTTTGCCCAGTCCAGTAATGATTACTAATCTAGTTAATGGCTGAAGGAGAGGAACAATTTTCAAGCTTTACTGGTTCATGTACTACCCCCAATAAATTGTTGTAAAGTAGAACAGCAGAACATTAAACTCATCCATCATTATTAGTTCATGTACAACAATTTGCAAACTGCTGAAACGGAATTGCTCTCGGCCTTCCGAGCATGATTTAAATGCTCAGAGCAAGTTCCTCTTGTGACTCTAGATAAGGAGTAAACATGGAATTTTAGACTGGAAAGTACCGCTGTTTCCAAACAACCAATGTCAGCATCTCTCTACAGCAGTTAAGTATGAAGCAGCAGTAGAGCTCTCTCTGGGCTCTGCTGGCCACGAGCAAATTGTGCTCCGGGTCTTCTGCAAGGCTGCCTCTTAGGTAGATTTATACCCTTGTACTTCTCCTGCCCCTTCCCCCAGCTCTTCAAAACGCATTTATTGGCAGCAGCTTCACCCAGTTCTCTAATCAAAGTGTGAGGACGGTATTTTTTTAATTTGTCGACAAGTGCCTGAGTAGAAATGGACTTATTTTTAGACTAGAGATAAGAGAGGAGGAAAAAGCGATCAGACACGATGAGCTCTGGGCAAAAAAGGAATTAGAGTTGACGTAATGTAGTCCACTTCTGCACAGACTGTACGTCATTGCTGCATTTACAGAGGGGTCTTGCAGAGCAGGCTGGACAGGGGGCAGCACTCCGGCGAGTGGCACTGCAATCTCTGTTATTAACAGTGAAACACATTACACTTGGAAGCAACTTCTGGGTGATGACTACTCAGTTATTGACAAAGAGAATTTGGGGTTATATAGGATGACTTCAGTTTTGCATAAGGGCACCTTAAATACCAAAGATCACTCCAAAGTTCTTCTTGTGAATTTGGCCCATTACTTGTCCTGTCAGCCACAGCCATGGAGAACAGGTTATTCCCTTTGTTTTCTTCAATAGGCTTTTCTGTATTTGACCGTGTGTGTTTCTCAGTCCTCCTCTCAGCTTGCTTTCCTTCAGGCTGCCCAACCTCAGCTCCTCCATCTTTTCTGAGTCTGTTTTAATGCTTCTGAGTGAATTCATACCGTTTTCACCCAGACTATTTTCAAATAGGTCACATTCAGCACATAAACCCAAAAAGAATATTCCAGCATGGAGCAGAGAAGAATACTCCCTATATTTTGGGCTAGTTAGTTTATATACCTTGACACATTGCTGATGCAGCAGGACTTGGTTAACTCACATTCGCCCCCGTTGCACTATCCTCCCACATGATTTTTTCCAGCCAGTGTTACCCACCCACCCCCATCTCTCTTTGCTTTGCCAAGATCACAGAGTTCTAACCCTGTCCTCCAACTTTCTGAAGAAGAACTGCAAAGTTTGTGCTGTCTGCAATACACAGACTTATTGAACAGAACAGGAGACAAGATATGCCTCTTCTTACATTTTGACACTGAACTGCTGAGAGCTACTCAGATATTTTTACTGACAAATTTCATATCCACCCATGGAAGTTCTATCAAGGCAAAAGTTTCCTCTGCTTGTTTAGAAAAATGTCATGCAAGCCTTCCACTGAAGTCAAGAGATGCCACATCTACTGCTTTCTTACCCGTAAGACCTGCTGTTCTACCATTAAAGCAAACCAGACTGAATTAAGCAGCAATTTTTTTGGAAACAATTTGCATATACACAGTATATTAAGACTCAAATGGTAGAAGGTAAGGAGCATTTAGGAAGTTGTATCCAAGGCTTTTAGTGCAGTTGCCAACTCTTGTAATCATATAAAAATAACAGCCGATACATTAAGTGTATTGCACAGTGACAATTCCCACATCACATCTCCTTACACTTGTTACTCTGGATGACAAGGAGATGGACATTTATTTCTACCTGTATTTCTAGCCAGAGCCCATCTCCAGAGTTTAGCTAGTGCACTTTCTGGTTGCTTGCACTATACTTGCAATTTACTGTGTATTTACCCTTAATAAGAGTTCATTTTCAAGAAGGGCTCCAGAGCCCAAACTGACTCAGCTCAATTAATTTATTGATGGGGACTATAAGGACCTTAATCAATCAGGCAGACAGTTGCTCATTAGGAATGCAAAAGGTGCTGGGAGTCTTTTGCAGTGGCTGCAGCAATGTGATGGGGCAAGTTCAGTCAGGTTTTAACACCCGACTTGCTTATGGTTTATGTTAACAGAACCTTGCAAAAATGTTATTATTGAAAGTATGCAAAACTGTGACCGACTTTTTTTAATTCTTATTATCATTGTCATGCTGTTCCAGTAATAGTAATAAGAATATATTTTCTTGGGCATATTTTCTTGTCTTTCCTCTCTGGCTTGCTTGTATAACACGTGAAAAGCCATTGCAAACAAAATTAAGGACTCTGGCTAAACAGACAAACATTAGAAGTTGCAGCTTTCCTTGAACTCAGAATTTTAGTACATGAACACGCTTCTGTGGCCAAGCATGTAAAGGAGTAAAGCTGTGTTCTTTATGGCTGCCTTTTTGAACGGCTTGACGTCTCCGCACTTGGGAATAGTCCTCTTCTGTTCATTTGCAGCCTAAGTTCAAACCACTGATTTTAAACCACACACGGTGAAAGAGTCTTGGCTGAGGAGGAAGCAACTGGCAAGGAGCACAGTGCCTCCTCGCCACCAGCTAAAGCACGTGCCTGTTTCCTTATTTGATAAGTAAGTCTCCAAGGCCAAAGCCCACAGGAAGATCATGCTACACAAACAGTGCAAACAAATATCCACAGGTCAAAGAAAGCTATGGAGCAGGAGGAATATTTATTAATCAAGTTCTGGTTGCTTCTGGGTCCTTCTTACAGTTTTCTGCTTTTGTTTTGCTCATAAGAAGAAACACAAAGCACAAGAAGTTTTCATAAAAAAAATAAATCTTTCTCATGGTTTTTACTTATGCTTAAAATCTTCATGACTAATTGAAGTGTTGGGGACTGGTTTTACATGGAAATGGTGAACTGAGACTTTGGTCAAGGGAGATCATACAACCCAGCTGAAATTTTAATCAACACAACGTGCAGCTAATGTCA
>NW_009260399.1:2716748-2721704 GCF_000687185.1 Egretta garzetta | reverse complement strand
TCATATATCCAACTAGTTATACAGATGACATTTTGAGAACGGCAGATGGCTCCCAATACATTTAGTTTAACATGACAAAGAAGTTATTGTCCTCATGCAAAATAAAAAACCCCACAGAACCTGAAAGCTGGAGTTCCTAGTCTCTGTACTGCCATAAGCATCTTCACAAGGGGCCAGAAAATGAAAGCAGGACTCTGCTTTTAAAATGGGAAGGTAACATAAAAAAGATGGCTTTTCAGAGGGAGAGTAATTCATGAGCTCCAGTAGAGGACAAATACTAGGGTTTAATATAGAATACAGAGACAAAGCAGTCTCTGGTTAGATATCCCATAGTTATCCTCCAGTAGCTGTAGCATATATTGCACCATCCGGACCAGCACAGGGCCAGTGGCACCCACACGTGAGTCTGTTCTAGGAAGCAGTGACCATGCACCAGAGGAATCGATTTCTGCAGCTGAGCAAAGAGCCCTGGGTGTCTAGCACGGTCTCATCCAGACGCCCGTAAGAGGTCCTTTCACGGGCCTGCACACGGATGCGTGTGGGGTGCGGAGAATGAAGAGCTGAAGGAGCTGTGCCCAGGGCTGCTCGCGTGGTGCAGGCAGTGGAAATCTTCTGGCCTCTTGTTACTTTAAGCAGCACTGATTGATGTTGGATGCAGGCATGTGAACTTGGCATCAGACAAACCACAGTTTTCAGAGTTTCTTCTTACCACAGGAAAGTGTGGCCTTAATAAGCAGCCAGAACATTTGGTTTAAAACTGGTTTTAGATTTCTCAATTTTCTATACTTTGGTTTTCCTCTTGTATTTGGAAATCAGTTTGTAAAATGTTAAACCCCAGTCATTTCTCGTCTTTTTCTCTCTGCAGAGTTACAGGCTTGTGAGTGGGAAAGATTTCAATGACACCTATTTAAAGACTTCAGTGAAAAAAGCAATTAAGTAGCTGACAAGTTTTTTTTTTTTTTAAAAGGAATCAAACTAATTCCTTCTGAGCAATTAAAAAAGAAAGTTTGATTTGCTCAGGCAGGAGCAGCTATATCGATTTCAGAAATTCTAGAGTCCAAGAGATTACTTAAGGATTTTACATACCGTCCACTGAGTAAATCAATATGTTTCAAGTTTACAGAAATGGCTCTGGAGGTGATTCTGTTTGTCTCCTTTAAGGAGAAAGCAGAATATATGACCCTGTTGGTGCCAACAGCACAAAATTTGCTGCTGCCTATTTTCTACTTAAGCATGGTCTGATAAACCATTGTAGAAGGTATCCGAGAAAGGACTATTTAATGTTGAAAACACCAATAATGTTTACATGGATTTCCAATCTTTGCATTAGAGCCCTTTCTCTAAGAAGATAAGCTGCAGATAAGCTCCTAAAGACTGAATGCTTAATCCCATGTTATCGCTATCAAACTGACAATCACTATCACTGAAATCCTGTTTTAAGGGAGGCATAAAGATGAGCATAGAGTAATCTCCTAACTGGTATTTTTCACCCTGTCATTGAAACTAGTGTCAGCTTTCATCGTCCAGACCTGCTCAGATTCTGCTCAAGACCTGGCTTGTGCCCATCAGAAACTTGAGGCTCTTCTTGCAAGTGCAGAACCTGCTGCTGGACCTCTGCACGTCCTCTTCGCCAGAGGTGCAATACTGAATCAGCCACAATCCCACCACGATCAAAGGTTTCAGTGTGTTACCTGTGAAGCAGCAGCAAAACCTTTGGCTTAAGGTATGAACAGCTATGGACGAATATTTACAGAAGCTCTTCCTGGATTTCAGGAGCTGGTGTAGAAACCAGACAGTTCCTTCACCACTACTCTTTTTCAGTAAGCTCACACATGCACATGCTGCAATCTCAGTAATGTCTCTGCTTTCCAGCAGTAGCTACATAAATATTGAATCCATCTGTTAAATGCAGGCCTTGCTAATTTTTCGCCACTTTACCATGCCAGGGCGTATCCTTGCTTTGACGGAGACTTTAGCTGAAAGACTTTTCTGCCAAACAATACTTTGCAATGCAGTGTTGTAAACAACTGGTCCTATTTATCTCTCAAGGGAGATCAGTGACCCTTATAAAAAGGGTGAGGAAAGTGAGTCTCCTCCTGTGTCAACTACTATGGAGTTGCTGTAGGCTTCTAGTTTGCACTTTTTGAGACGCCAGCAGGAGGTTTTCTAGCTCCTAGGGGCAGTATGCCCATTACTTAATTCATTGCTAAAAAACTTTTAATTGCATGATTTTGCTTCCCAGTCCGTGAAAAGCAAAGTCCAGTGGCGAGGGCATTCACTCGCGCTCTTCAATGTGACAAAACTACGCAGCATTAGTTCAAAACAATGTTATTTGCCATCCATATTGCGTAAGCCCCTGTATGGACAGAGCGCTGTTATATGAAACATTACAGACATAATGAATAATGTTACACATCATTCCCAAATGAATACACCCATTTTATTGTTTTCTATAAAGGGAAAATAATAAATAACAGGGCGTGCACAGCTCCAGGATTTTCACTATAACAATAGCTGTATCCTCTTCGGCCAGTATTATTGAAATACGAGACATACATCATTTCATGAGTTGCACTATAACGGTTCAAAACTTAAGAAATAAATATCCAAACACCTGCACATGCCCTTAGCAAAGTTCTGGAAGATTGAAAGTTGTTTCACATGGTCACGTTTAATACAACCGATCAATAGAGGGCAGCAAATTCCTTGTAAAATGCAGGAGTGCACTAGATTTAAGAGATTAGATTAAAACACCATAGCAACAATTACATTACTCAGATTCAAAAAGCAAATAGGGAAATACATGATTTACAAAGTATCTGCTGTTAACTCAGCAAGTTCTTAGATCATTCTAGTACATCAGCAGTCCTTCGCTGATGAAGTGTAAAGGCTCCGATTCAACAGAGCACTTGCTAAATCTCTGCTTAATGAAATTTCAGCTTGGTAAAATGTCTACTTTGCTGCAAACACAGATTCCTGAAACTAGGACAGAGTGAAAATATGGAAAGAGTTTTGGGAGCTGATGTTCAGTTTTGAGAAATATAACTTTTGCATGGTTTTTGGACTCAAATGAGAAACCTCCCCCTGTCCAGTACAGGTACCTCCCAGCCCCAGCACAATTCCCCATCTCCAGCTCAGCCACAGCCAGTTGCTTAAATGGCAATTCCTCTCTGCTTCCAACTAGATCTGAAGCTGCCTGTCCCTGAGCTCTTATGTTGAGCAGACGGAACATTTTACACAAGAGTTCTATGAGAAACAGCATAAATAAACCTTGGTTTCACGTCAAGTTCCTGGGCTTGGATTCTCAGTATCTGATGTAGTGCAAATTGAAGATTTCCCCATGGTTGCAAAATCCCAAATACAGTTTCTTTGATGTAGTCTAGGGAAGGAGTTCCTGCTGTATTCTTTCACTTGGTAGAAATTATAACAGTTTGTTTTGGTTTTTTTTCCGTCTATCCAGCTGCCTGCCTGCTTGAATGAGATCTGGAGAAAATGAGAACCTTTGAATCCTTTAGCACTCAGTCAAAATCTGCTGAAATTAGGCAGCATGTTTAAACACCCAAAACACCCCAAACCCTTTTTCTAGGGGTAGGAGAGAGACCTGACAGATTGTGGATAGTATAAACTTAATTTTCTTCAAAAGAAAGGCTAAGACTTTTGCAGAATCCGAATCTTTTCCTCAGTGGGAAATAAGTTTTAGTTTAATAGGCATTCAATATCTGTAGATGAAGGTTTCAGGAACACAATCGACATCCTTGGGAAACTGTTTTTCTGGTTTTGTCCTACATGAGATGGTAGAAATGGTTTGAGAAAAACAAACTAACAAAATCCTTCAAATGAGGTAAGTTTACCTCTTTACTGAATTGTATTTATTTGGGACATCACTGCATTAATAATTCAATATTTATCTACTGTCCCTTTTCTCTCTGCATCTTGATAAATTGAAGTTTGGTCTCACCAGAGCTCATCGAAAGTGTTATCTGCTAGCATAACAGGCTTGACTTTGCCCATCAGAACAGAAAAAAGTGCATAAAATAGAAAGACTTAAGATACTAATTTAAATAATCAAATGGACAGAAGTGAACATTTATATAAAGTACAAAAATAATGGTGGAGACTATACTGTATATTTTAAAATAAATATAAAATATATACAAGGACAATTCTCCATTCAATTATTTATAAACCACCTTTCCTCTCACCAAACTATTAGGTACCTCTGATATAGGCTGTGAAAGAGCAGGTTTTAGATTTATTTAGGCACCTTACCATCATTGAAAGCCTGTCCTTGAAGGTGTGTGCTTACTCATTCGTATAGCTTAAGTATTATCTTTTCATTGAATTTTTTTATGACAATGACACAGAATTAACGACTAGAACATTGAAAATAATAGATCCTTATGTATTTAAACAGCAGCTTAAGGGGAATAAAAAAGGCAGCAAATTAAGTACTTCTACCTGCTGCAGGTTTTCGTGTTTTTTTTTTTTTTCTTCCTTCATTAAAGCATTTTAATGACTTGTATTTATCTATTCAGTGATACCCTTCTGGCAGGCATCTTAGGAAGACCCACATCACTTACATAGAAGGATTTCTTATGTTCTTCTCATTCTCCTGCAAAAAACCCAAAGCACATGGCTTGATTTCGTTCCTCCCAATACCTCTAATGTACCATAGACTATTGCTCCAACGCATTGGTTGTTCAACAGCAGCTTTAGCAATCCATCACAAAAGGTAGTGATGTTGAAAATTCTCTGAAGATACTCTGACAGGATATCCCCAAGGAAATATATTGCAGAGCTAGGTTTATTATTCTCTATTCAATTCACTACAGGCATAGAAAATGGCCTCATTCTTACTTTATTCTAAAAGTAAGTTTATATGACAGATTCCAAACTCACCCCTCTCTAAGAATTTTTTGATGTTGTTTGAATCAAGAAACAAGAAAATGCAGTAAA
>NW_009260399.1:2705511-2716726 GCF_000687185.1 Egretta garzetta | reverse complement strand
TTAAAAGAGAGGGCTACATCCCTCAGCATACCCAGAGAACCTTTCTGACCTTTCTTCTGCAGAGTTAATATGAAGAAAACAATGCAAGTTTTAGACAATTTGGGCAGCAACCCATAAAGATAATCCTGGCAAAATGGCACAGGAACAATAAGCAATATATCTAGAAACCAAGTCTTTAAGCAGTCACTAGGAATAGAAAGCAAATTAAATGAAACTTTTAACATGCAAACAACCCAAGACCTAAATAAGGCATGGAGAAAGAAGGAAGCCAACATTTGGGAAGTACATTAAGTTAACGTGTTTGGGTACACAGCAATATACTCTCTGCTTTGCTACTGAGCTCTCTGAAGAAGAGCAGCGTAGCAATGCAACCCCCAAATCTGGCAAAGGTAATAGATGCTAGAGATGTTCCTTTACCCAAAGCAGAACCAAGATCAGAGACCTGTTAAAAGGCTGTGTATTTAACTAACACTGCATACTATAAACACACAAAGAAACTCCTCTAGCTGTAGTGTTGCTGAAGGAGGAGTATTTATAAACTCAACAGGAGAGCTTTCCTGGTGAAAGGTCCTTCCCAGCTGAAGAGTGGGAGGGTCATGTCCTGGCAGGTGATGGGAAGTCCCAGTTAAACACGTTGAAACAATCAGGTGCAGCAAGGCTTCACAAATAGTTGGTCTCTTAAAATTAAGGGAGACGAGCACAAAGTGTTCTCTCTTGAGTAGAAGAACAGGGGAAGTGGAGAGCTGCTTGAGTAAGCTTGTGTTTTACTTTAGCTTTATTAAGGTAAGGACCCTGTGTAAAGCAATTATTTTATTAGCAAATTTGATCTGAGGTTTCTGATTAAAGTCATATCAAGAAGCTGGAGGTCTTTCTAATGAGGTTTTGGTTCCTTAACTTACAACAGACAAAGCTTTTATCAGTGTATCTGTAAAAATTTTAATTTAATTTTTCTCTTTCATTATTTCAAGAGTGAACCTGAATCCTTGTGCTGTGGGTTTCTGAGGCTGAGGAAGCTCAGCCTCAGAAGTGTTTTATCCATTTTAAGTGCAAACCACTTAAAATGCATAGTCTGATGTGGGGATTGTTGACTGTGTTAGTATACGATGTGGAAGACAAACTGGCACACCACTGAGGTACTGGGTTTGGTGGCTTTGTGCAATTA
Source organism: Egretta garzetta (assembly GCF_000687185.1). NCBI lineage: Eukaryota > Metazoa > Chordata > Aves > Pelecaniformes > Ardeidae > Egretta > Egretta garzetta. Next base: position 2,715,564 of record NW_009260399.1, on the reverse strand, counting down.
ACTCTCTTTAATGTCCAGTAGCTTTTAGTTATTGGGGAGCAGGTGGGAGACAGAAAGACTGAAATATGTAAAATAAAATCATGATCCTAAGATATTGTTAGAGGAGCTTTGAGTATGCTTTAAGAAATATCTTTTTTTTTTCTTGAATATTAATGTTTGAGTCTTATCATATGTCAACTATTTCATGTTTTTAATCACATCTTTCAACTACTTAAATGATTGTTCTCGAGGGAACCAAAGTTTTAGAAGAGAAACTTAAAAATTATATCAAATGTATTCAGCATAAAATCTGCTAACCTGATTAGCTTTTCTGACTGTAATGACTCACATCTCACTTGATAGAGAGCGTAGTGCTCTGGGTCCTGGCTGCTGAGGCAGTTCCCATGTAATTCCTGCTGTCTCTACCCCATCTGAGGAACCGTGTGTTAAATGTGCATCAGCTTGTGTTGGTGATCAAGGGAGAGTGAATCCCTGTTATGCTTTTCTCCTCTGTTGTGTATGGGTAAAGGCCCACTTGGATTGTGGTAGTGCTAGGGAGAAAGGACAGGCACACAGCCTATCTAGTTGGAAAATGTGATGAAACAGAGACTGTATCACTGAAAGGGTGAAGAACCATATTTAAAGTAACTGTAGGAGGAGAGGGGAATTCTAGTGTGAATATGAGAAGATCCACCAGTTCTTACACCGATGTGGAAAACCTGAGGATTTGCTAGCAAAAAGGCTAATAAATGTCTTATCAGGGTGACTGTGGCGTACGCTTTGTCAGTGATATAGTTATACACATGGCTATACAATGTCATTAAAATAAGATACTGAAGTAACACAGCCCCTAGTTCTGGACATCTTGGATAGTGTTTGATCATAGTCAGACCCAGAGCCATAGTTAGACACGGTAGGAACATCTTTTCCAAAACAGGTATTCCTAGTATTCCATCTTAGTCTAGTTAAAATACATAGTCTTCTACAATGCAGCATCTGGAAAGGGAGAGAGGGGAGAGCACTGAGATGGTAAGGCTCTTGAGATTGGCCATGCATCCTTCTGAGCCAGATCTTGGATGCAGGTCCTCTATATCCCAGCTTGTGTGGTTGTGCAGCTGTGCTGTGCACATCCTACTCTCCTGCAGGAAGAAGCAGGTTTCAAAGAGGAGCTGTCTTCTAGTCAGCTGAAGGTGCGGTGTCCTTCTGGAGTGCAGCTTGCATTATCTAAAAAAGCTAGGCTAGAAAAAGTTTGGGCTATTCCTGGAATATCCTACTTGTAGGGATGGAAATAGCTTCTTGGTACTTGTAGCAACTGGGCACCTTATGTAGCTGCCTAAGGAGTATGAGAAGAGACTGGGTTTTCACAAAGAACTGAGTAAAATAGGGGCATAACTTTATCCCCACTGACTGACACATCTCATGAGTGCAGGTGCATTTGGCACTGTGCAATACATGGTAGGGCCCAATCCTGTGTTTACTTAGCCAGATACACCGCTTCCGTTACTTCTAAGTAGCATACATTGAAAGAAATGTTTCATCAGACAAAGTAAGGATAGCAAAAACTTACAGCCTGGATGTCTGATTATCCAGAACTCGTAGGAGAAAGCATCTAAGCAGTTTACCATTTACAATGCAATTTCATTATCTTTTACTTTCTTTTGAATTTGTTGGCATTTAAAAACTCATTGTTCTGCATCTTCCCCCCTCTCTTCTTCTTTTGTCCCCAACCTCTTTCTGATCATATGTATGTCTGGGTGGTACCACACCATGCCAGGCTGGTAGTTTAGGGTGCAGGTGCTTTGCATGTGTATTTTGAAGCACACCTCTTGCTTCCCTTTAAATCTGTGTATAGACCTGTGTGACTTGGAGTAATTTAGCCCCTTATATCTGCAGGTTGCTGCTTTACGTTATCTAAGTTTTCAAGGATAAAGAAAAAGAAGTTAAGATCAGAGTAACAGAACATGCTTCAATTCTCCTTTCTCTCCGGTGGCAAAGGTAGAACAAATGATTAGTTATACTCTGCTGTAGTTTAGTTGAGACCTTATGTTCAGTGCCAAAGTACTTTGTCTTAATTTAGACCTTGAACATATAAGCACTTGAGCATGTATTCGGAATTACTCATGTAAATAAAGCTATTGACTTCTAAGTTATTGACTACCATGTGAGTAAAGTTCAGCTTTCATAAGGTTAAAGGTCTAGAGCCATTATTTCTTGACTAAGCAAGAAAAGGAGGCTAAGAAGGCTGTGGCTTTTGTACTGTTAGCAGATTTTTCTCACAGGTCAAGATCTACAATGAAAATAGTTTTCAGTACTGTTATTTTGGACATGTCAGGAATAGAAGAGTGAGGATATTGTCAGCTTCTTGTGGTCTGGCTCAGGGTATTCAAGTTACTGTATACAATATGACAAATCTTTGTAGTCCAGCTTTTTCTGCAGGTTCCTCTCTGCAGGCCTGGTGTAGTGGAGATGGATCCAAACCCAGTCAAAGCAAGCAGAAAGGACTTTCCCTCCTCTGGTTTTTTTTTTTTTTTTTTTTTTTCAATGAGACTCTTCTGGGAATACATTGCAGTGCTTCTTGGAACCTCTGCAGAAGCAACAAATATCTGGATTTCTCCTGTGTAGCCTAAAGAAGGGTTGTGTCTGGCACAACTAACTTGGTGCTGCTGAAAGCAACTCCAGCATGGAACTTCAGTGCTGTCTAGAACAAAGTGTCACAAGCCCTGGGTAGAAAGCCTTTTTAAAGAGTAAATCCCAGCATTTTGTGCTGAAAGCTGTCTGAAGTATTCAGCTCTGTGTGACTGATGGATTCCATTGCTACCAATAAGAATAGCCAAGATGATTGAGATTTCTGTCGTGAGATCTTCTTCATGAGACAACAGCAAACTTAAAAAAACCAAACACAACACCCACAAAACAAACAAGTAAAACCCTTAAAACCACCTGCATGCCCCCAACCAAAACACTTGCCTCCCCCCCTGCCAAAAGAGCACCCACAACTCTCATCGCTTTTTGGGTGAAACTCTCTTCATTAAATGGAAGAGCTTTCTTCACACACACACACACACCCACCCCCCTCCATGTCAAGAAATGGTTTGAGTTGAGAATTCAGAGGGGGGAGGAAGGGGGAATCTGCCAGGCTCGGAGCAAAGTGTCTGTAGTGGTGCCTCATGGGAGGAACATCGCTTTATATTTATAGTTTTTGCCAAGGACTTGGGAGTTAAGAGGGTGATGCTCCTGTGTACTTAGCATTATTTTCCTATTTTGTTTGTTTTGGTTTTGTTTTTCTAGAGATAGTAAAGGATGTGGAACTGAGTGTTCCCTTCTGACACAAAAAGGAGGTGGTTTTGCAGGATTATTTCCCCAGTTTGCAGATGTCTCTGTCCTTTGTGAGGCTCTCTGCAATGAAGACATGCTCCTGCCAGTGGGGGCCATTGCTGAAGCAGCCACAACAGTGTCACTGGGATGCTCTTGCTTCTTTTCTGGCTGCTATCCACTGAAACCAGATGTCTGTTACAGCTGGAGTTGCATGTGGCATCATGGAGAAGGAGAGAAGTTGTGGTTTGCTCTGTAAGTTGGAGATACAGGAGGAGTATAAAAAGCAAATAGGTAGCTCCTAGGTAATGTGTGAGACCACATTGGTCTCAGCCTGTCTAGTGCTGACAGATGTTGCTCTGCTCTATTTCTGATGAATGTAAATGTAGCTACTGAACAACAGGTTACTGCAGATTCAAAAAACTTGATGGTTTACTTGGGTCTTGGGGGAAGCTCTTGTGTTTGTTCCTTATAATGGTTGACACCTTGCAAGCTACCCCTCTTCTATTTCAGTCCTAATCTAACCCTTTTGGCTCCTTATAGGAATTATTCTGATATTATTCTCTCTAATCCCTGCTCAAGCAGGGGCGTTGCATGAAAGCTATATACCATGTACAGGCAGAAGGACTGTTACTACTTCTTGGGCCTGCAAGAGGCTCTGTGGATCTCTTGGTTTTTGAATCGTGTTTCCTCCTTCTAACCTTCTAACAACTGTGCATGCATCTTTTTACTTCAAGGTGAGACTTCAGTTAAAGGGCATGCAGAAGATGATAGATCCCTTCTTAAGGAAGCCAGGTAAGTCATTGCAGAGGTTATGTGTGTATTTCAGCACAGTAGGACTGAGATGATTGTGCCGATGAGCCAATCGCCACCTAATTCAAAGTTGCATTATCATTAATATTATATACTGTTGTTATAGTACTTGTTTTTCACAGGGCCAAAGCCTTGTGGAAGACAGAGGTGGTGTCGGAAAGAAAACAGGACTAACAATCCTGGCTAATATAAAATAGTCAGGCTGTTGTTATTGCATTGTAAGCAGAGAGCTTGGAATAGACAAACAGGTGTGAATTAGCAGCAGCTGATGAAAGTGAAGTGCAGCCCAAAATAAAAACCTACTTGACTTATTTAAGGAACATAACCTGATCTGTATTTTCCCCAGGATTAATTGCTGCTCACTTTCTATAAAAGCTGTTTTTCACTCTGCTGGATCTGTTGTAGAGCACCGTAACTTTGACTCTCTTGTGCATATTGCTGATGGTATTATCACTGCATGGTGCCTGGTGCTCAGCATTTCCACCATGTAGCCAGGCTAAAACTGGAAACCAAGGAGGCTCTTGTGATGACCTAGTTAGCTTTGGATACATTAAAAAAAACCCAACCTGCTTTCAGTGACTAACCTGATCCCAAAGACGCTGCAGTTTTCAGCAACAATCTCACTTCTAGACTTTTTTTTAAAACCTTGTGGTTGTGATTTATCAGGCTGATCAAACAGTGCTAAGGAAGCCACATTTGCATTGGCCTGTGATGCTAAGAACTGACCTTCAACCCTTGCTTCATTGAGACTGGAAAGAACTGAGGACTATAACACCTTCCCTCTGGATATACACATCTGAACCGGGTCAGAGGATTAGCTCAGAAGCGTAGGGCTTTCTGAGGCTGTTTGTGAAGGGCAAGCTAGATATACACTTGTGTAACCATAGGGCAGCAGAGAGACCTGGCAAAAGCTTTTTTGTCATGGTCTAAGGACTGACTCAAACTGGAACTAGAGCTGGGATCTCTGCACAGCACTGCATTCTGTAGGGCACAAGTAAGCAAGTCTCTCGTATTAAGTGGGGCATGGGTTCTGCATGCGATTGTTTCTTCTCAGTTACAAGTATAATACTGCAGCCAAGAAATCTTGAGTGGAAAGCCCCATGACTGAATTTCCATTTGTATTTAGTTGTGGCCTCGTAGGAGGCAATGTAGTCCTTGTCCTCGTTTTAGCTGGGACAGAGTTAATTTTCTTCCCAGTAGCTGCCATAGTGATGTGTTTTGGGTTTGGTATGAGAGGAATGTTGGTAACATACTGATGGCTTCATTGTTGCTGAGCAGTGCTTACACCAGTCAAGGACTTTTCAGCTTCCCCTGCTCTGCCAGAGGCACAAGAAGCTGGGAGGGGGCCCAGCCAGGACAGCTGACCCCAACTGGCCCAAGCGCTGTTCCATACCACAGGATGTCATTCTCAGTATAGAAACTGGGGGGAGTTGGCTGGCGGGGTGGCGATTGCTGCTCAGGGACTGGCGGGGCATTGGTCAGTGGGTGGTGAGTGGTTGCATCACTTGTTTTTTCCTGGGTTTTGTTTCTCTCTCTCTCATTGTTTTCCTTTTCATTACAATTTATTACTATTATTTTTATTTCAGTTATTAAACTGTTCTTATCTTGTACCGTGGGGAAAAGAGCCTGGTCTCTGGCATAGGTTTGTACTCGGAACGTGCAAGCTATTTTCTAAGAGTCCAGCTAATAAATGTAATAAAGAAATGCAGCATGCGATATCTGTGAGTGTTAAAACCAATGCTGATAAAGTATAACTGGACCCTTGTTGTAGTAGCTGATGATGGAGATGCCCAGGTCAGGGAGCTCTTCTTGGTTACTGCCTGGGTGTGGGTGCATTAAGGAAAAGCAGGTCCCTATCTGATTAGGCCAGCCAGCTCTGGCCAGTTGTCTCCAGTCCATGGAGGGGAAGAGGGAGCAAAGACTTGCTGACTGGTTGGAAGGGTAAGACGATGCATGTGCATGAGATTCTCTGCATAAGATTCTTCGCTAACATACGGGGAGTTCATGGTCTCTGATTCTCTGGCCTTCTTGTGGTTTAGTGATGCAGTATAATCACTGTCCTTCAATCGAGGAATCAATGCATATATCGACTTGCCACAGTGCAAACAGGCGCTCTTGTGGGAAGAAATGAACTCGAGTCTCCTGTCCAGAAGACAGCCTCCTTTTTCTCCCATGTAGCTATCAATCACTGTCTGTGCAGTCTCTCCTGCCTAACCATTGCAGGGACCTTCACAGGAAGCAAGGAAAGGGACAGTGACCAATATGAGTGGCTTTGATAATCTGCTGCTTTTCTTCCCTGATTTGGTTGATGAATCTCTCAGACAGAAGAGTAAAACTCCAAGACCATCTTTCTAATGGCAAACCCGTTCTTCTAAGGGGCTGGACTGAGCTTTGTGACACACTATCTTCATCAGGCATGAGGGGGAGTGGGAGAAAAATGTGTGTGAACTGGTCTACTCAGATGTTGTTGTCCTATGGCTCTTCAGAAACCATGTTTTGGTTCTCCCATATCTTTGCTCCTTTAATTCCTCAGCTGTGCAAATGGTTCCAGTCTCCACCTTGGAACAGCCCCTGGGTTGCTCTACCTTAAATCCCATGAAGTTTTAGCTGAAGATGAGTGGGGAACAGAGGAAGAAAATGGCAGGTGGATTCCAAGTCCAATAGCTTTATGAGTAATAGGTGACCAGACATAAAATCCATGTATTGCACTTTGTGTGAAAGTGTTTGTAGTTGAGCTTAATGGTGTAATGGGTTTAGTTTGTCTGGGGGTATGCAATGTAGCCTGGCTTCCTTTCATGCAGAGGAGCTGTTTCTGGTGAGTATCCTGGTTTACTTGCTCCATTTGCCTGAAGGCCTCAGTTGATGCCAGATCCCTGTATTAGAGGTGGTTTTTTTGGACCATGTCCCTTCCCACAAAGCCTAATGTGAAGAGATGAAATATGGAAAGTGGTGGGAAGAAGCCAGAGGAAAAAACTGTGATAGGAGGTGCCAGAGTTGATAGAATAACAGGATCACTTCTGTGACCTGTATTCTCATCTCTTGATCTTTTGTAAATTTAATTCTCTGGAAGCATAGGAATATCCATGTAGACATTCTCCATCAACACTTTAATGTAAAGAAATATGGATGAGTCTTTCTGATTATTGTTGCCCTGTGACTGTAAAATTGTTGTGCTAGAACTTCCCATTGAGAAGGCAATACGTTAGTTTTTTAACTTGTTTTTGATAAGAGAGCAGGCGCTTTACAGTTACCAACTAAAACAGAACTGGAGGGCATGCAGAATAGCACATAGGAGAAAGGAGAGGGAAGAGTTCTTGAACAAAAATGTAGATAAGAAAACAAATTAAACTCTCTGCAGCACTACTTGCACCTTTCCAGGGACACATAAGCCTGTTTCTTTGGATGGTAAGCCAGGGGCATGGTAGCCCTCCAGGTCAATTAAAGTGCGCAGGCAGAAGCTGCGCAGCCAAGCCCTGTCAGCAGGGGAGTAAAGCACCCGAGACTGTTTCAGTTAATGGGAGAGGGGAGCAGGAGGGAGACAAATGCCATGGCCACATTAAAAAACAAAGCTTGAGCAGAAATTGCAGTAAGTGATGCACATCTGCCCCACTCCTAGTGCTGCTTTCTTGTTTTCTGGGAAGACCCATTCCAGCCTGTGGAATATTGGGGAATGATCATAACAAGGACCAGCTACCACCAGAAGAGGCTGGTGGAAGCCATGCTGCAGAAGTCGACTAGGGAGGGAGGGAAATGCCACAGAAAGCAATAGAGGGCTGTAAGTAGTGGCCTCTTTTCAGGTGAGAATTGGTGGGGAAGGTTTTGATACTTTGGTTAAGGCATGGATTAGAGAAAGCTGCCCGAGAAATGTATTTGGGGAGGAGCATAAAGGCACTGAGGATGTGGAGGGGCTCCCAACATGCAGCGTTGGGTCTGAAGTTGGGAAGCAGAGCTTTGAGCAGGGAAAGGAGAATGCTGTAACTGAGGTGGAAGAGATTTCTTTTTAAGAAGACAAAATACTTCAAGTAACCAGGCAGAGTGAACTGCTTGCATGTAAAGAGCTTGTCCTGTCTCTGAACTAAGAAAAAAAGAAATCAACATCTGAAGCAAATGTTAAACAAACAGAAGGAGGAAAAAGCAAAATGTGAATCGTCTTTATTAAATGATACTGGCTGTCCACAGTCTCTAACCAGCCCCAACTCCACTGGCTGCTGGGCTAATGCAAACTCAGCCTGCTTGCTCTGTGCTTATCAGCAGGTTTACTGCGGGAAGCTCAGTGAAAAGACTGAAAATACCTGAAAGTGCTGTTTGAAAATGTTGTGCTTCTCTTAGCCAAATTTTATCTCGAATATGTCACTTTTCTTTCCTATTAATTATCTTTTCAAACAATAACTTGATGGTTTGCTGTAGTCAGTTGCTTGCTCTGCAGAGTGGACTGGCAGTTCCTTCAGGAGTCTCTCCCTCTTGCTGCTGTGGATGCTCAAAGCACATCAAAGCTACTACGTGAACGCAGGGTGGCTGTCATAACATGTGGGAGATGAGTCCCTTTTCATCTGGCCTGCTGTATATGGTATTTCCAACTTTAAAATGGCTGAGGAGGCCTCCTGCTTGAAAGCAAGAGTTGTGTTTTACTGAACCAGAAGATTATGGGAATGATGACGTCTATCTTTTCTGGGGCAATATATATTTGAGTCCCATCCTGATTAGCTGTGGGAATAAGGGGGTGGTGTGCCAGAGTGGGCACACTTCTGAAGGAACAGTGGGCAGCCCAGGGTGGGGGCAACCCTGCGGGGACCACAGCCCACAGAAGAGGGAGGGTGGCCCTGAGGCAACTGATGGTGCCCTGGGGCAGACACCCCTGAAGGTACTGCTCCTGAGGGGATGGCAGCCTGGGCTAAGTGCAACCCATACCAAAACCAAGAGAAATTGAGCCTAAGGAAGGGGGAAGATAGGTATTTATATCAACATCTGTTTATCTGTGTCCATCCTTCATTTTCTTTACAAATGTATAGTAACTGGTTTAAGTGTTTTGACTGGCAATAAATTAAGTGAATGTCCCCAACTCAGCACTGTCAACTGTGATAGCAGGGTATGAGATGACTCTAAGAAATTCATCTGGGGCATCTACTGCTATCCCACGCATCTTGATATGGGCTTGTTGAGTTGGTTTAGGCACAGTGCATCAATTCAAATGTGGAAATGCTGAGCATGTAAAGTGAACTTGGATTTCTTGTATTGGTTCCCTTCCAGATAGCAGCTAGTCTTTGCAAAGATGTTGTTCTTTCCAATAGTTAGCACTTTGCAGTTCTTATGGACTTAGGTTACTTCAAAAGAGGGCCTGGTATGCATGGCTCATTTCTGTGGCTTTTTTCTTTTCTTTCATGTTTTATTATAGCTGGAGAGATAAAGGAATAATTCTTTAAAAAAAAAAAGTAGACTTTGTTCTTGTAGGATAATTATTCCTTAAACTTATCAGTAACTCTTTAAACAGATATCGTTACAAAAGAGTGGGGTCTTTTGTTTTCAGTTTTGATTTTACTTTTTTTTGTATCTTCTTTTCTTCCTATCACTGCTGTCTGTACCTGAATCACCATCAAAGGTTTCAGAATCCTTTCTTTAATTTTGTTCTGTAATTTTGTCTTCCCTCTTTGACATAAACTGGGAAGCTGGAAAAGTACTTGGAGTAAGGGTTTCTATAGGCCAGGACTTTGTTTAGCATACACAGAGTGATGGGCAGGGAGGTAAGGAGGAGGTGGCTGCATACTACTTCTCTCCTTGTATCATAGAATCATAGAATGTTTTGGGTTGGAAGGGACCCCTAGAGGTCATCTAGTCCAACCGCCCTGCAGGGAGCAGGGACACCGCTAACCAGATCAGGTTGCTCAGAGCCCCGTCCAGCCTGGCCTTGAATGTTTCCAGGGATGGGGCCTCCACTATCTCTCTGGGCAACCT
>NW_009260399.1:2698647-2705229 GCF_000687185.1 Egretta garzetta | reverse complement strand
CAGGGTACGGTTGGCCTTCTGGGCTGCCAGCGCACATTGCCGGCTCATGTCCAGCTTTTCATCCACCAGCACCCCCAAGTCCCTTTCAGCAGGGCTGCTCTCAATCCTTTCTTCCCCCAGCCTGTATTGATACTGGGGATTACCCTCACCCAGGTGCAGGACCTTGCACTTGGCCTTGTTGAACCTCATGAGGTTCACACAGGCCCACCTCTCCAGCCTGTCCGGGTCTCTCTGGATGACATCCCGTCCTTCTGGTGTGTCAGCTGCACCACTCAGCTTGGTGTCATCTGCAAACTTGCTGAGGGTGCACTCAGTCTCACTGTCTAGGTCATTGATGAAAACATTAAACAGCACTGGTCCCAGTATCGACCCCTGAGAGACACAATGTATGTGCCTGTAGAAATACTCAATCACAACTCTTGCCTTGCAGCTGGTATAAATTGGCTCAGTCCCATCTGACTGTAATGTGATAATCTAAACAATGCACTGGTTCTGAATTCTCTAATCCCACAGTATCTTGTGCATGATGGTCTGTCTCTTCCCTGCCCCCCCCGTCATTATTCATGCAGTAGGGGTATGTACTACTTTCCCCAAACTCTTCTTTTTTTTCTGTATTTCTGTATTATGTGTTTTACTGTTTTGTTTTTTTCTTTTTTTCTGTGGTCTTCCATTCACAGATTGCAAACTGGAATAACTTTGCTTTAATGCTGCTGTTGGGACTGAAGTGTTGCAAACGTTTTGAGCATTCTTGGTTGTATTTTTGGCTGTGTGTGCTCATAGCAGCACACAGGGATGCCACCTTGTCACCTCTTTCAGCTCATCTCTAGTGTTTCTGAGGAAAGTGAAAGCCAATGACAAAAAGTGCAAGTTCTAATGCTGATGGTAGGGTTGCCTGAAACTAATTTATGTGGTGCAAACTATGGCTGCTCATTTCTGTTTATCTGACTTGTTGCAGGACCTCATTCCCACAGGATGTGGTAGAAGCTAAGTTTGCACAGGGCGTGAAAGGAAGCTGGACCAGTTAATGGAAAAGAAATCCACAAAGGGATGCTAAATGCATGAAAATATATGGGTTGGGAAGTTGCTGAGCTGAAAGTAGTAGGAAGCTGGGAGTGCTGGGGAAATACACTGCCCTTGCTCTTCCCTTCATTCAACAGTGGCTTTAGGTGAAGAGGAGGTTGTTTACGCTAGATGGGCCCTTGGTCTGACTAGATAAAGTACATACTACTAAAATAACAGGTAAAATAGTCTGAGTACAGTCTCTACTGTCAGAACAATGTTGCTGTCTCTTGATATTTTTATTTTTAAAACACTGAATGACCAGCCAGGATGTCATATGCTTTCAGGCTTAGGGGCTTTGGTTGGAGCAGCTGCATCTGTTTCTTTTGATGATGATAGAGAACACTGAGTTCTGTCACTTATTTCTTCTCAAAACCAGGTTCTTCCCTTAAAATGGATCTTCCTTTTTCCATGAAGGACTGCCCTCTGAAGGGAGAGGAGGAGGTAGCCAGTGGATTGCTTTGACAAAGAGGTGCTGCCAGAAAGTTCTATGTGACAGCTCAGGTAGAGGCAGAAGCAGCAACAAATGCTGTCAGGCAATGCTAAAGTAATACCAAGACTTACTCATATTTAGATTGATCGATCTAGGATTTAGTTGCTAAATCACCATTTGGCTCTAGCTAACAGAGGCATAATGTGGGGCTAGCAGACAAAACTGTGGCTAAGATGGTTTCTTTTATTAAACTTTGGGTACATGGAGGCGCACTGCTTAAATGCATCATTCTGGGAAATGCAACGCTGTTAACTTTCACCTTTTGAGTGTCTAATGATTATATGGTTTAGAGAATTGAATATATTGCAAGGCTAAACAATACTCAGATGATCCAGTAGTTGGATTGGTTAATTTTTTTAATTAAATAGCAAAACTTGATAGCATAGGTAGGGAACTGCTGTAGGCAAGTAGTAAAATAGCCTTTAATGTAAAATACAGATTGGTGTGCCTAAGGGCAAAGTATTCTATAACATTTTCAAGGGCTCCTAAAATCAGAAGAGAATGTATTTAATTCAGTAGGCTAATCTGACTCTTACCCTCAGTGGCCTATTCCTAAATGTCATTGGGAACTCAAGGGACTTGAGTAGAATAGTTACTCTTGAACTTTTTACCCCAAAACTCTTGAGTGAAGTTGAGCTGGTATGTAAGCCCACAAGGAGCCAACGGAAAGGCTGAATAAAAATGCAAATAGGACCTATGGGTTTAGCACAGTAGAACTAAACATAGTAAGGACTTGTGTATCTCTCCCTTGAGTTCCTATCTTTTTTTGATTAAAATAGTGTTTTGTTCTGGCGCAGGCTGCAGCATGGACCGCTATGGTGCAATGCAAAGGAAGGAAGAAATTGTGAAAGCAAACTGGACAACATGAATATAACAGCACAATGGTTTCTATAAATTTTCTTGGTGTCTGAATAAAAACTGAGGAGGAGAGGATATCCCTTGTATAACAGGCAACTGCTCTACAAAACTGGTTACACTCCTTCCTGCTTGGTCACTTATTTCAGAAAAGCCCAAAGGGCCTCCCTTGTTTCTCTGCGCTTCAGTTTAAGAACGTAACTACTTGTTTAAGTGACAAAGTCAGATCCCTTCCCTTCTCAAGTTCCTCTGGGAAGAAAGCTAAACAACAGGACCCAAATAGGAGTGCTAATGGATATGCCAGGATGGTCTGCTTGGTATCTTGCTAAAAATGCTGTGGCTCATTGGTTTAATTTTGTAATTGGAATATACTTTAGCTTGAAGGGAATCTCTGAATAGTCATTTGGCTGGAAGACTGATGGGGGCGGGGGGAGAAGAGATGTAGTTCTCAGTGTGCTGTTTTCTGTAATGATTTATAAAGCTCCAAAGACTCTTTGGAATATTGTGAAAACTGAGTTTATTCCTCCCAACATTTCTTTTTTGATAATTGTGTATTCAATATAGATCACTAATAGTTTGGACTTGCCATTTTTAGTGAGAAACAATTGCCAACCAGTTTCTTTACAATTTTTCCCTTGTGCTGCCTATAGCTTACCTTGGAAAAGGTATTGATCCCTTTCTGTGGAGGGAAGCTGACTGCTGGGAGAGGTGAACAAATGAAATTTGCAGGTCTGGCTTCTGTTCTCCACGACGGCTTTGTCTCATGAGATATTTCATTTAAAAGAAAATAATAATTAGGCTATAACCTTCTTGAGAATTGATCCCTCTCCATACAAAGCAAAATTAACTATACTTGTGCCACTTCTGCCTGGCTGTAGAATTGTAACTATGGAAGCTTATAGATACATTTATATTATCTGCCTAAGTTTGTGAAACTTTTTATTTTTTTTATATTCACCAGAATAATTTCCAAATGTAAACAACTGGAAAGGAAAAAAAAATTACACACAATTTAAAGCTTATTCGTGATAAGCAAAAGCAGTTGGCTGGGGAAGGGGTTGTTTGGGTTGGTTGTTTTTTATTTCTAATTGCTGCTGCTTCCTAGAATGCTGTGATGTCCTTTCTTTGTCTCTTCTAATGCTATGTAAGAGTAAACCTTTATGGATCTCCTATGCTTTTTAGGCTTCTGATTATCTGGTACTCTCTGGACTCTGTCCCACTAGTATTCACAGGTATTGAATGGTGCTGGAATGTATCTCCAGTTTTACAACAAAATGATTGTGGGATGTGCTCCTGTTTACATGTGCCATTGTGGTGCTCCTCTTGGATAATGTCATGGCACTGCCCTGTAGATCATGAGCATGACTGTCAGGCTTCCTCCTCAAGAATTGCTCTTAGCCAGCTGTTTCCCATGCTTAAACTCATAACGAGCTTCTTGAACAGAAATCAGTCTTGTGTGTCCATGATCAGACTGCATGCAAGGCCAAATTGTTCTTTCATTTTCCTACAGTTCCTTGTGCTATGAAACCAACATACCAGAATTCTCAAGTTCTGTAAGTGGGATTTAGTTATTGCACTTGATGCTGTTTTAAGGTTGGAACTTGAAAGTCAAGTTCAGAGTGAGTTTGCAGGGCTTTAACAAGAGCCAGTTAATTAAAGAGAATACTTACTAGGGAATGTTTTCCTGTGCCTGAATGTTGATCGGGGCATTATGATTCACCAAAGTATTAATTATTGATGATCCTATAGGCAAGTATTCGGTATGTATTAAAAAATTATTCACGGAACTCTTCATTAAAAAAGAAGTTATGTTGGAGGGGGTGGTATACACTTATTAATCAACTAGTAATGTAAATTGGTTAGATAACACTGTTCAAAGAGCTGGAATATCATGCAAATTAAAACTAGTCAAAACCAATTGTTGAATATTTACCAAGTAACCACATCTGCAGAGATATCAGGGCCCTGTTCAACTTACCAGATACAGGAGAAGCTATGCTTAAAAGAAAAAAAAAAAACTACTTTGGAACAAATAGTAAAAGTTGATGTAGATAGTGACTTTACAACAAAATTGTGGAGCTCTCAATTGCCAGAGGCATTATCATACATGGTTTCCAGGTGACACTTTGTAGCCTCTGTCTAATATGAATTTCCTTAGTTATGCTGGTTACAGATTAGTTATGCTCAGACTTACAGGTGAGCCTGATTGGTTTAGCTTAGATGGCAATGTTGATTTAGACTTGACTGCAATACTATGGATCCAGCTGATGGTCTGCTCCCAGCAGTAATAAAGACAGAAGCTTAAGGGAGGCTACAAGAAACAGTGTGTGCATGCACAGGGAACAGTTCATTTTACTTCTCAAGTCCATGTCTGTTCCTGTTGTATTACATACTGATGGACCTGCCCTCAATAAATGAGAATAAAGGCACATACAAGGGGATCTTTAGTGTTTTATATACAGGGTTCAAGGTATGTAAACAAAGTTAGCTTTAGTGACTTTAAATAAATCTAGCCTGTAAGCCCATTCAAGAGTGTTGGAATTATTTACCATGGACTTCAGTTCAAGTCTTTGTGAAGTGAACACTGACTTTGGGTTGTTCAAAAGCAGTTTTCACTAGTGCTAGCTACACTTCTACTGAACTCTTTCCAAAACCTCACTCTGGACTAATTATTTTAGACAAATTATAACTTGCTGAAAAGCTGCTTGCTTATTTGCATCAAAGGAAAGAAATCAATTAAATTAACTGTTGTGTACTTGACATGAATTGTTGTGTTCTTTCATGAATATATACCTGACTTGAGCCAACAAGAACTGGAGCGCTACTGGACCTTGCGCTGGCAAATAAAGAACTGGTAGAGGATGTGAAGGTAGGGGGCAGGCTTGGCTGCAGTGACCACGAGATGGTGGAGTTCCGGATTCTGAGAGGGTGAAGCAGAACAACAAGTAGGACTGCCACATTGGACTTCAGGAGAGCGAACTTTGGCCTCTTCAGGGACCTACTTGGAAGAATTCCATGGGCTAAGGTTCTTGAAGGTAGGGAAGTCCAAGAGAGCTGGCTGCTATTTAAGCAGCTCTTCCTCCGTGCTCAGGATTGGTGCATCCCTGTGAGTAGGAAATCAAATAAACGAGGCAAGAGGCCTGCATGAATGAACAAGGAGCTCCTAGTGAAAAAGGGGAAGCTCCATGGAATGTGGAAAGAGGGTCAGGCCACCTGGGAGGCATGTAGGAATGAATGCTGCCAGAGCATGTAGGGAAGCAACTAGAAAGGCCAAGGTTCACCTGGAACTAAGTTTGACAAAGGATATCGAGGATAACAAGAAGGGCTTCTTCAGGTATATCAGCAGCAATTGTAAGACTAGAGGTAATGTGGGACTGCTGCTGAATGAAATAAGTGCCCTGGTGACAGAAGATACAGAGGAGGTGGAGCTGCTGAATGTCTTCTTTCCTTCAGTCTTCACTGTCAAGGCTGGCCCTCAGGCTCCCCAGTCCTTGGAGGCAAGCGAGCAAGCTTGGAGAAAGGACAACCTCCCCTCGGTCAAGGTGGATCAGGTTAGGGATCTTTTAAGGAAGCTGGACACCCCCAAATCCATGGGCCCTGATGGAATGCACCTGCGAGTGCTGAAGGAACTGGTAGATGACATTGCTGAGCCACTTTCCATCATCTATGAAAGGTGGTGGAGAACAGGAGAGGTGCCTGAGGACTGGAAGATAGCCAATGTCACTCCAGTCTTCAAAAAGGGCAAGAAGGAGGACCCAAGGAACTACAGGCCAGTTAGTCTCACCTCCGTCCCTGGAAAGGTGATGGAGCAACTCATTCTGGGTGTCCTCTCCAAGCAAGTAGATGAAAAGAAGATCATCAGGAGTACCTAGCACGGATTCACCAAGGGGAAATCATGCCTGACCAATTTGATAGCCTTCTATGATGGCATGACTGGCTGGGTAGATGAGGGGAGAGTGGTGGATGTTGTCTACCTTGACTTCAGCAAGGCTTTTGATACCGTCTCCCATAACATCCTCATAGGGAAGCTCAAGAAGTGTGGGTTGGACACTGAGGTAGATTGAGAACTGGCTGAATGGCAGGGCTCAGAGGGTTCTGATTGGTGGGGCAGAGTCCAGTTGGAGGCCAGTAGTTAGTGGAGTTCCCCAGGGCTCAGTACTCAGCCCAGTCTTGTT
>NW_009260399.1:2684199-2698434 GCF_000687185.1 Egretta garzetta | reverse complement strand
AGGTCGAGGGAGGTTATCCTCCCCCTCTACTCTGCCCTGGTGAGACCCCACCTGGAGTCCTGTGTCCAGCTCTGGGCTCCCCAATTCAAGAAAGATGAGGAACTCCTAGAAACAGTCCAGAGGAGGGCAACTAAGATGATAAAGGGACTGGAGCATCTCCCCTATGAGGAAAGGCTGAGAGAGTTGAGCTTCTTCAGCCTGAAGAAGAGAAGACTGAGGGGACCTCATCAACACATACAAATATCTCAAGGGTGGAAGTCATGAGGACAGAGCCAGACTCTGAAGTGGTGTCCAGGGACAGGACAAGGGGCAATAGGTACAAAAGAGGTTTCAGTTGAATATGAGGAAAAACTTCTTTACTCTGAGGGTGACAGAGCACTGGCACAGGCTGCCCAGGGGGGTTGTGGAGTCTCCTTCTCTGGAGATATTCAAAGCCCGCCTGGACGAAGCCCTGTGTAACATGCTCTAGGAGAACCTGCTCTTGCAGGGGGGTTGGACTAGATGATCTCCTGAGGTCCCTTCCAACCCTTGTGATTCTGTGACTTTCTGCTGTCTGTCCTTCCCACCTGATAGCTATTTCAAATAAGGTCCAGCTGAGATATATCTGTTAAATACTGGAACAGGCTTCCTAGAAGGGTGGTCGATGTCCCAAGCCTGTTAGTGTTTAAGAGGTGTTTGGGCAATGCCCTTAATGTTTTAACTTTTGGTCAGCCCTTAAGTAGTCAGGCAGTTGGACTAGATGATCATGGTAGATTCCTTCCAACTGAACTATTCTATTCTAAATTCTCATTGCTATCTAGGATATCAAATTCTACAACCATCATTGATACAGAAAGCTGGGTACAGATGGTTGGCTTTGCTCATGTGGTAGGAAAAGCTGTTCAGCTTCAGTACTAGAGACCCAGCAGCATGATACCAGAGGAGGAACTACTTGTTGATAGCTGCAGCAGAAGCGTTATCAGAACAAGTTAACAAGCTGCTCTTTCAGTCTGTTGTGAATTCCAGGAAAGTGCTGGCAGGTTGGCTGGCCACAGTATTTCAGCTGGCACAAATATGTGCTGGGCTGCTGCAGATGACGAGATTCACTGTGTACACACTACCAAATAGCAATGAGTTGATTTGATTATGACTTTTTTTTAATGATCCTGAGTGGAGGTTTTTTAACTGACAACCTGTATACTATTAAAAAAACAACCCCCCCCAAAGTACCTTGCATCTCCTTCACCCCCCCGCCCTGCCAATACTCCTTCAGAACTCTCTTCAGCTAAGTCCAGTACCTACTCAGTGATGCACTTCCTCATAATTAGTTAAGTTCAACTGAATGTAATTTTATGAATAGAAAGAAATCTAGAAGTTATTCTTCCTTAATGCAAATGCACTCTGATTTCTACAATGTGGTTTCCACTTCATTTCATGCATGCTGAAGCAAGGAATTCCCTTGGTCTCCCTGGGTAATATTTCAGATGTTCTAAGTCCCTCGGTGACCTCAAGCTGTAAGCATTGAATGATCATATACTTCTAAATTACCTCCTTTCTAACTTCTTCTCTGGCTGCTTATTCACACCTACTTGCCAGTAGTCTACAAGACCAAAGCATATTTTTTTTTTTTAAAGGGTTGAGCAGGTTCTTTTCCTTTCACAAAACTTAAACAAAAACACAGCCCTATTTTGCATGGGGATAAACCTGAGACCTTACCGAGGGGAAGAGGATTTCATTTCAGTGTCTGGATAACAGCACTAGCTTTGTTATGGACCTCAAATTCCTCTAATTAGGAATGGAGTTAAGCATTGCTTTCTTGACAGGTTTCCACTGTTGTGATTACATAAATTGTTTGAGCCAGTTAATTAGAACTGAAGAGATGTAAGTATGAAGATGTGGGTGCTAACAGATGAGACTTGTAAGACTACAAAAGTGTTAGTAGTGCTGCTTTTCATATATGTATTTTGATGTTGTGCTGTTTCATCTCAAAACTGAATTCCAGCAGATTGAAAGGTAGATTTCCTTGGTTTGCAGGATGTTTTTCATTAGTTTTGGTATGTCTTGGTATTTATGAAGATGATAATGCCAGTAGGAACATTAGATTAGAAAGGTAACTCTGAAAAGGTCAGCAGGTCTGACATGCAATTTGTCTTGTTCAATTAGGCTTCATATTGATATCCTGTCTGTCTGACCAATACAGAAATCACTTCAAATATAAATGACGTGTGGGAAATTATTGTATGTCTTTGTTTGAAAGACAATCAGAAGCCTGAACAGCTCTAATGACAAAGATAATAAACGTTTAAGCTACAGTATGTGATTCTGTATAGGCTTTGATCATTAGCTCTTGTAGTCTACTTGATTTAGGAATTTAATAGGCAAAAGAATTGTCCAGCTGTGGCATCTGTAAATAAGTTAAGAAATACTGTTTGGTTTTCATTACCTAACTGAATGAACGGATATCCAGAATTAATCAGAAATGCATGAAGCATATGCACTACATCTTCCTTAATCTAATGCCTGTTGCTGTGATTCAGCATCATATTGCAAAAGTCAAAATATATTGACCTGTATAATCCTCCAAAATGCTTGCTCCACGTGCTTACTTCATGTCTGATACTGTTCACTGGAATATAAAGAACAGCTGTCTACATGGATTTGCTGGAAGAAATGAAGGGAGGATGGAAGCCTCAAGCTTAAATAAAATAGGTGTAAGGAGCAAATAATTCAGGAGAATTAGAATTTCAAATCTAATCAATTTTAATTATCTATTGTGGCTTGCCACTATCCAAGCATTTTCTTCATTTGCTGTATCTTCATGTTCCAACATCTCTGAAGCTAAATTGGAAATTATGAGAAAGAGCGGGAGGCGATCTTTCTCATGCGGTCACAGCAGCTGGCCTGATTATTACGTGGAATGGACCTTCTTCATTTTAATGAATCGGGAATACTCATTTATAATTCCACAGTGCAAAAGAACATTTCAGGAATTCAAGTAATTTGGAATAAAACTTATGAAGGTATACTTCCTGCTAGTCCTAATGTTACTAAGGAGCTTAGAGATTAAAATTTGGAACAAGCAACTATGCTTCTTAAATCTTTCGGATGAGATTTGAAACTAGTGTTTGAACCTTTTTTTATTAATTATTTACTTTCATAATGCCATTGAAAGTTTGTCTTAATCCACATTTAACAGTCTTTTTGGAGCCCTTGTTATTTTCATTGACTGAAGTATTGATATTATTTATTAGCTAATAGAAATGTACATGTTTACTCTAATTTATGTTTCCATAATAGAGATTAAAGTACTTAAGTACTTAAAAATGGCTTTAAGTATTGTCCTCTTCTACTAAAGCACTTTTAACCACAAGTAATTTACCTCACTCCAATTTGGCTCTTGAGCAAACGAGAAGTCTGGCTGTCAGAGGGCTGAATATCCCTTTGACCATTAAAAGCCCTTTTGGAAGAGATAAATGATAAACTTATTTTAATTCTTGTGTTTGGCTTTTATGGACTCTGGCATTCTGATGGAGAAAGACTGTAAGACTTTCATTTATAAGCAAACTACAACTGTAATTAAAATGGAGACGTATCTGAATTGTCTTTGTTTTCTACCACACCAGTCTCCCCTTTTTTGGGTAAAATCATTAAGGTGTGAACACTTGCTTTGTTCCATTCAGCTTATATAAAAGCCAACACTGTTGAAAGTAGAAACATGAGAAAGAAAATATTTTTGAGTTGATGAAATCTTACTGTATGCTAAAACAAAAAAAAGTTCTAAAAGATGAATTATCATACTTGAAACAGAAGCCAATTCCAAACAATGCATTTGTTGATGATAACTTTTTTCATCTACCCAAACATTTTACAGTATTTTAGTAGAGTTAAGACCGCTGGTGGTATTCAGCCAGAAATTACTTCAGAGGGTTTTTGTCTTATAAGGCAAAAGGCATATCCAGCCCTTATTGAGATTTAATTACTTTGAATTGAAAATATTGCATTCACATAACTTTAATTGCATACCTTGATGGGAAAATTTACAGGGTTCTAGGTAACCTGAACATACTAGAAAAGCTTTAGTGAATCCCAGGTGTATTTAGTCTGTCCATCTGTACTAAAAAGAGCACTTCATGGAAATGTACCCTGTAAAAATAATGTATATGGAACATGTGATCTCCTGAAAGACTTGGGAGACTGTTCAGTTCTGAACGAAGTAGGTTAAATTTATGTCCTCTTTGCAAGCACCTCTGAGAAGTAGGTGATAGCAGGCTCTGGAAGGACTATACTTCAAGAGTCCTGCTTCACCTATAAAACAGCTTTTCTTGTCTGTAAGTTAAATGCCAAATGTGTCAGCACAACAGTGCACTTCATGCAAGCCTTTTTACAAAAATTGACTGTCTCTGTACTCATTCTCTCCCCACCAGACCATCTGCTGTTGGCCACTCTCAGGAGTGCTACATGAACTGAGAGTACAGGCCCATGACGGATGGCAGCTTGGTGTTTGGGTGGATTTTTCTGGCACATTTTGTAGGGGGGAAGGGAGAAACTTGGCATCATCCTGCATCCCAGCAAAGATAAAGCATCCAGATTCTCTGCAGGACAATCTGGTAATCATGCATTTTATACTTGAAATTATTTTGATGGGGGATAAATAACAGTGTATTTTGAAAGAAGTGGAACACACAATTCTGGAAAAATGTTAAAACATAACACTAGTTGGAATTTTCTGTGGAAAAGTTTGAAATTCTGGCAGAATTGGCCACTTTCCAGCTTTAAGGGAAGGCATATTCTAGGGGCATGAACATTTGCTGATATTTCTAACTGAAATGATAATAAATGCTTAGTATCTCTTGGTGAAGATAGTTCCATCATTAAGTTTATTTGCTTAGCAGTTGACAAAGATATTACAATACCTCAGCATTCTGTGGGGTCAGCTGTGCCAGGAATGTGTACCCTAAGCTAATGGTAGTATTAGATAAACTCCAGCCTTAACGGTTAAGATCTTTGCATTACCTGTAACCCAAGTTATGACAATTCAAAACCTTCTGACAGTTTAACTGGCTTAATGTGGGCTTGACCAAGATGCTGCTGCTGGTCAATCTGTGCAGTCGATGGAGTGATGAACTTCAGTGCAATTTTTCTGTTTGTCTATTTTTCTCTGCATAATGACTGTGCGTCGTGTGAGGAATAACAATGCAAACAGGCTTCTCTGCTGTTACAGACGTGAAGTTGGTGGGCCAAATGTATATGGGAAACACTTGTTGAAGGACTGCTTAGACTCTAACTCTCCAAATCTGTATTCAATTTTTGTCATTGCCATGATGTAGGAGATAACCTTTTGGTCAGCACAGAAGCCAAGAAAAGAAGCTAATCATTAGTATTTTTCATAACCTTTTCTTTCTACTTACACCATGGACTCTTAAATGCCGTGCTTTCCAGTGGAACCTACCTGTGCATTTGTGATACTGGTCTAATATACTTGGTAGCTTCAAGCCTTCAAAACAGGAGCTCTTCCAATTTTATTACTCATTTTGTAAGAAAATACCTTGTCTTGCTTTGGCAATTATCTCTATTTAGATGATGATATGCATGTCCTACCTAAATGATGCAGCAGTTTAATTAAATTAATAAATCCTATTTAATGCCCAGAATTGCATATGGATTTTCTAGGTCTCAGTTTAAGTTGTTCTGCAAGAGATAATTCACAGCTTCTGCAGTGAAGATGTTTTTGGCAGAAAGACTAGGTCTGCTTCTTAATTGACAGCTTACTGCTTGACATTCTGTCTTGTTGAGCAACAGTTAGTCACAAGCGATGCCTGTACTATTAAATAACACAAGCTCATGACACAGATGTAAGCACTGGATCCCAACCATCAGTACTGTTCAGTTTGCTGGCATGGTCTCTGGTATCTTCTGGGGCTTGTAGCATCCCAGACTGCTGTCAGGACAACTTCCACATGCAAATCTCTTTCACTGATAGGTTTCAGATATGAGCTCACAGATATGCAACCAGTAGCTATGGATGAGGGACAGCACGACTGAAGCACTATACCCTCAGTGAGCCAGGGTACTTTGCCGGTGCCTCCCTCCTTTGCATATAGCTGGTGGGCCTTGGGACCAGGATGAACAAAGTACAGCTCAATGTTATACCTTGAGGTATGGGAAGGTAATTGCTGATTGTGCTTATATCCACAAACTTCTGCAAATTCCGAGTTCATGGCTACTTGGTCAGAAAAATACCACTGTGCATAATCCTACTCTATGAGGCTAGGAGACTTAAAGAGAAAACCATTTTTGATCCCAGCATTTCCTACCAAAATGTTTGGGTGATGGACCAAGGAGAAAGACTGTGCTCCATTGGGTTGGACCTGTCAGCAGTGCTGGCCCTGCCACCTAGCATGGTGACGGAATCCAGAGTTGCAGGGAGACGTGATGGTTTCTGCACTTTCTCTTCCTGACTGAAAGGATCCCCAGGGTTTGACAGGAGGGAAGCAGCTCCTGGCTCCATTCCTGGAGCAGCTCCTGGGGAGCCACGAGGAAAGTACTGGCCCAGACCACCTCTGTGACATGACCAGGTCCCACTCAAAGAGAACTGGCTGTTCTGGGAGATAAAGCTGGGCAGTGCTGATATACTTGGCCAGGTGGGACTGAAGCTCCAGGCTGCTGAAACAGAAACTGGGAAGGATGGAAAATACCTGCTTTTTACTTACCTTTCCCCAAGCACACCTGGATGATGTCTATTTAAATAGCAGCTGAATATATTTTCTTTCTCTCCTCCCTTGTGGTGATGAAATAGATTTTTCAAATTATTATTTGCAAAGAGAAGTTACTAAAAGCTGTGTCATAGCCCTTCAGCTGGGGAGTTGCAGAGGTGGTTGCTGGTGGGATGCTGGCAGGTCCTTGTGTAGGGGTAGCATGAATAGAGAGGTGGAGCTGGTTATAGGTGAAGAATAGAGAAGAGGGGGTAAGAATGTAGACCCTCAGTTATAACAGTGGTCAACGTGACTCATGGAAAAGAAGAGTTAACAGTAGGGACTGTCTGTCTGAATATAATCTATTTCATTTACATAGTATAGTGGGAAGGCAAGGCACAGACAGAGGAGGAGCTGTGTCTGGAGAGAGAGGGGGTGAATGCTGCTAAGTGCTTGTGATGGTTTTGATGGAAATATGCCTCACCCAAATTGCCACCTCCAGTTCTGGAATTAGAAGAGGCAGACAAGTGTGCATGGCCATCTGTGCTAGCAAGGCCAGGCAGTGTGTATGGGGGCTGGAGGGCCCAGCCCTGCTGTGGTCCCTCTGTCTTGTGTTGAGGATGCTGATGAGCCATTTGGGTTGTGCAGCAGGCAGTGACACTCTCAGCACTGTTGGTGGTTTGAATTCCTAGGCTGTCCCTCAGTGTTCACCACCTTGTGGTCAACCAGCTGGACACATGCTCCACTGAGAGTGGTTGTTGCAGACTGGACCTATGATAGAGAAGGAAAAAAATATTTTGTGCTTTACAGTACCTAGCCAGTGATCTCAGCAACTGCCTATAATTTCAGGCAGGAAGAACGTATCCTGTCTTATAGATCCCAAAGGCCTAGGAGTGCTGCTATTGCCCCAAACTAGAAAGTCCCATGGGAACTCCGATACGAATGTAATTAATCTGCTATGGAGCCCCTAACTGAGGGCACTTGCCTGGCTCTGGCCTGAAGAAAGAGGTGGGACTACAGAAGGGCCATACATGGCATCTAAAAATGTCTGACAAGCATAATGAGAAAATGTAGGAATGGGCAGAATATCCATGGCAGATGGCAGGATGTTGTCACACCCAGTGCCTAGTGCACGTTTCCAGTCTGCAAGCATAGAATAAGGTGTGCTGAAAGGTTTCATACCTTGCTGTCTGCTTCATCAACGGAGCGAAGTGAATGTGACCACCTATGGAGCTGTGGGAATTAATAAGGACCAAAGCACATCAGAGTTGCTCTGAGCTGGGGCTGGCCACCAATAATTTGCAACTTGGGTGTAATGACTGTGTTCTGGGGGTGACTTTTAGCTATGTGGATATGAATCAGTCTGTGCTATTTGGCTTTGGAGCCTAAGGGTGCTTGGCCCTCTTTTTGACAATATAGACAAATTTGTCTGGGTTTACTAAGCTTTATCTCTTCTTCAGCTGGATCTCTAAGTTTCTGTTCTCAGAGCTGTAACTGCATGTCTTTGAGAAAGTCTACAAAACTGGTCAAGTATGAAAGAATAAGAAAAGAGCAGGTTATAAGGAAAGAGAATTTGTGAAATTATTGACTTCTCAGCTTAACTTCAATTAAGAGAAAAATTCTGGAATGGAAAAAAAATCACACCATCTGTAAGCTCCTGGAAAATCATCAGAGAGATGAGTAGCTGCCAACAGGGTCCATTTGTTCAACCCTGTTCCCTTCTGTGACAGAGTAATTGGCCAGTGGATAAAGGAGACTCATTAGATGTCACACTCTCAGATTAGTAGAGGTTTTGCTACTCCCTTGCATCACACTTTCTCAACTATGCATGTAAATTAAATTACAGGGTGAAAAGGCAAACCAGTTAGATAATCATGCCTAGAACATTAATCTGATATCTGACCCAACAAAGACATCAAACGATCAAATGAGGTTTCACAGGGTCTTTTGAATGGAATAGTGAGTTAACCTATTATCTACAATTTTAATAGCAGGCTAGAAGTAAGCAGACTGGTTTTATTGCTAATCTAGTCCTTCTGTCTTGATAAACTCAGGATATAATCAGAAATAAGGATAGAGTTTAGAATCATAGAATGGTTTGGGTTGGAAGGGACCTTTAAAGATCATCTTGTTCAACCCCCCTGCAGTGAGCAGGGACAGCTTAAACCAGATCAGGTTGCTCAGAGCCCTGTCCAACCTGACCTTGAATGTTTCCAGGCATGGGGCATCTACCACCTCTCTGGGCAACCCGTTCCAGTGTTTCACCAGCAGCATCATAAAAAATTTCTTCCTTATATCTAGTCTGAGACTACCTTTATTTTAAAACCATTGGGATTTGGGATGTGATATGAATCAGAAGCATCATGCTGGTTCATCATGCTGGGTTTTTTTGGCATGGAAAGGAAGAAAAATGTATCAACATGTATTGCCTGCAAAATACAGAGTGTACTCCCATTCTGCTCAATGTTATCAAGGCCTTAGTTGTAGTGATATGTCCAGTTTTTGGGCAGTACACTTCAGAGAAAATATGGACTACCTGGAGATTTTGCAGAGGAGAAAGCCTGGAGTGATCATCTGGTTTAGGACCGCTGCTCTTCAATTAGAGAAGGCTGAATTCAACAGGTGTTCTAACAGATAAAGCTGTTGTGAATCTATTCATCAAGCCTGTGATGCACAGGATGATGGCTTCTGTTAATGGATTTGAATCATAGGAAGGTCACTGTGTGTTTTAATTTCCTTTCTTTCCTTTCTGTCCTGGTAAGACCATGTGAAACACTGATGGATTGCTGGAAATGTCTGTGGCATCTCTGCTTTGGAGAGCTCACAGGAGAGGTGAGGCTTAGTCCAGTTTTGTCTGCAGAAGTAGTTGTCTAACAATTTTCATTATAATATTGCTAGCTTATACAAGGGACAAATTCCTAACAAGTTAAGCAAAAATTCTTGTCTTGTTGTGAGGAATCTTCCTGGCTGAATTTTAGTCTGGGTAAGGAAAGCAAGACCTTCAACCAAATAGAAGAACATGGAATGGGAGAATCCTGAGTCTGGGGCCATGCCTGTACTTTCAGCAAGAGGAGAAAGCATTGGAAATTCTGGCATTCCAGCCTGCCTTGTGCTATTTGTCACCTTGTATGCTATTAAAATTGTTCAAGGCCTAACTGAAATATTGTACGATATCTGACTATTTGTATATAGCTGCACAGCATATGTTAGGAACAAGACATACCTACGTGTGTTCTGTGGTGGAACCAACCAGTAAGACTGTTTACTGAAACATGACCCTTCTTTGTTTATTGCCCCAATGGAATAAGTTAGGTGATGTTTATTGTAAAAAGCTGCTCTGACCTTCCACTGGGTGCAAGTACATGGGCTTGCGTGTGTTTCCTGTGATGCAAGTAAGAAGAGACCTTGGCCTGTGCTGTTTTTTGGAGCTCTGAAGTTGCTCTTAGACTCTAATAATAGTGTTTGTTGAAGTTCAGAATACAAGAGAGAGACTGCTTAAGGTTCTTATGTGCCATAGCTTTGTTTTTATGAGATGTTCTAGTGTTATAGTTCTGCAGAGTAGTCTGCCCTGCCTTTAAAGAGCATGGCTTGTGCTTGTGTGAGTTCAGTCTAACACATTCCGTACGTGGCAGGAATTGTGTAGTCAGACTCAAGCTTTTTGATATGGGAGGAGTTCAGATGGATGAAAGGCTGGAAAAACTTTAAAGCTGCTTTAAAGGACATTCTCTAAACATTCTCTATTTAATATTACACTTGAGTAATCTAAACATCACTATCCAGTTCTGAGACTTGATTCTTTGTTCTTTGGGGGTTTTGTTGGGTTTTGATTTGTTTATATCTTTGAAATGGGAGCCTCTTTATACCACGGTATGCCTATATTTTATGGATGCTTGGAGCTCATCTGGAAAACTAAAACTCTTTTTACTAGACCAGAAAGCTCAATTTCCTTCTGCTTTTGTAAACTTTTTAATTTTTGTAGCAGTGATAGTAGAAAAGAGGACATTTTAACTCTTGCTGTAACCAAACATATTATTGTCATCTCTGGGAGAGACTGAACTGCTCGTCTAACTGAAATTTTGCTTACAGCATGGCACTTCAGGCTTCTCTTACTTGGTATAAATCCATTGAAAACCCAGGCACAATTAGCATAAACATCTGGGTGCCCTCCTGCTGTCCTGAGTAAAAGTGATCTGCTCTATCTTGAAGCTTTTCTTTTCAGAAAAAAAATGTATTTAACAGAACAGAAGTGTTTTTATACTATTTTTGCCTTAGGTCTGTATCCCCTCTGCCTCATGAAGGAAGAGAGGAAAGTTAATCACAGTAAACTTTTCCTTAAGGTATTTCATTGAGTGGTTCAAAAGCAAGTAGAATCTTATTGATTAGGCTTGCACTCATATTGTTACTTTTACTTTTTTAAAAATGTTATAAGATTGGCTCAGCATCACAGGAATGGATTATAAAATTGTAGATGATGGAGGAGAGCTGAGGACTTCATGCATATGTCATGTATTTAGACCAATGCACTTATTCCATACTAGCAAACCTTTAGTGGCAACCATATTTTGGAATTTCTTTTAATCTAATCCCAGTGGATTAATGGGTCAGGTAATAACTACCAGAAAATTAGAGTTGACTCTGTCATGAGGGAGCCTCAAAACTTGTCTTAGATTTCTCTTCTTGTAGCTCAAGATTCAGCCTGAAAGTTGAGGGATGCTGTCATGGGAGAGAGATGCTAAGTGGAGTGCTAATGTGTTCAAAAGCATCCTTCTGCTGGCAAATCCTATGTATGATTTTCCTTTAGGCTTTGAAAACACATTGCTTGTGGTGCTAGCCACAGTGTCACTGAGTTAGAATATATCATGTCTTCAAATGTTTTAAATTGTTGTTATGTTTTGGTTATTTACATTTTTATTATTATATTTTGTAATGTAATCAAAAGGAAGATTTTAGGCCTCTTAGGGATAAGACCAACTCAGAGGTAGCTGTGCCCAATGCAATTTTATGCAAAGCTGTTCAAAGTAACATGGGAGCAGGTGGCCATGCGAACTTTGTGCTTTTCATGGCCTGAGTGCTTCTCACTGTAGGCGGACGAGGTTTTCCTACTGACCCTACCCAGCGAGTGCCACACTTACATTAGTGAAAAATTTCATGGTCTGTCTCTCATCTCTACACACAGTAATGGTGCAAGTCTATCTGCATACCAGCAGTAAGCAAAAAAGACTGCTCTCCTGCTAGTCAAGCAGCAGCGTGCTTTCTCTTTAGGAACAGCTTTTTTAATCTGGAGGGCTACTCTGTGACTGACCTCCTCGAGTCGCTGTCTGAGACGAGAACATAATTTATGCTCTCTTCCTTGTGAGCTGGAAGCCACTTTAAATCTGCCAACACTTTTGCTTAGCTTTCCTTTTAGAGCAGAGCCAGCTGTTCTTCTGGGTCTCTGGAGTATCCATATGTTCTCTTAAACTCTCCTAATAGTTTTGGCTAGAAAATAGGGACAGTAGCTAGACTGTTTCCCATATCGAAAGTTTAACAAGCTTGGGTATTACTACATTGCTCAGACATGCCTGTGGTCGTAGTTCAGTCTCTGCTTCCCCTTACTTGAGGCTTCACCAGACCTGTGTCCAGGCTCAGTTCAGGGAGTGATGCTAGCATGTGTCAGTCCCCTGACATGGCCCACCTACTCTTTGCACTTCTGAGAGGTGGTAGCAACCAAATGACAACTGGTTCTTCTGTCATGATGCCTTCATCTAGGAAAAAGTGAACCTGATCATGCCCTGAGAAATTATATAGGTCTTAATGAGGTTTGTTTGAAGCCAGCAATGGGAGTCATAAAGCATCTGGTGGTTAGATGGGCTGTAGAAAGAGCTCTGCTTACCCATTAATCAGAAAAGAAGAAAACAAGAAATACTGATCTAGGGATTTTTTCCTCCCCTTTCTAATGACGAAATTTATGTTTAGGGTTAAACAAAACCTTTTTAGAAGTGAGGCAGAACAGTTTTATGAAAGGTTAATAATACTAAACAGAAGACAGAGGAAATAAGAGGGAAGCAAGTCTTATTCAGCTTGTAATTGTGAGCTTTGGTCACTGGCCATGGTCTTCGTTCCATCCCCTGTTGAAGGATGCAAGAACCTGTGCTGCTTATCTCCCAGAATGACAACTGTTGAGACCAAGCTGTCATCTGCCAAGTACATGGCACATGTAAACACATGTTTGCAGACTTGTTCTTCCCCTCCTACTCTCCGCACAATGAGTAATTGAACATCTTTCCCCTGAGTTGAACAACATAAAATGGAAGGTTATTTCTGCAGGCTGTTGTAGCCTGCTCTATCTGGGATGTCTACCAGATATGATGGTGTATTAGAAGACAATAATGAATGCAAGTCTGTGATGTTCTCAGCACAGGAAAGACCTGGGCCTGTTGGAGCGGGTCCAGAGGAGGCCACAAAAATGATCCAAGGGCTGGAGCACATCTCTTATGACAGGCTGATAGAGTTGGGGTTGTTCAGCCTGGAGAAAAGGCTCTGGTGAGATCTGATTGTAACCTTCCAATAATTAAAGGGGGCCTATAAGAAAGATGGGGACAGACTTTTTACCAAGGCCTACAGCAATAGGAAAAGGGGTTATGGTTTTAAAATAGAGGAAGCTAGTTTCAGACTAGATATAGTTCAGACTAGAAACTTTTTTATCATGAGGGTGTTGAAACACTGGAAGACGTTTCCCAGAGTAGTGGTAGATGCCCTATGCCTGGAAACATTCAAGGTCAGGTTGGACAGGGCTCTGAGCAACCTGATCTGGTTGAAGCTGTCCCTGCTCACTGCAGGGGGGTTGGACAAGATGATCTTTAAAGGTCCCTTCCAACCCAAACTATTCGAGGATTCTATGATATACTAAGCACTACTGGACTATTCAGTAGATTTCATCACCCTGCTGGGATAGGAACATGTAGCCTCAAGGTGTGTTTTGAGTAAACTTGAGTATAATACAAGGGATCGGTCTTTTGGTTTTGGCTGTGTGGGCTTTTTCTGTTTTCTAGTGTGTTTTCTTGTTGTGGGTTTTTTTTTTTTTTCCTTCCCAGAGATGATAGCTGACTGAGTAAAGTGAGTTTCCTGGAGTGATTCCATTCCCCACCCAGGAAATATGGAAATTAACTTACGGAAAAATTTGTATAGAGGAGAATCTTAGAACTAAAACATTCATGTATTTTCCAGATAGTGGATAACGGAGTTTTCATTTAGGGTTACTTATTTTTTTATTAAACCAATCCTTTTTTTTAAATGGGAAAAATTCTCAGAGCAAATGTGTTTGTTTGTATTTCCGAATTCAAAATTGCATGGATTTTTTTATCTCAGGTGCTTAACTTTGAAATAATCCTTTTTATAAACTTTCATACCCATAAATTGATGTGCCTGATCATGCGATGAAAATGGCTACAAATATAGTCAAAGTAAATTTAGTTTGTTCTGTTATAAACAAACATAGCGAAGTATTTGTCCAGTTCAGACAGAGACATTGTCTTTCCTTGTTTTACCTTGGGGCTCTGACATTGGTTCCATTGTCTGTGGCATT
>NW_009260399.1:2657731-2684189 GCF_000687185.1 Egretta garzetta | reverse complement strand
CTAACATGTAAATAGGAGAGAAGAGTGAAGAAAGCTAATGAATGTATTTAGCTGAAAACACATTGCATATTATTATAGACTTCTTGTGAACTATGGTATTCAAATAGGAATTCTGGACCCGCCAGCCGACAGTGCCAAGACCTCCCTTTCCTAGACCTTATTTTATTAATTTTCTTGGACTTGAAGTAATGAACTGAATATAATATTCCAGTTGTGTTCAGTATAATGATTTTATGTAAATGACATTGCATTTTCAATTCTCTTTTTCCCTTCTTAATGGAGGCTGGTTTTGACTGCTATGTACTAAACAGGCACTCTTAGTGAGCACGCAGGTCTTTTCAATGAAATGTGAAATGTTGATCAGAAACTATCTGTAGGTTGTTTTTTCTCCTTACCACTCTTTGTTCCCCTGTATTAAGCTTTCACTGCCCAGTTTATTTTGGCTTCCTTCATAACCCTACAGTGACCTCTGTCATCGGTATGGTATTTTTTTCCCCTGCCCTGTGTGTCTCCTCTGTTTACTCCACAGAACTGAACAAGACCAATGTTGATCTGGACGTCTATTCACAGCTATGTTTACTGGCAGTATTTTCCCATGACAAAACTGTTGTTTTCTTTTCTCTGGCTTTTAACCAGTTCCTGATCTATAACAGGATTTAATTTTCTAACTAGTTCCCCTACTTTCTCCTCCCCAATTTTCTTTAATATTTCTCTCCAGAATTAACTTTGTATGTGTGGAAACTGCCTTTAGACATCTGACTAATGTCTTCCATAATCTTAGACTTCTAGGGAGGATCTCTGGATCCATTGTACCTGGAAGAAGGAAAGAGATACCTAGTGTAGGATATTTAAGGCAAGCAGTGGTGGCCATGCCACACCACCATCAGTTAGTCTTCCAGAGTTGAGGGTAAGGAGGAAGCTTTTCCAGAAGACCAGAGACATGCTCTTTCTAAAGTGGTAAAGCTCCTGCAGTGAGTTAGATGGTATGAATACTTTCCACTTTCAAGGACACCTGCTTCTAAACACTTAATTCAGCCAATTTAGTTCTACCTAAATGGTAGTCTGAAATAGGGCTTTCTCATGTGGAGGATCAGCCTCAACTTCTGTAGGACAAGACAAGGAAGCCCCAAAAACATTGATGGTGGTGATAACTCTTACCAAACAGTGTTCCACATATGTGAGACTTGGAAAGAAAACTTCAGACTTTGTTGTTTTTCTGCTGCTACTCATACATCAGAGAAGTGGCATATTGACACTGAGTGACAGATGAATTTACCTATACCAGAATGCAACCACTCACAGAGAAGTAAAAGAGAGAGGAGAGTAGCTGGTCTGTTAGGAGAAAACATCAGGAATGTTCAGAGGTTTTTTTTAGTTATCTTCTAACCTATTTAACTGGAATATACTTATTTTTAATGAGTAATTTGCTTGGTCTATATTAAAAGTTTTCTAGGTGAGAAACATATCTGAATGCCAGTTTTCTGCAGGTATACTACAAGTATGTGAAGAAATGATCTATCTTTATGCAAATGAAATAGTACTGGAGGCCTATAGCATTCTTTTAGAATAACCCATCTCCATGGTTTTCATTGGGTTACGTTGGATAGTCACATTGCATTCAGCTGTAACAAATCACGTGCAAGCTGTAGAATTCAACCATACTGCAGTATGTTTCATGATACTGAAAATACCTAATATATATTACATAATCTCATGTATCAGCTAACTTTTAAAGGCTGGTGAATGACACTGTGAGTGTAAGTTTATTTTCTGTCTAAGTGAATATTGGTATTTATTGTGTCTCCTAAGAGGCAAGTCTGCTATCGAATTAATGGACCCTACCAGAAGACTCTGAAATGTCAGCCCCCAATGAATTTAGCATGATAGTTCAGATCCTTTTTTTTGAGAATATGAACACAAAACCAATATCTCATTCTCTTAGGGGAAAGGAGGAGAGAGAAAGACTTCAACCACAAGAGATGCAATCTGCCCTATGCTGAGGAACTGTATCAAATCAAGCATCTTCCTCCCAGGGCTGCTATTGATTTGTCCAGATTTTATCCAGTGGTTATGTCAGTGCTGTGTCTTCGAATTCCTAATCATGGTAACATTTCTGTTTAAATATCCAAGGATATCCTTTGTGGATACTAAGAAAGCACAGGGAATGGTGTGGGGTGCTTTTTGCCCTAGAAGGCAGAGAATTAGGCTGGCAGAAACTGGCCACTCAAATAATTGCCTCCATGGGGCATAACTGCATATATGGAAGGAGTTGGGCAAGAGAGAGGTTGTTAGAGTGCTGTGATGAATCAGCCATGATTTTGAAGTGATAGAGCTTCAGAAGTACTACCAGAGTGAAGGATTATGTACTTCAACTTCTGGTATTTGTTAAAATATTCCAGTAAGGACACAGGGCACTGTTTTTGTCGTTGTTTAAACACCTTAATACCTCTTTCTGCTTTACTTCTCTGATTTCTGAAATGGAGCTATTCATCATGAGAGCTAATTAATTTTTGAAGTCTTAGACAGCCGGTTGTTGCTTCATATCTTACTTTGAAACTAAATTCCATTACAAAAGTGCTGTTTCAGACTTATGAGTCTGGGGAATTTTTCCACCTCCCTCCCCTCCTCCTGGAAGTGGCCGCAGCTACTATACAAATTGTTTTTCTTCTCTTGCCTCTGAATACTGTTCTTACTGATAGCTTCTGAGGGGAAAGAAGTTATTTTTTGAGCCAAAAATAACTCAAATTAACACGAAATCTGGATTCATCTGATACTTCTATCTATTGCTAAATGAAAGAGGTTGCAACATTTATTTCAGCATTGTCTGTACACATCTCTCTTAAACTCTTGCTGAATTTCTGTTTGGAGAAAATAAATTGTACTTGAGAAAACTTGTTTATGAGATTTTGAGGTTAAATAGTTTTAGAGCTATGTCTTTTGATTTAAAAAGGCTTTTTGAACCATGGCCTGCTTGTAATAACATTTACTGTTGAGAACCTTTAGTCATTTGACTTGGTGAATGAAAATGTGTTGTATTTTCGAGTTCTGCTCCATTTGGATGCTTGCACTTCCAATCTTCTTTTAAAACTGCATTCTGGTTTACCAGGACAGTGGCATGTGCCATGACACCTGGAGAAATTGCTTCTGAATGTGCTAAGCTGAAGCCCAACTGAGATGTTTTCAAATCTGAAATGTCTCAGTCTAAACATAGATTTTTTGGAAGACAGCTGGGTGTTTTTTTTTAATATTTCAAGTAAACAAACTAATATATGTAGTATTTCACTGAGTCCCTTGGCCTGCCATGCAACATCCATTATAGCACTGAATTTTAAACATTTGAAACTGACCTCTACAATAGATCATTTGCAAGTCAGAAATATTTAACAAGTTGAAGAAATATCCACAGTTTGAAATGGGTAACATTCTTGGTTAGGAAAACTAATAGGAGAGAAGACAAAATTAGACGTGACAGATACTGTTTGTACTCTCAAACAGGAAGGGTAAGTCCCGTGTTTGTGGGAGTGGGGAGCATACTAGGGGGGAATATTTTCTGCTTTTTGTGAGAATTGTCCCATAAGGTCATTCTCTCTGAACTCACTCACTTGATCAATAACGTATCAGTATCATATTTTTAATATTTTCCTTTATTTCTGTTTTGTCTGTTCCCCGCCCGCCCTGCCCCGGATTCCCTGGTGCAGAAAAGCATTGGAAGTATACACAAAGTCACGCACTAGGAAAGGTGTGTTCCATTGCTCAGTCAGCTCTCTGGGAAATTTAATTTGTTCTGGGGGAACCTGGAATTTCATCATCTTTACAATTCTGATGTGGAATGAAACTTTGAAATTCAGCAACAGATGCAAACTGCCACGGAGGTGTTGTTTCAGCTAACCTCTGCCTCCTGGTAGAATTTGAGTCTTGTCCAGATGTCAATTGGGGAGAACATAATGATGGAAACTTAATCTCATTTAGATGGAGCAGGTCTAAATGCCATTTAGACTCTCTACCAGACTACTAACAACAGCAGCAGGTGCCGCCCATTTGTGTTTTAAAATGAAAGCAGCGGTAACTGGGTTTTCTGAAGGGTCTGATTATCTTTGTGTAGGTATCGTGTGTCTGCCTGATAAATTGCATCCTTATTATGCCTCGGGTCTGCTTGGTTTCTGCAGCAGAGTGGTTCTGAGTCTAGAGCAGGGTCCAAGACAAAAATGTAATCACTGAGAGAACTGAGGAAGTCAAAAAAAGGAGAAGGCATGGGTTAGGGGGGTCTTAGGGTTGGCCTGAAGTTTTAAGATGTAATAATCTTACACATCAATACTTGTTGCTTAATTGATAAAAACTAAAACAAATATTCTAAAATAAAATACAATAACCGTAAAATAATGCTTGATGTTCCTCTTTGAATTCATTGTTTGATGATTACAGAAGTGTTGGAATGAATCTCAAAGAAGTTCTAGATTTCTGACAAGTTTGGGAAATGTCTTAACTTCTCATTTTCCTGTAGTTTAGCATTTGGGGATAAAGCCTGGGGAAAGAAAAGGTTGTCATTTTGCCGACAACTTAGAAGTTCCTAAAACTGGATAATGTCTTGGTGTTGTGGTTTGGTTTTTGTGGTGGTTTTTTTTTTTGTGCGTGTGTGTGTTTTGATTTTTTCAAGGATCCTGAGCTAGTTACTGTTACTAGTTACAGCTAGATGCTGTTTTATTTTCCTCACCTTTGCAAACTGAAAAGTTGAGTAGGTTGAATTGATATTGATGTAGAGTACTTGCAGAAGCTATTCTTTTTCATAGCATATTCAATTTAAATGCAAAATAACCATTTGGTTTGGAATGTAATGATTTACTTGAGGTCAAACTATTTTTTTTTCTGTGAACAAAACACTTTAGCCTCAGATTTGTTTTTGGCAGCTGTAAAAATGCTTATGTTTTTGATTCTCCATGCCAAGAGTGACATGTGAAAAGAGAACATTCCAATAATGTTCTTTCTACAAAGAAAAGCTTGTACTTCCCATGTTGGTTCGCACTTTATTTTTCAAATCCTCTGGGAGGTCTTGGCATTTCCTTGTCTTCTTTATTAAAAATATTTTAAATCACCTATATAACTTTTTAAAAAAAGTATTTCTCCTCAGATCCAAGACTCAAAATCCTGTAACAAATATTAGGTTGATTAGGAGCCTTAATACTTTTGCAGTCAAGCTGCCAAAACAAAAAATCACATTTGTGTGGGACTTCTGAAACATGAGGACAACAAAAAAAAAAGTTTAAAATTGCTTGTTTTCAGTAATCTAATGAGCTTTAAGTATCTGAAAGTGAGCTTACTACTTTTCCTTATAAATTCTCTGAGTATTTTGCCCACTTCTAACATTTAGCTTGCCAACTGACGTCTGAATTTGGCTTGTTCCGAACCAAAGTATTGCCTCTTGTAAGATCACAGAAACTGATTCAGTGAAGTGAAACAGTTGTCATATTCTTTTCTCTGCCTAAAATCCTAATTCCAATTTCTTCCATGGGTGTTCATTTTATTTTAGGAAAAATTTATCATCTAAGATGATGAAAGCTACAATTTTCTCAGCAAGCTGTCAAACAACAGTTCTATTATCCTGTCATTTACACATGAATAAAATGTCTGTTAGAACTAATAATAAATTTGCCTTCATTTTAATGAGACTGGTGATTTTTTGCCATCTCAAGGAAGACTGAAGGAAATGCAAGCTGAGAAGGCAGCGAATGTCATTTTAGCCCAACTTCTGTTACCCATCACAATCGGAACATGTTTATTGATATATGTAAAGTAGGGGAAATGAAGATCTGCTTGAACTAGTGTTTATTTAACTACTGTAATTTAAGTAGGAGAATATGTGAGCTTGAGCATGCTAACTCCTGTGGACTGCTGGGTGATTAAACAATTATTGTGATGGGGATTCACTGTGAGTTTATCACTGCTGTTTGCTTTTTTTGTTGGTTTTATTTTTCTTCTTGCTGTGAGTATTCCTAAAAGACAGGATTTTTTTCATGTTCCCTTAAATGTTTGAGGGAGATAGCTGTGTAAGCATGCTCAGTGTAAATACATAAATATTTCTATTTCAGATTCTCTTTTGGGTTTGGGAATGAGGTTAGTCAAAGGGAGGAGGGGGAGAAAGGAGAGCATGCAGTCATCTGGAGAAAAGATTAAACGCTCTTTGATCACAAGCAGCAGGCCTGATCTTCCCTTACTGTGTCCTGCAGCTCTGACTTTAAAGTCCTAGAGCTGAGAAATACACAGCTTCCCCCTCTTTTTCTCTAGTAGCAGTTTATGCTGCATGAATCATGGAGGACTGGATTTACAGGAAGGTTTGAAGCAGGATTGCCTTGCCAAGGATGCAGGCTGCTATCTAAGAGCAGGTCCATAGCCATGTTGCCTCCACAGTGGTGTGGATGCATCTGGTCTTCACGGGGCCACAGCTAAAATCAGAAGGTCTGTAAAACATTGATCCCGTAATGTCCCACCTCTTTATGGGGTTTATCTGTTGATGGGTGTTGTATAAAGATGTAAAAACTTGAAATTGGCTGAGCTGGAGAGAGGGATGTCTTGCACAAAAGGTGATTGTCCAGCCGGTGGCTTTTTGTGTAGTATGTCCCTGGGATCATGCAGTTGTCATTTGCCTTCACTCCAGAGCCAGATGTCTTTTCTCCCTATCATAGAATCATAGAATCACTTTGGTTGGAAAAGACCTTTGAGATCATTGAGTCCAACCTTTAACCTACCCCTGACATCCCACCACTAAACCATGTCCCTAAGCACCTCATCTGTCCCTAAGCACCTCATCTATCCTTCTTTTAAATACCTCCAGGGAGGAGGACTCGACCACCTCCCTGGGCAGCCCATTCCAGAGCCTGACAACCCTTTCTCCAGACTAAACAACCCCAGTTCCCTCAGCTGCTCCTCGTATGACTTGTGTTCTAGACCCCTCACCAGCTTGGTTGCTCTCCTCTGGACATGTTCCAGCAATTCAACATCTTTCTTGTAGTGAGGGGCCCAAAACTGAACACGGTATTCGAGGTGCGGCCTCACCACCACCGAGTACAGGGGTATGATCACTTCCCTACTCCTGCTGGTCACACTATTTCTGATACAGGCCAGGATGCCATTGGCCTTCTTGGCCACCTGGGCACACCGCTGGCTCATATTCAGCCGGCTGTCAACCAGTACCCCCAGGTCTTTTTCCACCAGGCAGCTTTCCAGCCACTCTTCCCCAAGCCTGTAGCGTTGGATGGGGTTGTTGTGACCAAAGTGCAGCACTTGGCCTTATTGAACCTCATACAGTTGGCCTCAGCCCATCGATCCAGCCTGTCCAGGTCTCTCTGCAGACCCCTCCTCCCCTCAAGCAGATCAACACTGCCATCCAGTTTGGTGTCGTCTGCAAATTTACTGAGGGCACACTCAATCCCCTCATCCAGGTCATTGATAAAGGTATTAAACAAGACTGGCCCTAGTTCTGTTTAAATGATACAATTCCCAAATGTGTCTTATGTCAAGATCCCAGAAGGTTGGTCAGGGTTTTTTTAGCAAATACTATGTCCATGACTGCCTATATAACATTTACTCCAGGAACGCCCAGTCCTTTTAATTGTGCTGTCCAGGCAGTCCTGAGCTCTGGATGAATCTTTGCGCCTTGATGGATGCTTCACAGTCTGGGCTTGAGCTGGAACTTCGAGGATCTGAGCTCAATAGTGACTCTTGTGGAGGTTGCCTTGAAGAAATGGACTTTGTTCCTGTGAAACCTGTTTCCAACTTCAGCTTTAGCAAATGGTAGTAAAACACTTTCGTCAGAAAAATTCCAAAGATTTCTAATCACAATAAAAGTGGAAGTAGAATCACTTCCAGTTTCTCCATCAAGTGTTGTCAGAAGTGACATGTTCTCACAAAACTGTCAATTTTTTTTTTGATAGCCGCCAGACATCTCAAACAGCAAGCATTTGGAACTGGGGATTTGATAGAAAACTTGGAGTGGGGAGTTCATGAACAACTTACAGGCACCAATAGAAGAAATTTTAATAAGAGAGTTATTTGAACCTATTGCTTACTGACAGTTTAGATGTGTTGCTGATTTGTTTTACTTGTTTGTATTTCAGATTTTCATGACACTGTGCACAGAGTAGGGGTTGTAAACCAGAATGTCTTCCACTTGCTAGAATTTTCTAAATTACCAGAATAAGAAGTTGAGAAATTTTTTACAACAGCTTGCTGGATCAATTCCATGCCCCTCACTTTTGGTTTTGGCTGAAAAAGATGTAGAGATGCTGTCTCACATCTTAAATGTATTCTTTTTTATCCTTTGGTTCAATAGGAAAGATATAATTACTGTCATTCAGTGTTGACCTTAAAAAGAACTTGTGTGACAAAGGAAAATACATATATGAGCAACCACTGGTGTGCACTAGAACACAAGCTGTGTAACAGGTTATTGATGTATGCTTGTCATATTGACATTAATTAGAAATTAAGGAATTTCCACATTTTTTTTTCACTTCTAGAGAATGGAGGTCTCCAGTAATTAAGAAAGTTGGTGCCTTGAATGGGGATTGGTTGGCTTCTTTCTTCTCCTAGGTCTTGGCTCTCTCCACCTCCTTTCTGATTCTTTGTCTAAGCTGTAACCTCATCAGGAGTACTTCGTTTGAAGATATATTTGTAGAATAGTGTTTTAGCCTCTAGGTTTGTTATTGTGTTGAAAATTGTTCCAATTCTCCTGCAAACCTCTGTAAATCAGCGTGATACGTAATGTCCACTTCTGAACTGCTGTGGAAGAGGTTTTACATGTAAAACTCCTCCTCTTTAGGGGTGTGCCTGCTTTGTTTCATTTGTAATGTAATGTTTTGGGGTTTTTTTCCCCAGTTCTTTTTCCTGTAGAGAAAGAGAGTTTCAAACAGTCTGATTCAGGTTTCAGTTAAGAATTGCCTGGACTACATCTCATCGTAGAACAACAAAATGGAATAAGTAGCTATAATACAGATACCAATTCTTTTTCAAGAAATGTTTATGCTGCTCAATGTCTGTTTGTTCCTTTTGTTTAATTCATTGTGTAAATAAAGTTAGCAGCTAACACATGCAAGACATAATTCCCCTCTTTGCTATGTTGTTGGTTGTTTTTCCAGTGGGATCTCAGGCTATAAATTCCCTTCAGATCTTGGCAGAAACTTCAAGCTCTAGAAACTCCAATTAATGTTTAACGTTATGCCAGAAGGGAAGAGTAAGGCCACAGGATGCTTTACATTCCCCTGCTCCCTCTGTCCTTGAGCTGCTTCTGGTACCACAGGTGTACCTGTGTGTGGCAGTAAGAAGAAATCCACCAAATACCTGGTGCAAAAAACTCTTCCTGCCACTGAGAATACTGGATTATTCTTTTATCACCCACTTATACAGACATTCTTGGATGGTTGTCTTTGGCTTTGAAAACATAAAACTTCTCACAGCTCTACTTTAAAAAAAAAAAAGAAATAGAACTGTTATATTGGATTGTGAAGATGAAAAGATTTCCTACCTAAAACTTCCGAAATCAGAGAGCTTTATTGTTTCCATGTAGTCAGCACTTCTGTCATTATAACTGCCAGGGATCAATTCCTTTCGGGCTCAAAGGAAAGATGCTGTAGAGCTAAGTGTGCCAGTCAAAGGGGGCACCCGTCTCAAATCATTTGCTCAGCTGCGGGCTTTGTGTGAGACTTTAAGTAAATGAGCTTTGCTTCTGAAAAAAATTAATAATAATAAAAGTAAAGCATTTCACCAGCCTCTTTGCCTCACTATTTTTTTTTTTTTCTAATCTAGACAGTGCAGAGCTTATTAAGAGAGACACAATGTATGATCTTTCTGTAATTACTTATACAGCTTAAAGGGTAGGAAATAGCGGCGGGTGAGCGTCCACCAGAGCTACTGCCTTGGGATTTCCCCTCCATGTGCTTGTTTTCCTGGCTTTGGTGATGAAGTGAACTTGGGGTGCTGTAGGAAGCTGCTGTCCAATTCTGTCTGCATGTGGACTCAAGCAATGCTGCTCCCCCTCTCTAGAGGGATGGGATTTTCTAAAAGCCTGGATTTATTGTGCCTGTGTCCAGTGGTGATAGAGCATGACAAATGGAAAACTCTGAGAGTTTTCATGATGTTTTTTAGCTGTTTCCTTTCATATGAATGTGTTAAACTATTACTAGGCCATATTCTTTGAATGAAAGGCAGGTGAGAACTTTGTGAAAGGTTTGTTTTTATCTGTCATCATTGTCTGTCAGTACAGTCTGACAGGTTTTGCTGTCATTCAATAAGAAAAAAGATTAATAAAGTGTGCTTTTTAATTTAAATTTGCTTGCTTTTTGTGCACCAGCAGTTGTGGTTTTGTTTCTTTAAAATACTATTTTCAGACTTCTTTTAGACTGCGAGGTGGTAATTTATTTCTATCCTAAAATTGGGTTTATATTTATCTTGCTTGCTTCTGAGTAGTAACTACAATTCTGCTTTGATGCACAAAGCAAGGTTTGTTTTAAGCCCCTCGGTGTTTCTTTTTGAGGGCCATTCATGGTTGACCCTAAACCAAACATGTACATCTAAATTGTTCCCAAAGCCAAGTTGCACAGTGCATTGTGAGAAAGGACAAGGTGACAACTGTTTCACTAATCTCTTTTCCACCACTTGC
Organism: Egretta garzetta; assembly: GCF_000687185.1. NCBI lineage: Eukaryota > Metazoa > Chordata > Aves > Pelecaniformes > Ardeidae > Egretta > Egretta garzetta. The sequence continues at coordinate 2,673,541 of NW_009260399.1, read as the reverse complement.
TTTGGCTTCCCTTGCTCCAGGCTATGTGGTGCTACCAGCTACCACCTTCTTTCCAGTGGCTCCAGAACTTGTAACACCTTCCCACATGCCAGTTTATCCCAATAACCCAGCAGAAACATTATCTGGGTTTTTCTGCTGGGCTGGTGAACTGAATCTGTTCATACAGGCATCTGGCAGCTGCCAGCTCTGTCAGGTTAGGTTGTGACAGAGCATGGCTGGTGATGTGGAAAGAGAAAAAAGATGGATAGGGAGAGAGAAAGGTCAGAAGTACCTCCTGACTCCTATTTTGAGGGTGATTGACTGTCTTACCTTGTGCTGGGGGACAGTGCCCAGTAAAAGGAGTCAAAACCCCCAAGCTTTAGACTATGGATTCTTCTCTTCCATGGTTCACAACAGTCACTGGAGGGGGAGCATGTTTTAGGAGATGGTTTGGAGAACAAGATTAATTTCAGGGCTCTGGAGCACCTCTGAGGGACAAGTCTTCCCCCACTGAGTAATTTTATACATCTCGAACAATCAACCTCTTGCCAGAAATTAGCCTTTACAATGCTTTTCCTTAAGTTACATTCTTTGGTCTCTCCTGTTCTTGCCATTGCTGCCTGTAGTGGGCAATGCCTTTTTTCCTGGGCCTTTCAGGATAGCTGGGCTCTGCTGACTGCTCTGAACCAGAGGATCTGCCACTTCTTACTTCACGTCCCCTGTGTCGTGGGAGAGGTACAAAGTTTGTTGTTCACACACTAAAAATGATAGTCCAGTTGTCCTTGTAAACGGTCCCATGGTGCTTCCATAGACAAGGGAGCCATGACAATTTTACCATTTTTCCACTAAGCTTTTTTTGAAAAAATTATGATAAAATTACTCCTGGCTGCCACCCCCTTCCAGCTTTCAAAATATTAAAACTGAGGAGCTTTAATTGGGTGACACAAGTTAAAATTCACAGTGCCTGTAGGGGATAATCTGAGCAAGAGTGTGACTTCTTCCCAACATCTTTGATGCTGCGCTTTTAAAATAACCCCCTTATTTTAATGGTGTTCAAGTAGACACAAGAAAAAAATATCACAATTAGCCGCAACAGAAGTGCGGTTGCAATTTTAACGATTAAAAAGACTCTGCTCTCAGCAGGCCCATAGCAGTGCTTCTGAAGAGTATGGTGGCTTTCTCGCTCTTGTCTTTTCTGCAGCTGAAGGCCAAGATTATAGACAGTGTCTAAATATTTTTTTTTAATGAAGGCACAAAAGAGGTTTTTTCCATTAAATGGCACAAACTCAGCCATGTTTAATAAAGGCCATATTTATAGTCTCAGTGCATGCCTTGTTTGGACAATCATAATAGCTTCTTTGTTTGCTTACCAACATATTCCCTTTTTGTATTACAACATACTCTGAATCAGGCAGTTTATTTGATCTTTTTGTCACCTCTGTTTCATTTCTAGAACCCTATTACTTAAAGGTCTTCACGGTCTACTGATGTCCCTGTATGTATGCGTGTGAGTTTTTTATTCATATACATAAAATGCTACCTTAGATGGAAAGAATAACATTAAAGTCCCCCTACTCTGGAATAGTGTCATTCCTGTTCACTGCAGCTTCTATAAAAACACAGACCGTGTATTTCTGGCCTGTCTCCAACATCTCTGTTCTCCTCCTCTGCAGTTCTAAGTGTTGGCCTTGTGTTGCATCCTGTGTTTGGGGTAGAATTCCCAAACTTTTGAGGTCCCTATTTTCCAACTTGTACTTCTAAGCTTTGATTTAATTTGTATTTCCTGAGTAATGTAATGCATTAGCAATTCTCAAGCATTAACCAAAATACAGAGACAGTAAGTACTGTTACAAAGTTGTGTTCTATTTTCTGTTGTCTTAAATAAAACGTTTTAACACTCTTTTACACATTAGTTGAGAAGGTCACCTAATTTTTTATTTAATATAGCAAGGAATTTTAAGATTCATCCATGGGAAAAAACGCCCAATCTAATTCATAAAATCCAAAGGCATATGGAAGAATAGTTAATAATTTAAAAAAAAAAGGGGGGGAGCAAAAGCCTGAAGGTAGCTTGTCTGCTTTGGTTTGTGTAGGTCAGGTGTTCTGTGCTGACTGGGCAAGGCTTTATACTGGGGATAACAGTAATTATCAAATAAACACAGTCTCAAATGTAAGCATAGCCAGTTATTTAAGGTATTTTAATATCTATTCACAAGGGCCTTAACAGATTGTGGATGGATTTAAAAATGGACTAAAATATTTTCTATTGTCTTCATGTACAGTTAGGGAAGAGGGGGAGAGCGAAGACTCTGCCTTGCTTGTATTGCTACAACTGCTGCAAACGCACAGCATCAGAGCCCTGAATACATCGGTCCACCTTCATGGGCTGTTTTGCAGTGTTGCTGGATGAATAACTGAGGCACAGGGAGACTAGGTGACCCAGACGGCCCAAGGCAATCTGTACAGCAGACTCCACAGCCCTGAGTCAGGGATCAGATTTCTCTGAAATGCTAAAGGAGAACTAGCTGCCTGGGGGTGGAAATGGGAAAATTTAGGATCCTGAGCAGAGAGCTGGTTATTACAGGTCTATAGTCAACACTGCCAGATCTGTGTCTCACTGGGTCTTCTGCTATGAATATGTTTGAGAGAAGAAGATGGTGATCTGGAACAGCTGGAATGGACTGACCAAGGGTAAGCCTTGCCTGACTGACCTGACTGCCTTCTGTCATAAAATGACTAGGTTTGTGGATGAGTGGATGTCGCTTAAGTGGGCTTTAATAATGCTTTCAGCAGTGTCTTCCACAATAATCTTATTCCCAAGCTGGGACATCACAGTTGGGTGGTTGGGCAGCTAGGGGTGTTGATAACTGGTTGGGTGGTTGGGCTCAGAGGGTGATGGTTAAGGAGTTGTACTCAGCCTGGAGCCTGCAGTATGTGGAGTACTGCAGCGATCTGTCCTGGGACATCTCACTTGTAACATCTTTGATCTTTGAAGCTGAGAGATGTGTTTGTTCAGCCTGGAGAAAAGAAGGCTTTAGCGGACTAAATAGGAGACATCCAATGAGGACGTTATTGAGAAGATGTAGCCAGTCTCTTTACAGTGGTGTATGGCAGAAGGATGAGAGTCACCAACATAAGTATAAGGAGAATTTTTTTTCACTGTGAGGACCATCAAGACTGGAGCAGGTTACCCAGTGAAGTTGTACAATTTTCCTCCTTGGAGGTTTTCATGCCCTAACTGGACATGGCACTGAACAGCCTGGTCTGATTTCATTGATCATCATGTTTTGAGCAGGAGACTGGACTAGAGACATCTTGAGGTCCCTTCCATCCTGAATTATCCTAGGACTCTATGATTCTAATGTCTGGGCACATAGTTGATTATCCAGTTAGCCAGACCCCAGAGCTGGCTTCACTCTGACAACAGGACGACATGAGGCACTGAATCTAACGTGATAATTATGTAGTGGCAACCTTCCAGCCAAAATATTGTTAGCAAATTTATTGTAAAAACCATGGGTTTATATCACATTGTGTTTTCTGTTAGGCAAAAAAAAAAAAGGCTTTGATTTAATGGAAACTGTGACACACTACACCCACTGATGCCAAAATAAGGTTTCCAAGTTGCCCATCCTCAGTATTTCATGTTGGGTACATCTTGGACTACATTGCATCTTAAATCCCACCTTTTCTGGGTGGGAGTTTTATACTTTGGGATTTAGATTCCTGCAGCTTTTGAACATGCTCAAGGGCTGAAGAAGAGCAATTTTGTCATAATGTTCATGCTGAATGTTTTTCTACATAAAGGTAGGAATTCCTATGCTTTGCTTTTTTTTTTTTTTTTTCTCTTATCTTATTCTCCAGGCTGTATATTTTCTGATCATGAGAGGTGGTAGTTTGACTCTGGTTTTCACTTGAAGTAAAATTACTCCAGGGAAGGAGAAGAGAACCTTTTGCTACAGTCTTCAGGGTGCCTTCAGGTGGGAAATGTGGCTTTGAATATCTGGCAAGGGTGGAATTTATTCACCAAACTACATCTGGGTTCACACCTTTGGGATTATTTACGCTTGTTGGCACAGCATCCACCAAATCCTTCCCTTGGGATGAAACATATGGAGGAGCTTCTGTCAAGGTATCCTGATGTGGTCCCAAGGGAGGACCTGTGCTGTGCAGCCATGGGCCAAGGTGCATGTGTACGTAGTACATAACAGAATAGCAGGCATGCACCTGGCCTGAAAATACAAATGTTTGTAATTGAGTATTCTCATTGTAGCCCTCACCATTCCCCTCTTGTCTGTAAGCTACTTACCATCTTGGGGAATGTGTTTTTTCATGGAACTATTTTGTTCCTGAGAAACTTGCTATAGGGCAAGGATTTTGAACCCCAGCCTCCTGAGCCCCTGATGATGCATTTGGGCAAGATTTTCTTCTCACCATTGTGGTGAAGGAGTGAAAAGTTTGACCCAAGTCTCCACAAGGCCAAAGAAAGGCTTAACCCCAAGCCTATATCTGTTTTCCATTCTCTCATTGTTCATTCTTAGACAATGAGGACAGATAAAACTTAGGGGGCAGATTTTGTAGCATGGTAGTTCATTTGTTCAAACTCTCCCTGGTAAAAGCCCTGGTGACTTTGCATTTATTCTGCACTTACTCCATTTTCAAAGCAAGGTGAGTTACCTTGTTTGGTGTCATTCTTAGTTCATGTTAAGCTTATCTGCATGGAATACCAAGGCAAAAAACACAGGGCCCTGTAAATTCACACTTTTCTTTGTGTATAGTTGTATCCTTGCAAATCCTATCTATGCAGAAACCAGGGCTCTTAATGGAAATATATTTTACTGCTACCAAAATTCAGTTTTGCTGACTGAGAATAAAACTCAGTATGAATGCATAATTGTTCTTTTATTTCTTCTTAAATATACATTCTGATGTTGGGCACTTTGTCAAAACCTTGTCAAATTTTCTGGCCCTATTCCCTCACCAGTGTTGCACATGACTTTGGATGAGTAAGAATGTAAATCTTCAGAATATTCATTCCAACTACAAAACGAGGCGTAAAACAATCTTTTTTCTTTTTTTTTCCCCCTTATAAAAAGCAAGGGTAATGTGAGGCTATCTCAGGCTATCTTCTCCCTTAGAACTTGAATCAGGCCCAGAAATGTGTCTGTTTTTTCTCCATCGAAGCCACCAATCCTAAGGCTTGCTATAATGGTGCTATCAATCTCCCCTGTGACAACACGGAGGAGGAAAAAACTGCTTTTTGTCTCATTGAGCTTTTATAAAATAGGTGTGGTTTTTTTTCAAGGATTAGTCTTGAATTTGTTTATGTGGTAACCAAAAAATCAGCTTTTTCTTCTGGAATTCTCTCTGACACTTCACATCCTCAAAGGCCAAAGGGTTTATTAGCTCCTCTGGTTTGACCTGTTCATTGCTCCAGATCATTAAGTTTCCTCAACACACTAGAACCTCATTTTAACCAAATCCTTTCCTTAAGCAGCTCCATTATATGCTATAAACAGAAACTTCATGCAGCAGTTCTCAGCTTGTCTTTAGCAAGATGACTACTGTTTTCAGCCTGAAGAAAAGCTTGAAAGTCTGTCTTTTTTGTTGTTTGTTTGTATTTTTCACCTCTGGCAGCATTGTTGGTCTAACAATATATATTTTTTTTCCTCTCCTATGAGTTTTGTCTCTTTTATGGCCTTAGATTAGTATAGCTAAAACAATGGTTTATTGGCTCCTGGTGCTGTTAAGTAGCAGTACTGACTCCAAAGTTATCAGCAGCTTTGGGAACTGAATGGATGGCCAGGTGATGCAGCAGGCGGGTACCTTGTGCTTCAGAGAAATCCTGCCTACCTGATGCAAAAAAAAAAAAAAAAAAATATTTGCAGGACTTCTGAGCCATTTTAATGAAGCTAAAGAAAATCAGTTCTCATTGCAAGGAAATAAAGCTTACTCATTGCAATCTACAGTGTCTTCCTATCTGCTTTTTTGCAGACTGCAAGACCTGAACTTCAAATGAAATATAAAAATGTTCCATTACTCACTTTCCTCTTTCTTTAGAGCACACTGGAAAATAAGCATGCCATCTCAGGCCCTTTTTGAAAGGTTACTAAGAAATAAAAACTGACCCAGTCCCTAGTGTACTGTGCTGTCTACAAACAGAACAAAAATACCCTTATTTTCCCCCACAAACTTGGCAGTGTAAACATAGGAGGTAACGGTTGCCTTCAGACAAATAGAAAAATGCACCCAAACAGCAATATTGTACTTGGTAGCAGACATGAAACAGTCTCTACCTGCTACTCTCTACCTCTACCGTAGTAGCCCATGCCTGGTACAAAACCTCAGAGGCAGTTCTGCACCACGCTATGGTAAATGCTGCAGTTGAAGAGGCTGCCTTAGCTACTGACATTGCCTGCCTACGTAAGAGCTGCCTGCCCTTTGCCAGACCTCTCGCGTTGCTCTGGTGGTGTGCATTTTACAAACACTCTTAAAGGTGCCTCATAGAATCATAGAATCATTTGGATGGAAAAGACCTGTAAGATCATTGAGCCCAACCATGCTACTAAACCATATCTCTAAGCACCTCATCTACCAGTCTTTCAAATACCTCCAGGGATGGTGACTCGACCACTAAATTAATAATTGTCTCTGTTGGGTTGACCCTGTCTGGATGCCAGGGTCCCACCAAAGCCTATCATTGACATTGCTGTTTGTTACACCTTTACTGCCACAGCCTCCCATCCTTGAGCTTGTTCATCCTGTTTTTTTCACCCTTTGTGAATTTAAATGAAAAGCATGCAGGGATGCTAACTAGCTATATGTATGTACATGGACATACGCAGCACAGGGATGTTTTTCTAAGTCAGGGTCTCTACCACTGTGCGGGGAGCTTACCGGAGAGCCACTGCTGCTATTCCAGTAATCAGAGAGCAGAGACCAGTGTGGGGCAGCAACGGTTTAGAGAGTAGAGAAATGACACCATACCATTTTCTTTTTTTCCCCACCTCAGTTGCTTGGATTTCGTGAACAGCAGCTTCAAGAGCAGCTGGAAATCTGTCTTTCAAGCATCTGATTTGTTTCCCTTTTAACATAAAAATTTTGGCTGCCTTCATCACAAAATAGGTGAGATTTCAAGTTCCTTCTTATCAAGCCTGGGAGCAGCCGTGATGCTGATGGGTGACTCTCCCAGCTTAACTTCTTCACTTGGCATGGTTTATACTCAGCGCTAGGCTCTGCTAAAAGAGGAAGCCTCCCCCTCCCCTTCCACCTCTGGTTTCCTAGTGCATTTCTATACATCGGCTCAAATTTTGACTCCCTCTTTGTCAGTCTCAGTTTGTCATTCTGATATCAGTTCTCTTCAGCTGATCTGCATTTTCCCTTTTGAGGAATAAAACATTCCTAGGGTTTGGGGTTTTTTTTTTACCATTTTTAGACTTTCAAAGCATATAGAAAATTTAGGGTGAAATTTTACAGGTTGGGGGAAGCAGGATAGGCCGGGCACTTTCAAGCCCTGCAAATGCTTTGCAATGTTCTGATAGTGCTTAACAGGGTCTGTAGGATAACATGACACAGTGAAGTCAAAAGTGCACCCGAATGGTCTTGGCTCTTAGGATCTCAATGAGCTCTCCTTTGCTTTCAAAAGTTTCAAAAGTTTCTTTCATTAGCATCAAAAGATCTGATGCCTATGTTTTGGGCTGTGTTTTTTTAGGTTTTTACTGGAAATGCAGTACACTCCCATCATTCTCTGCCGTTCTCTTCATGCCTTTCACAGTAGTCTGAAGAAGACTTTTATTTTAATGAAGAATTAAATGCATAAATACTTTTACAGGTCTCCTGAATGTCCAAAACTGAGATGAGTCTGACCTGGGTGTAATTCCTTTTGATGTCAAGGAGTGCTGAGTATGTCTAACCTAGCAAGAATAAACTTCAGAGTGCTCAGCCATTTGCATCGTCACAAATTAGCTTCATGGTGCACAATTCCAAGCTGAAATCATTGACTCTGCTTCCCTGTCATATGGATTGCCCTCCAAGGGTAATGTTTATATCATCAAGGATATATTTTCTAGCTAAGGGACTGCCTTTAAACTAGGAATAGAAGAAAAACACTCTCAAAGCTGAACTACCACTAGAACACACTTTATGGAATAACAGCAGTAGCCCTGTCACACAGTACTTTAGTCTTGAAGTGCTTAACAAAGTATTAACTGCTAAATGACTATATCAGAAGATTGATTCTCACCTACCACAGGGGTTTTTCATCCTGCTTTGGTGAATAGAGGCCTCTGAGTGGGAGGAATTGATATCATAAGTACTTTTTAAAGTATTTTGCTATTGTAGACTGTTGGAAAGCAGAAAGCATGAAGGAGCAGTAAATGTCCGAGGGGACTACTGGCCCCAAATTACCTTTCAAATGACTGGTATAATCATGAAGATGAAGAACAAGAATTCAGAATAATATGTCTTAAGGTGTAGGTGTGGGTGGGTTTTTTTTTGTTTGTGGTGGAGGGTTTTTTAGTTTTGTTTTTGCTAATCTCTCTTTTCCTTCTGTCTTCCTGCCTGCTCTTCACATGCCCAGTCTGGGATGTCTCCCTCTGCCTGTCAAGCTTCTGTTCCTGCAATTCCTGCAAAGCCTGACCCTCACCGTACTCCACTATGAGTTAAAACAGACATTGGAATGGTTTTGAAGTTAGAGCAAGTAAGAATTCTTTTCATCTACTTCAAATTATTGTTTATCGGGTAGTAGATGTACTAGATAAATTATCTGTATTTAGCAGCAAAAATGGGAAAAAACTGCTGGAGCAGTGGCTCAGTCAGTATTAGCTATGGTGGTTTTGGCCGACGAAAATAATGCAAATTGGAGATGCTTTCATTACTTTTTCCAAGAAATTGTTGGCACATTTTCTAGGTCAGGTTAGTGATGCCAAAGCCAGCAGTGAAGCACTACAATGGGGTATGATTAAAAAACACCCACAGATCAAACAGCACATGATTGCAAAGTACTCATTATGTGCTCTTTTTCCCAGGTAATGCTCATGAATTTTTTTTCATTCTCACTGTGTCCATCATCATCAAACAACTGATCTGCCTTCCCACTACAGAGTGGTTTGGGGTGTACTATAGGAGTGTCTCAGACCTATTACGGACGCTCCCCTAAGTAAGCTTTTCTTATCCTTTCTCACCTCACTGGAGTTTCTTCTCCCCCTGCACAGACTTACTAATTCATTAGTGGGCTACAGCATCAATGTAATGTGTTACAGATATAGCTGGAGACAAAAGTCCCAGCGGTTTTTCAATAAAGGAGCACGTGTTTATTTTCCAGGAGGGTAAAACTGAAGCTTTTTCTGAGTTCCATTCATTCTGCTTCTCATCATGCTCTTCCTACAGCACAATTTACAACTTCCAGAGAGGCACAGCATGGGTGTGAGTCAACGCAGGTGAGGACATGGCTTGCTTAGCACTGGCTTGTCACACAGATATTTAGGGCATGCATTTCTGTATATTTTGTGAAGCTGAAATAATTCAGTGTTTATAACTCCTAAATATATACTTCTATTCAGTCTTGTGAAGGCTGAAAGGACAGAGCATGTTTTAAAGGAGTCCTTCAAATGTCCTTTTAGTCAACAGCAAATATGGATTTTCTTTCTTTTATTTTTATCTCCTGCACTGTTGGATACAACAAGTAAAATTAGGTTCTAAAGGGTGATAAGGAAACAGATCCAATAGCAGGACGCAGCTTAGCACTTGAGATGCTACCTCTAAGGAGCTTTTAAAGTTGCTAATTGCTAGAAGCAGGAAGGGATGGGGAAAGGACCCTTCTGTTAATTCTCACAGAATCACAGTATCACAGAATGTCAAGGGTTGGAAGGGACCTCGGGAGATCATCTAGTCCAACCCTCCTGCTAAAGCAGGCTCACCTAGAGCAGGTTGCCCAGGGCTTCGTCCAGGCGGGCTTTGAATATCTCCAGAGAAGGAGACTCCACAGCCCCCCTGGGCAGCCTGTGCCAGTGCTCTGTCACCCTCAGAGTAAAGAAGTTTTTCTTCATATTCAACTGAAACCTCTTCTGCTTCAGTTTGTGTCCATTGCCCCTGGTCCTGTCGCTGGGCACCACCGAGAAGACTCTGGCTCTGTCCTCGCGACATCTCTGTTGCTTATGTGCCACCTTAAAGAGCGGTCGGTGCTGAAAACAAGGTGCCAACCTGGACGGCCTTTGTTGCATGACGCAGCGTGGCCGTGTTCTGCGCTTGATACATCTCTGCTTATGAATTGCCTGATAATAACCCCTTTCTCCTCGTACATGAGGGCTTGCTTTTAGTGTTTTCCTTTCTTGACTTAGGTTGTAAGTGCAACATTTTAGCGCAGTTGTATTTGGTAGGTGTGGTACAACTTGTAGTCTGAAAGAAAGGAACAGGTTTTTTTGTAATAACAGCGTTGTCACAGCTGTGACTGTCTACAAGCCTGACAAGCTTTTTGGAGAGAGGTAAGAACCTAGATTTAGACTAGTTTTTTTTTTGTGAGTGCAAAGGCTCAGTTGCTGCATTCACTGAAATTGTTATTTGTGACCCTTCAGAACCCCCTCAGGGTGTTAAGGACAAATAATTGAGAAAGTTAAGTTTTTCCAGTTGTTTTTTTTTTTTTTTTTTGTGGTGTTTACAGCTTTTCCTAGAAGTAGTAGGTAGGACATTGAAAAGGTGAGTTTGATTTAGGAAAGAGAGGGTTAGTAGGAGAGGTGGAGTTTAAACTGGGAAGCCTGCTGTTGTAAGAACACACTCTGAAACGGGAGCGTGCAAGACTCACTGGGATTCAAACCATGAAAAAGCTCACAGCCTTAAGAACAGACTGTGTGTACCCACACGGATGGCGACTTCTGCCTGGTTTTAGCTGGTCTCTGAGGAATAAAGTATGAAGCAGCAAGAAGAGAGCTGCTCAGCCTGCCTGTTAGTTCTTATTTCTGTTCCTCAGTAATTAAAGGCTGTTCCAGCTCTCCCCAAATCCAGTGAGAGTCTTTGCTAACAGATGATTCTTCACATTGCAAACAAAAACATCATTGAAAATTACAAAACGAAGCCAAAACAAAACAACCTCTTTCCCCCCTCAATACCAGAGTCCAATAATTGTATGTTTGTTCCTAGTCACTTGTTTTCTTCAAGGGAAGGAGGGGAACATGGGCTGGCTGGGGAGAAATCCTGTGAGTTAGAGTTAGTCATAGGGATGGAGATGAGTGAAATTTAAATAAGAAAGAGGTTTGCTTAGCAGCTAGTGAGGTCTCCTTAGAAGCGATGCCATTGAAACAGGAACATAATTATAGGTTAAGCATCCTGAAATAACATTCATAACTTTTTTTTCTTAGTTCAGCAAATGCAATGTGAGGATCGTGAAGAGGAGTTAAATTAAATACCTTCTGAAAATCCTAAGTGAGCTGTTTCCTTCCTAGATATTATACTTTAATAACAGCATGCCTGCCATCTAGGAGAATGATATTCAATGATGCTACTAATACAGACATAAATGCCACATATTTGTGCTAAAATCATATTCACCAAGGCAGAGATCTGATATGTTTTGCAATATACTATCTGAACCTGTCATATCTGAAATGATATGTCAGACTGAGGAGAAAGCAAAAGAAAAAGCTACTCATGCATCTATTTTGTGTGGAGAGACACTCTCCTAAGTTTTCCTTCTCTGAAGGAATGGGGCCATGTGGCCTCCCTTCACGGGTCATGGTGGTATCAGGACGGCTCGTTCCCTTGTATTTGAGGATGGAAATAAAATGGCATCTGACACTGTAAACTAATCCAACAAGAGAGACCCTCTTCAGTCTCTGCAGTTGAACTCCTGTCACCAAAGAATATTTTAGATGAGTTTGTATTCTTAAATATCTCTACCTGCCCCTTCAAAAGAAAGCTTACAATTGGACTCCTCTCTTTAATTTTTTGCTATGGCACATCAGGATGCAAGTGATGTGGAACAACATGAAGACTGGCATACTGCTGTATCAGCTTAGATTCAAAATGGGCTGGAACAAGCTTTCAGGGTTTGGATACTTATCTGGAGCTTTTTCAAATTTTGTCAGAAGTTAGGTTTTATATCGGAAAAGAAAAGGCACTCGCGGTTCTTCAGAGCTAGCTGCAGTTTGATGTGGCAGTGGAGATACCTTTTATTCTCCTACTTCAAGTAACAGTGTCCCAGTTAGATCTCGGTGTGTCTGCATGTACACGTGCGAGTGGGGAATGATGCCAACCAGAGCCAAATGTTTCACAGTATCTACAACTAAATTTAAGCTGAGGTTGTTTGTACAGCTGAACACTGGCTCCAGAAGGGATATCAAGCATGAGGAGTTGGGGGGTTACTGGTTTGCTTACTAGTAACAGCTTTCTCATCACCACCTCAAATGCCCTGGGAGGGTGGTGGGAGTAAGCTTGCACTTGTGCATGGGTTGTCATACATCTGTTTTAGGAGAAAAATAAGTCATTTCACTTACTGTCATTTTGGCACTATCTCGAAGCATTTGATTCATTGAAAAAGAGCTTTCCCTAAACGAGTCGTTTTATTTCTGCTGTGACTCTCTGTATCTGGATCCAGGCTGAGGCAAGTGGCAGATGTAATTGCTTGGCATTACAGCTAGCTAGGAGCTCCTGTTGTCATTCTCTGTCCTTAAAAAAATCAACCCACAACCCCTCAAAACCACAAACTACCAAATCCCTCAAACCCCCAAGTCCTGTCTTTTCTCAAATGGTTTTCTCTGATACCTCAAACCATAGATTCATGTTCATGTACTTGATACAAAACTCAGCCTTCTTGTATTCCCAGGAGCAAAAGGTATGGTTAGTCATGGTTAGTCACTTGCTCATCATGTTTTTCCATATCCCAGCTGACTTACCTCGTGTGTTGCTCCCACCTATGCGAAGCCCTGCAGTGTGTCCTATCGGTGCCATGGGATATTGAAGTGCCACAGAAGAAGTTAGATATTACTCGATCAAATCTTATTTTTAAATGAACAAGTTGCATTCAGCATCCCATAATATTCTACTTATGCATTAATTTTAAAGAGTTTGGCCAAAATACTTTTGTAATTTTTAAGAACACTTGCACTGGTTTTTGTCTTTTATTTAATAACTTGTAATAATCATTCGCGGGTAGAGCTAACTGAATTGCTACATCTTCATTTAACAAATGTTTTTTTCTTAACTGTGATCTATTTAAGAATGCTTGCGTCTTTCAGTGCTAGGAGATATATGGACAGACAGATACATTAGATCCTTTTTTTTTCCAAATATATTCATTATTCATAAGTAATTCATGGCATAGTTCAAGCAAACTAATTGCAGGCTATGGGTACTTTGTAAATTATTAAACTGGACTACTGGGTATTTGTGGCATGTTATTGAAACAAACTCTTCGGTGACTGTGACTAGAACTTCTGAATTCCAGAAAAACAAAATAGGAAAAATACTAAATTATAAACAGTGGATTTATGGTATCAAATTTTATTCAAATAAGTTTATGCTATGCTTTGTGGACCTGAATATTTTGCCAAAGAGCTGGTTTGATCCTGTAAAAACATTGTATCTGCCATACCTGTTTGCGAAAAATACTTGAAAATTTCCATATTTACTTTTAATCTAAAGGCAGAAAAAGTAAAACAAGTGCGTCCAAAGAAGAGCAACGAAGCTGGTGAAGGGTGTAGAGAGCAAGTGCTATGAGGAATGGCTGAGGGAACTGGGCTTGTTCAGCCTGGAGAAGAGGAGGCTGAGGGGAGACCTTATCTCCCTCTACAGCTGCCTGAAAGGAGGGGGGAGTGAGGTGAGGGTCAGTCTCTTCTCCCAGGTATCAAGGGATAGGACGATAGCAAACAGCCTCAAGTTGTGCCAGCGGAGGTTTAGATTGGATATTAGGAAAAAATTCTCCACAGAAAGGGTTGTCAAGCATTGGAATGGGCTGCCCAGGGAAGTGGTTGAGTCCCCATCCCTGGAGGTATTAAAAAGACATCTAGATATGGTGCTTAGGGCCATGGGTTAGTGGGCGGATGGCAGGGTTAGGTTAACGGTTGGACTCAATGATCTTAAAGGTCTTTTCCAACCTAAATGATTCTACAATTCTATGATATAAGAGACTGACTTTTATTCTTTAGGTATATTTTCAGACCAATAAAACATATTAAGCTCATGCTGTTTATCTGTTTTATTAGAGTGTATTTCTTGTTTTGGTTAATGTTTTCTAGCTGGGGTTTTTTGTTGTTGTTTTTCACATGAATGTGTCACACACAGGATTTCAGTCTCTGTTATTCTATTCAATAGACAGCAACCTACTGAACTACTTTATTTTAATGCATTGGCACTTCCCACTGGTATTTTCTCAGTGGAAAAGTATTGGGTAAAATTGGTATGATTTGTCAGCCAGCTCAGGAGCGTAGCTGGGGCAATGCCTCGGAGGGCTTACCTTTCACTGGCTGTACTTGGATTTGATCCTCTGATGACAGCAGAGTTCTATAAAGTTTTGAATTTAGCTTCACTGGGACTCTATGGAAGTCGGATAGCTTTGCTTTCCAGAAGAAATTATTAAAACACCTCTGTTTCTCCTGCCTTATTGGACTGACGCTTGGGGATGCTGGTGTCCTGCACGTGTCCTGCCTGGGTCAGTGAGTCCTGGTAGAGCTCTGACAGACGATCTGTTGATACACATTTCTGATGGCAGCATACAGCAAGGAACAAAACTAGGGATGACTTCCATTTCAGGTGAATTGTTTCTGTGTGAGCTAAATGCAGTTTTGTGGAATTCACGGTTCCTTTACATATCTGTAATTTTCTCCCTGCAAGTGAAATGCAGAAGACGAGACTCTCCTAGCAGGCACCAGGGGATCTGGGACGCTTGGTACTAGGTTACTGACAGGTTACAAGAAGTAAGCTACCTACCAACACCAGGAGGAAGGATGATGAAAGCACAGCCCCACAGCCACAGATTTAAATGAAAATATTCTCCTTTCCTAGGGAAACACACCCTTGGCAGTTGCTAATTCTAACTGCTGCACTTGTGTTTGACACTAGCAAAACCCCAGGTTTCGATCTCTGTAACTTTCACAGGTGTTCTGAAGTAGATGGACTTCAGCTGAACCGTTTCCAACAGCTCCACATCATCATGAGACAGGGTGGAGTCCAGCCTTCAGGGAGAGGAGCAATAAGTTCCTCTTCCAGGTTGAGGAATTATTTATATTTGCTTCATATATTGTAGACGCAATAAAAACAAGCCCTTATTTTTTTAGTAAAAACAACATGCATTATTAAATAGACTGTCTATGCATATGTTACACTTTTATTTATTAATTTCACTTTTACAAAATCCTATTCACACACATCCTTTGGGCGTTTTTTTTTTTAGTGAGGTGGGTAAAATACAATTGTTTTCTCGTCATCC
The DNA here is from genome assembly GCF_000687185.1 of Egretta garzetta. Taxonomy (NCBI): domain Eukaryota; kingdom Metazoa; phylum Chordata; class Aves; order Pelecaniformes; family Ardeidae; genus Egretta; species Egretta garzetta. Next base: position 2,658,147 of record NW_009260399.1, on the reverse strand, counting down.
TTATCCATTATGGTAAAAGGCCAGCGAGTACATTTTGCTTCTCTGCTCATAAACTTAAAAGAAACATTTGCTTGACTGATTTTATTATTTTCTCAGACTTATTCCAACTCAATTCTAAGTATGGATAAGTAATAACATAATTGTATCAAAGCTCAAGTAATCAAATGTGTAAGAACAATCTGAAACGCATATGCTCAATCTCAGTAATGTTTGCCATTAGAACTAACATTTTCCTTAGCTCTCTTGCTCCCCTTCCTCTGCCCTCAGCCCAGATCTTATTATCTTTTTGTCTATCACAGCCCAGATCTTATTTTATTTTTGTCTATCTCTTAATATTTACTCAAAATCCACTTCACGAAAGGGGCCTTGTAGATTACCCAGGAGGTTAACAAGTACAAGCTGTGGGAAGAATACTA
>NW_009260399.1:2652190-2657719 GCF_000687185.1 Egretta garzetta | reverse complement strand
TCATGAGGATGCAGACTTACATGCAGCTGCTATTTTCTGTCTGGATGCAGGAACAACATCATCCCAACCTTAGCCGGGTGTTTGGTTTGAGCTGTCTTTGCAGGAAACATGCTGCATTTCCATGTTTAGTGTTGAAGCTCTGAACTTTTGTGCTTCAAGATTCCTGTTGGACTGAGCAGGCTTCTGAGGCAGCGGAGGTTGACTCTGACCCTATGTGCAGTTCCTTGTCACGGGCTGTGTTTAGCGCTGCTTTCAGAAGGTTTCTGTCCACAGAAGAACAAATGCCCCAGTCTCCCCAGCTATGCCACTTCTCCATGCATGCTCTCCTCTATGCTCCACACTAGAAAAAACGCTGTTACATAGTTTAACCCTCTAGGAATGGGTAAAACGAGCCTTTTGATAATCCTTTCCAGACCAGCTGAAGAGACTTACAAATAGGCAAAACCCAGCAGTCTTTTTTTTCCTTGATTTCTCAGTACTTCAAGAACCCTTTGGGATTAAGGACAGCATTTCCTTAGGAAATCCAAGACTCATCTGCAGCCTTTTTCTGTCTCCTTCTTGTGCAGTTACACTGTCTTCTCCAGAAGGACATGGTGAAGTAAGAGTGTAATAATTTAATAGAGGCTCTCAACATTTCTCTAGCTCCTGCTTTCTCCTTGTTCTGCTAATCCTCCCCATTCAGTACATCAGTGCTGCCACATGGCATTTCTGCAACAGCAGCTACAGTAGCGTGGTAGGCTGCTTATTGTGCAAATTATCACAGATGAGAAAATAGCTTCCTGAAACCCCAGGTTCTTATCTGAGATGGTTATAACTGATCAGGTTATGTGTTCAGAATATTGCCTCCAGTGTATAACAACTATGAAGAAACATTGCTTCTCTCCCATTTATGGGGCACTTCAGCAGTACAGTCAATGCAGGGAGTCTCTGGAACATGAAAATATTGATGGGGCAGCTAAGATGTTACCACCCCTGGTTCTGGATAACTGTAGAATTCAAGGTGGGGTAAGGAAGAGAAAGAAGAATGATTTTTCTGGCCAAGCCACTGAAAACTGGCCCTGTATTGTGCAGTCATGGTGCTAGCCGGCACATCCCATGGAAACATATAAGCCTTTTCAGGTTAGCAGTAGCCAGCAAATTCTCAGTAAGGCAGGCTAAAATGTTGTCTGTGTTAACAGAACCGCAATTTTAGCTTATTGATGAAGTTGCTTCTAACTCTGCTAGAGTGGACTCTATGTAAACAAGCAGACAAAGATCCACTTCTGATGAAAGTAGGAAAGAAAATATTTTTTTTTCTTTCCTCCCCTACTCAATACAAAAGAGAACTGGAGACTATTGTCTTGGGGAACAGCATGTAGCCCATAACATTGAAGTTGAGAAAGAAATGAAAGAGAGAACAAAAGTTAGAGCTACTTGTGGTGCCTAGCATACTGTTCCTCTTTATCCATGCTATGGGAAGGATGTGTGTTTTATGGGTATGAGCATGTGATTAGATCAAACTTCTAAAAATAGTGTCCACATTTTCAGTCTGAAAATGGTTATGCATTGTGTGTGTGGATATATATCTCTCTAAGCTATATAGCTGTGCTTTTATCTTTGTTTAAGATCACTTATTATCCAAGGCTTAACTGCATTGGAGTGACACAGTTCTGACAGCTCTTGGCACATGATGGTAGCTATTGGGGGTAAAAAAATGACATAGTCTTGATAGTAGCTTGAAAAGATAACCTTGCACCCTTAATCAGGGACTGTACAGCTTGTGTTGTGCAGAGGCTGGCTGGAAGGTCAACCTGTAATGCTGGCTGAGAAAGAGGGGGTGCACACAGAAAAAGTGCAGAGCTGGGAGACCCGAGAGAAGCAGAGGAGGAGACAGAGAAGATCTGACTGCCAGGTAATCAAGTAGAGAGATGGTGATGCTGTGGTGGAGAAAAGGGCCCAGTCCTGTGTGCCCTGAAACAAGTAGCTGTTTTGCCAATGACAGCCGGAGAGTCTATTGAACGAGGTCTTGTCAAGGGAGAGGAAAGGAAAACAAAAGAAGAAAAACAAAAACAAGGTGGCGAAGGAAAGAAAAGGAAGAGGCAGAGGAAGAATTCATATAGCAAAATTAACGCATGAAGTGTTTAAGAGAGAGATAAACAGAAGGAAGTGGGAGGAAGAGAAAAAGAAGGCAAAATTAAAAATTTCCAAGTAACAGAACTATCTAGGTTTTTGTTAATTATCCCTGGTTTGTGAACAGCTAGCATATTGCGAATATCTACTGGAGCAGAGCTTAAATATCTAGTAGAGCAGAACTTGTACAGCTGAATGTAGTAAAGTATAACTGACTGGAAAGAAAGAAGGAAAGAAAAATTGTCTTTTGTCTTTATCTGTAAGGCTTGAATAGATGAGGAGATCCTCTTCTAGAAGAATAATATAGACAGACGATATGGAGGCAAAGTAGCCAAGTGACCTATTCAAGGTCATCTCACAGGCAACAGGCAAAGCTAAAAAGCTCAGAGTTATGTTGTGCGGTGAATGAACTCACATAGCTGACAGAGGGCTGGTATGCTTTAATCCAGTTTTGTGTTTTCTTTCTCTTCAAATTAATTCCAAACATCAGGACATTGCTTTTTCTCCCTTTAGAAACTTGTTTAATTTAAGTATGAAATGGATGTTCCAGTGCTGTCTGAAGTCTCGTAACTGCCTAGCATGGTCCTTTTCAGTGTATTCCTCCCGTCCAAAGCACAATCCTAATAATTAAAGAAAATGCCTCTTTTCTCTGAAGCATGGCTAGAAGTATACTAAGCTATCTAACATAGCTTCAGTGTCCTGATGATGCCCAGTAAAGAACAGAAACTGGTACAACAGAGTAATTCCTCCCTATGGAGTTTCCTTGCAATGTCTGCTTTCTATAGTTATACTGGTTAAGATTTCTAAAGATAACAAATAACATAACCATCAGGCACTGGAGGCCAAATATTAATCTAATGCAAAACCACTAATCAGAACTTGAAGTAGAACTCAGCTTAGAATATATTAACTTGAGCGAGGATATCTTGCAAAGAAGGTCCAGGTGAACAGGTATATGTAAGTACTTCTCACTGTAGAACACAGTATCTGCTTTACAGAGTACTTGTGCCCTCAGGTTAAAGGATTAGGAATTTCTATTAAATAAGCCTCTTGACAGCGTGTGCTTTCAAGTGCCATTTTGTTGAACCTTTTACTGAAACCACAAGTTTTTTGATTATTAGGTCTTCAGTCTCTTAGGATAGTTCCCATAATGCAGTTTTAGCTTTGTGTCTTCTAAGGAAGGAGCCATGTGAAGCTCTATCTCCTACATTCCAGGAATACTGTCCTGAGTCAGCATACCACTCTGGTGGAAAATCTTGTTGATTTATGGAACCAAATCAAGGATTTATTATACACACAAACCCCTTTTCCATTGAAGTCACTTGACACCAATCAAAGAAAGACTCCGGAAAAAAATTATCATTAGCAAAAAGAATGGTAGAACAGAAGTGGGCTGATTACTTACTCCCCGCCATTTACATTATTAAACTAAATAATCATATTTATTTTATGCATTTACATGTGTATCTTTGTAAACTTGCTGTCACACAAAATTCTGTTAGATATTGTTTCTAAATTATTTTGTTTCTTTTATTGCAGGACATGGCAGAGTATATAGGTCAAAAAAAATGTGAAGACATGTTATCATGCAATACACAATATTATACTGGGAAGAATGTAACATCAATGATTTGCATAGAAACCTCATAAACAGAAGCATTCTGAGTGATGGGTCTATAATATCAACAACAGTCATGCCAACAATGAAACTACAGCTGCATTGCTGTGCTTAGTTAAGAATCAGGTTCTTAGGTGACAGGTATATACAGTTCTAATGAGGATATCAGTGTTCATGTTGCAAGTAAGGAGTATATAATATAAAAAAGACAGTAGAAATAGAATACTATTGGTGATAATGTTGTTATATTCCAGGTACAAATAGTAGTAGTGTCAAAGCACTTATGAGGAGCGTTGAGCTCAGTGAAGGTGTTTTTTCCGGAATGTAGAAATTGGCAGACATAGAGTAATGTCATGGGGTATCTGAACATTTTGCAGGGTTCTGAGGAGCCATTGCCCTATGAGGACATCAGGTACAGAAATCGTTTTAGACAAACATTGTTAGTCAAGAAGACGATTTTTCAGTTTTTCCCCAGTGGCCAGGGTCATTTCAGAACTGATGGTTCACTGCTATCGGCTCAGGACTACAAGTGGTAGCTCCTGAAAACAAATCTCTTGGCAAAGTATTCCTGTCTCCTTTCCAAACAAGCTGAAATCAATCCCAAATATAACCACTTTAAGACTGAAATGTACAATCCACTTGTCTTGAACCTTCATACTAATAATGAAATGGAGTAATGAGAAAGAAATTCAATGTCTCCATCTCCTCCAGCCTAAGAGGACCTAATAGATATTCAAGCATAAACTAAATTTTGAAGATATTGGTTAAAGCACACACACGGTTTTAGAAAGAAATGGAGTTTCCCTTTTTCAGGTTATAAATTCCAGTTCTGTGTTTACAACCATTGGCTTTGAGATTGTTTTATTTTTGGGGCAGAAGCTTTTTGAGTCAATGGGTCTAATTTTGGAATTATATTCCTGTAAATAAATGAAGTCAAGCTTCTGCAGGGCAACTTCTGGTGTAGACAGTTACATGTAAATGACAAAATAGTCCTTTCCATTCAGTGCACTTACATATGAAGTCTCTTGACCAGTTTCCTAACCAAGGCGACCATTAAACCCAAACCACCAATCACAGGTGGCTGAAAGCTGCGTTTCTCTGCTTCGGACACGAGAGGCAATCCTGTCTGTGCATGAGAACCTCTGCCACATGCCAAGGCGAGGTGCGTGACCCTGAGCAGTTCCCATACTACTCTGCGAATTAGATTCTGTTGCCCTTCTTCATGCTGGATAGTGATTTACCCTACCAGTGTTTCCCTCCTAACTAGCCATATAATTTCTGGCAGTAAGTCACTACTTCGATGAAGGTGCCAGAGCTGCCTCTAAAACACGTGATCTGGGCTGCATATGGATTCATAGCTCTTCTATTAGAACTTAAGAGTTTTGCGTTAAGACTCCCGGTGTGCAAAGGAGTGTATTGATGGCTTCGTTCGCCAGGGTTATTAATTGCAAACTTGTGGCTAGTTTTTCAAAAGCTTTGAACATCAGACTTCTTTGGCATTCTGGGTGCTGCGTTCCTAAAGCAGTATTATAGCACCAGGATCTATTAATTCATGGTGACATGTCATTATATTGAGACTTCAACAATGATAGATTCCAAGACTTATTTCAAGTATGGCTATTATAGATTCGGTTATGCTTTTGGCCACATGGGGCTTCAATGGAATTATTTTGGATTTATGTAACTGTAACTGAAACCAGAACTTATCCCCATGGCAATTAAACATTTCAGAGTCTGGCTTGCTGGTATTTAGCAACCTAGCACTTTTGAAAAATAGCTCACAGAAATGTATATTAATTGTA
>NW_009260399.1:2614965-2651930 GCF_000687185.1 Egretta garzetta | reverse complement strand
TATCTCCTATAGAATACAATTTTCACAATTAATGCTTTCTAAATGAAGGTCATTTTTAGTTTGTTTTTCAAAACAGGAGAATGACAAGTCATTTGAAAATGAAAGATGAGGCAATTTGACAGGCTTGAGCTACAATAAAGAGCTAAAATGTAAGGTGTGAACACACAAACAAAAAAAAAATATAATGTGTGTGGGCGGAAGATGTATTTCCTAATCTAGCAAAATTTAAATTAGAGCAGGCAAATTCTAGGCAAGTTCTTAATGGAAATGTCAGTGTAGCTGTAATCATGGCAGCAGTGCCAAGCACCAGTTCAAGAAATAATCAAATAAAAAAGAAAAAGCAAGACAGAATAAGAAAGTAAAATAGTAATAAACAACGTGAGACAAGATTTCCTTTACGACCTAACTGCATATCAACTCTGTTAAAGCCACTCCTCTGATAAATCAAATGAACACTTACACCGTAACTACTTACAGGTTAAGGATGCTTTATTTCTATTAATTAGTAGGCAATCTAAAATCGTAGGGAAGGGGTAAGGAATATTAAAAAAAGGAATATTAAAAAAACTTAGTATAATTGCAGCAGTCATATAATAAATGTCTATTACATTCATGGAAAGTATGCTTCACACGCCATCACCAAACCTGTTCAGAGACCTAGACTGAAAGAGCTGGCTGAAGCTAAAGTACATTTGGCCAGGCATTAAGAAGGACTAAGCACTTTCCCAGCGCTCTGTGTCTCTGCAATAACAAGAATTTGCTAAATACAGCTCCCCAGAGGAAAACTCCTATGGGCTCAACTACTCTGATTTGGGAACAAAAAAAATCCTCCTGACTGTAAATCTGGTAGTGGGGTTTTCATCCATCCTAATGGATTTTTTGCTGGGTTAATGAAGTGCTGATTGCCAGCCAGTAAAATGGATGCATCATTCTAACGCAAGATCAATTGAACTTCCTTATTATACCAAAGGTAGCATTCCTTTTTCTTAATTAATCAGCCACATCATCAGCACATCTTGGCTGTAGTCAACTAGTGATTACAAATTGGCTGTGGGGTAGCCGGGCTCTCCCTTGCAAAAGGAATATTTTAAATCATGTTCTTGTTTTCCTGTATGGTAGCTGAAATTGTGCACATGCACTCATAAGCAGAGAGTAGACGTTATTTTCTTTGCAATTTAGCCAAGATCTGGAGCCTCTCCAACAGCAATTAAATCATTCCATCTTCTTTAGACTTCAACAGAGTGGGGCAATTTTATCCTGTTGTGAAAGGAAATGTTTCTGTATCATTATATGGTCAACAGGAGGATCAGACTCAAGTTACATATACTGATGGCTTATTTGATTTATTCCAGTCCATGTCTTGTGCCTGTAACGATGATATCCAAGTAGTTCTCACTGGTATTGAAACTTCTTTAATTTTTCTTTCTTCCTCCTCTCCTCCCTTTTTCTGTTCCTTAGCAGCAGGTGGAAGAAAACAGCTTGTTTGGATTCTAGCCCATTTACCTTCTGTATACAGATTGATCATATTTTTTCTCTTCCTTAGCAGCAGGTGGGAGAAATTGTTCACATCCTCCTTACTAAACTTTTGGGTCTTTAAGTGTGTGAGGTCCGAACTAAACTGCCATTTACATCCTCTGGATTCCTTCTGTGGACTTGGAGGGATGATAAACTATGTAGAAAATATTCGTAGGAAGCCTATGTGCAAGTTTGGATCACTGTGTGGTGCATGGAAGGAATTAAGTGCTTTAGTTCACCTGCATGATGGGCAGGAGCCCTCTGCGACAGAGGAATCTGAAAAACTGAGGACAAAAGGCATAGCTGATGCAATGCTGCTTGTCAGACAAGTTATAAACTTGTGCCTCCTGCCTAATGGGAGAGCACGAAAATGTGTGGCTACAGGTCAGGGTGTGAGGGGTTCACTCCACTTTTCCTCCAATGTGCTGGACATCCGTCGGTTGAGGAAAAGTGAAGGAATCCTTTCAGTAGCCAAAGTGGATGTCAGCATGATGTTGTCAAGTGTCTCAAAAATAATGTTGCCAAGGGGAAGGGAGGCAGAGTGGCCTCACAATACCCGATATATTCTGAACAATTTAAAACAAACTGGGCTATCTTTCGCGTAATTACTTAAAGTGGCTATGAATTTATATCTTAAGATCACAGTGTCTTACCATTTTCTTTAATATGTACCATAATTTTCTTTCAAAATTTTTTTTACTATTTCAGTTGGGAGTAGGCTTTAGGGAGAGTTGCTAAAGCTCTTCAACTAAAGTTACTAAAGAGTTGCTGATGCTCTTCAGGACTTGTGTGGGTTTCACATGTTATAAAGCCAAACCAACAGATTAAGTCAGGAGTGGATCTCGTTCCACTTAAAATAGATTGGTATTTTTCAGTCTTTCATTTCATTGTACTTTAAAGAAAATGTTAGCTTTTGTGTGTTCATATTTCATGACTATTGATAATGGATATGGAGATCACAGCTTAACTTCCATTGCTTGAAAATAGCATCAGTAAGGTTGATTAACTTAATCTCTGCTCCCTACTGTGGGAAAAATCTCTGAATACTGAATCTGCTTTCTGATAGTTTTTCCTTCTCTGTTATATCCTCTTGCTATCAGAGTTCAATTATATCCTCCCAGGTTACCTTTCATAGCACTCCTGGCCAATTTAAGATGCCTGCTGCCAACCTGCAGACTTCCATCCAAGTCTGCAACATCATAAAGATAAGCATTGATGTTGCCAAGAGAAGCATCCCTGTCTCTCACTTAGGCTTTTTTGTAAAGTAGACAAAGTGAGATAATAATATTATGCTAAATATGATTAATATGGTAATCACATTTGTCATCTCGGAAGCATTCTATCAGCTCTTCTGTTTCAGACACGGGAACTGTCTTCTCATTTTCTTCCATGCTTTATCTTTTCCAAAAGAAAAATGTAAATAAATTTTGCAGGGGAAGGGTGTCCTTATTTAGTTTAAATCTGTTATAAAGGAATAGTCTACCCTGTAAGCCTTAAAGGACAGAGCCTGTCATGTAGGGTGCACCACTGTGTTTCATGTTGAGTGTGTTCATATAATCAGTGTCAGACTGACCAAAAAAGCTCTCCATGTTAACATGATTAAGCTTGATTATAGATAAATTCACAGGAAATACCATATTTCTTGATGCTTAGATCTGGTCAGTCAACCCTGTATTTATGGGGCCCTTCTCCAGCCTGATTTCAAGGGTCCGTTTATGGCCCAGATCCAGCAAAGCACTTAGGCACATGCTTATGGTTTAATGGGCATCTAATGCTGTGCTCTATTAAAAAAGTATTGGAGCTATACAATGCCATCTTTTTTGGACAGCAGCCTTTATTAATGCTGGTAGAGATTTCTGCATCAGTCAGTGGTCAATGTAACCATAGATACCCTATAGACTCTAACAGGCAGCTATCCCTTGTGTTTGAAAGGATATGTTTGGAGGATATCATTTCTATGAGCTGCAGCATGTCATGGGTTTAAGATAGTAACTTCCCTACTATGGATCTCATTAAAGAACTTCTTATTTGGGTATGGTTTTTTTTGCTTTTTTATACCCAGATCTAATCTCCTAGTGATTCACTTAATTATTAAGGGAATGGCTCAGTTAGTGTCCCTTTGTATGTGCTCAAATACCTGGTACAGTTCAGGGGGAACTTCATGCAAAGAAAACCCTCAGCCAAAATCAGATCTCAAAATACTAGAATCTGAAGCAAAGAAGCAATAGTTTGCAGTATGTCTGTACTCACTATTCCACCATGGGGAACACAAAAACTCGGTAAGAGGCAGGAGTGAGAGCTGCCTGCAGTTGAAAGCATCTGAGGGAGATCAAACCAAGGCCAGCCAGGTGTTCTTCAAACAACTTCTCAGAACCAGTGTTGCGCAAGGGCACAGCCACACTGGTATTTCACAGCCACGAACTTCAGAAAGGCTTTTATAAAACAAAGACATACTAGGCTTTTGCCTACAAACTTCTAGGCACTTTTGAAGAAAGCTCTAACCATAGCAACTTCAGAAGTAGAAAAAGAATAACAGTTTTCTGGCATTCACTTATAGTAAAGGTTAAGGCTCTTACGCTGATAACAAAAAGTCCTCTTCCCTTCCCAATAAAAGGTCAAATTCTGAAAGGTACTGAGCGCCCTTAATTTTCACTACAATCAACCTCTGAATGTTACGTACCCTCAATGACTTGGTGGAAAGATTTTGTACAGTAGAAGATATTGGAGGGACTGGCTTTTGACATCCCAATCAGGAGAAGTAGGTGTTTTGAGGTAAAAGACCAAATGATTAGAAAAAAACACTTTTGATGGTTTCAGTCTTTAACGTTACCCCTGCCTAGAGACTGGTACGCCCCGATTTGCCCTGTGATGGGAAAGGAAGCGTCTTGTTTCCTGTGAGGAACCAGACCAGCAAAATGCATTTGTGGGAACAGACTCTGAAAAGAGTTGTCCCCATTTCCTCTTGGCTGGGAGGATCTTGTTTGGGTCCCAGTAGCCTGGGCATTGTGGAAATAGAGAGACAGAGAAAAAAATATGTAAAGCACAGGCAATGCCAATGCAATGTGAGACTGGTTGTATGTGATGTTCTGATGCCTCAGCAATGAGGCAAAGATGCTGTAAATCTCATCAGAGGAGAAGGAACAGTATTTAGGAGACAAATAAAAATGCAGCAGTCACCTAACACAGTAGTACTATGATTGCATCCTGCAAGGTGCATAAGAAAGTACGTCTTGAATTATTTGTAAAGGGCTTTGAGTCCTGATGGTTTTGAAGTTTCTGCAAGATGGAAGGGAAAGAAGCGAGAGGAGTGTGTGGGGGAATGGCCGTTCAGGTTTAATTTGGGCAAAATAATTTTGTAAAGGTTTAAAAACAGTTTAAAGATAGTTGACTTGGGGAAAAATAGGGTTAAATATATGTGGTCTTCTGAAGTTCCAGGCAAGGAGATCATAGACAAAGGTAAAGCCTGAGGAGCAGGAGTTCAAAGATAAGAGAAAGAATTTCCCTTTCTTTTATGTCCTACTTTATAAATAAGGGATATAAAAATTGCTATTTGATCAACTGGTTGCACTGTACTACTGAATTGTTTTTCAGCATGTATTCTTCAATTGAAAACAAGTTAGAAAAGTGTAAAGCTTCAAGATTCTGGGAAAAACCCCAACATTCGTATATAAATTCTCTTAATTGAATTATATTTTTTTGTGGGTTTACTGAACGGCCTGATATAGCTGCAGCAGAGAATTTTATTCCTTTTTGAAACAGGATATAACCATTGAGCTGCAATCTATGGATTGGCTCAGAAAACTGAGGTCATAAGGATTTTCTCATTACAGATAAATCCTGTAAAGGGAAATGCAAACGGATTAATGCTTATGTTACGAAGAAAAAGCAGAGAAATCTTTTGGAGCAGCCAAAGATTTTAATAAATAAGATAAAATTGGTTTGGTTGGCCAAATACAAAACAATTTAATGTGAAAGTTACTTGGCGAAGTTTCGTGTTTTCTAAGAGGTGCTAAACTTTATCCCTCTCATGCAAATGGGCCTCTTTGACATCAGTGACCTCTCAAATACCAATTTTACTTGGGAGGACAGGGTTAATGAATCTCTCCTGTGCTAAAGACTGATGTTAAATGAGTTGATGTATGTTAGAAATACCCTGCGGAAGACACTTGGAGGGCAGTGCTTCAGCGGTCATGCTGCCTTGACTCCTTGAGAAGACCCAGCTGCAGATTGAGACACTGTGTGTGTGACCAGAATTTATTTGCCATGACTCCATGACTACTGGTGACCTTTGGTGGTCCTGATTGCTGTGTCCGTGCTTTCTAAAACCAATACAGAACACAAGGTGCAAAGATGTGGCCTTTTGAATCTTTATTTCTTACAGACTCTTTAATTAAAGCAAAGAACATCAGTGAGTACAACACTTCCCCTAGAAGGTGTACATTATAGTAATAAGTAAATCACCAGAATAAAGACGAAGAACATTAAAAAGGCTTATTTGAGTATTTTAAATTTTCCCTAAGCAAATCTCATAGGGGAAGTGCACTGTCACTTGATTTTTCTTATTACAATATTTCCTACCCTTACCCTGTAACAGGGAGCTTCTCCAAGGGCCATGAACAAGAAGTAGTTGCACCAGTGACTTAAATGGCAAAATATGCAGCATCTGGTTCCAGAGACTGTTTATATCTGAAGAAAAGCCTTACGTAGTATGAGAGACCTTTTAAAATCAATTGATGTTAATGAAATCTTGCTAGGTCAGTTTGGTTGGTTTGCAACTGGAAAATCTGAGACTTTGCACGTGCTCTTTTTTTCCTGCTTGGCCTTTCTTACTAGATGCTGGATAATGTAAAAATGTCAGAAATCTTTAGTCTATCCATTGCTACAGTGGCCTGGCCTTTTGTGTTTGTTTTGCACATTTTGTATCTTTTCAGTTATTTGATAAATGGTAGTAGTCCTTTGGAAGAACTTCTGTGTGGCGCTCTGGTAATTAGCCATTGCTAATTTGTATTTTACATAAGATAAAAAGATGCATTTGTTTCAACCTAGACTGGTTAACTTAGGGGGTTGTAGTAGGTTTGTGATTCCCTTGGGCTAAATTGAGGTGAAACCACACCAAAAAATCAGTTAAATGTTTTATGTGTGGTAGAAGCAACTTGAACTGCGAAGTCGTAATGGCAGATGGCATAGGTCCCATTGAGATGTTTATGAGAAGAAAAGGAAAGAGATGAAAAGGAAGAGAGAGGGAGAGAGATATCACCACACTTGGATCCCACGATGATGTTGGCAAATGTGGCAGTCCTCCAGTGGTGGGTGTGCAGGTGGCTCCTTGGACTTGTGCCCTTTTATAGTCTAGTTTGCTCCTCTCAATCACGCCAGTCACACCCCTCAAAGCCAGTTCCCTCCTCTCGAGGACTTACATAAATCCTGGTCTTCTGCGCAGAGGCTGCTGTAGGGGGGTGGTCGCGAAGGGTCTTTCAGGCAGTTGTGAGCCCCTTCCTTCAATAAACTCCACGTGACCTCCAGCCATGTATGTCATGTTGTCATGCCAGGACAGTCTGAACACGGAACTGTGGGCCTATCAGAACATGGAACTGCACATCCTCTGGCACCCCCCCGCATCCCACGCCAACCCACCCCGCACCTGTGCTCCACTACTGCCATGTAAACCACAACCCGCTTTGCCGCAATGTTTGAGACATCAATGTACATTAACTCTTTTAGTCCCTCACAACATTACAAAGAAAAAAGTTAAGTTAGGGGATAAAAGTGATAAAAGGCCCTTCATCAGCATAGACACAGCATGGAAGCTGGATTTTAACTCAAAGCTTTCAGCTGGCCTTCCTGAGTGCAGGACTAGTGATGTGCTTCCACATCTCTACCTAAAGAAATCCATCTCCATGTGCTAGGAAAGTGAAGCTCTGTGGTATGCCCCACAGTTCTTGGGAAGGGCTACAACTTGTCTGACATGTGGGATCCCAAACTGCTCATCTTCTCTTGCTGAATAAGTAATCTCATCAGTTTGTCACTGTTGGCCTAGGCACTTCAGAGCCTAGAGTGTGACGGAAGTTGCTGGGCTCTTCAGCTGCATTAACACTAAAAACTGCCAACTGGACCTGAACTGCATCTTTGTGCATCTTCATGCTTTTGAAAGTGCAGTGGGCTTAATACTCCTTTGGAAGCATTTTCCCCGGCTTAAAATATCTCTAAATTGCAGTTGAAGCTGCAGTGTCCTCTAAGTAGACCTGAGATCATCTTAAAATGTTGTACTCAGATACTGGTAGAATACTAGCTCTACAAAACATGCCTTAAAGCTGTACAAATTCATCAGCTGTCATCACATAAAGAAGGACTATGGTTACGCTTGTAATAAAGTACCTAAGCTAGGATGCTCACTTTGCTAATGTCTGTGATGAGGTTGTTGGAGGGCTGATGAGAATCAAATATGGAGTTGCTCTTTGAATGCAAGTGTGGAGCATTTCCATATAAATAAGTTCAAAAAGTTGAGTGCTGGTGGCTGCACTAGATCCCTCAACTGGTGTGGGCTAATTAATGCCCTTTTCTTTGCTTTTTACAGAGCTCTTGAAAGCAGAGATATTTTTCTCTGGATTCTGTGACTGAGCCACACCTCCAGCTATGTCACACACTTGAGTCTTTGCTCTGTCTGCTCACCTATCCAAGCTATAGGCTCTGACATTAAGAAGTGGGAAAGCATACATTTCTCTCCAGGCATTCTTTGCCTGTTCTCCAGAAGATCTACTGTGGTGTGTCCTTTCTCTCTAAGTTCCTTTCCTCAACAAAGACATTTATAGAGGTCACTAGGTAAGCCATTGCTACCTATAATGTTTTCATGTCATCTCCTGGGGTGCCTTCCCATTTAACTCCATGACCTGGTGTTTATTCTGCTAAGTGTGACACACAACGTTTTTACATATTTTTTTGTTGATTTTTATACCTTCGGAGGTATAACAAATTTCTTCCTTCCCTTTTCATAGCAGGTCAAAGGGATATTTACAGGCTTTGAGCGCTATTTTTCTTTTCTTACAACTTCTGGAATGAAAAAGGCAGTTTTTCACCCTAGCTCATGTTGTCCTTGCTTGTTGGAAGGATCCTTGAGATCAGGATTCAGCTTCTGGCTTTGCCGCAGGTCCCTTTGATACCCTCTGCTGGTAAACTTCTCTGTTTAAGAGAAGTCACTGTAAAAGGGGGCCATTCAACTTCCTCTCTCCCCATCTTTGCTGGTTTTTGCCTTTTGAAATGACTGGCTTCACTGGAAAGGGAGACTTTCCTCCACTGTGTTTGTAAAGGACTTCACATAGAATGAGATGCCAGTAAATCAATACAGTTATCCTGAAGGACATAGCTGAGAATACCCTCCTAAAGTTTCTTTCACTTTACTATTGGTATACTTCTGCATTCCTTATGCTTTTTTTTTTTAAACTCGTGAATTTTAATAATGCTTTCTGTTTAGTAGAGCCACTAAAGGCAGCATTTTGATAAAGAATTATTTTACGAGAATAATTTTCTAAAGAGACAGGTCTGTATTACAGGATGAATTTCCACATTTATTTGAGACAGTCCCAAGAGCCGAAGCAGGCTACAGAGGATTACCTTTTGAACTACCATGTTGTTGGGTTGGAGATGATGCTTTCAATAAGCCATTGGGAGTCAATTAAAAATTTTATGTGTTCTGGCCTGTTTTAGCAGTGTCAGTTCCTGAGTTCAGGTCAGGTCAGGCTTGCTTCAAACCACACTATGCTTTTCTGTGCCAGACTTACATGGGTATTCACAGGTCATTGCACTGAGCTTTGGTAGCAAAACCCTCACACAGTTTACAGGCCTTTTTAAAAGTGAGAGTGTCATGGTTTAACCCCAGCTGGCAACTCAGCACCACCCAGCCGCTCACTCACTCGCTCCCAGTGGGACGGGGGAGAGAATCAGAAGAGTAAAAGTGAGAAAACTTGAAGGTTGAGATAAAGACAGTTTAATAGGTAAAGCAAAAGTTGTGCCCACAAGCAAAGCAAAACCAAGGAATTCATTCACTTCTTCCTACCAGCAGGCAGGTGCTCAGCCATCCCCAGGACAGCAGGGCTCCATCATGCATAACCGTGACTTGGGAAGACAAATACCATCACTCCAAAGGTCCCCCCCTTCCTCCTTCTTCCCCCCAACATTATATGCTGAGCACGATGTTATATGGTGTGGGATATCCCTTTGGTCAGTTGGGGTCAGCTGTCCTGGCCATGTCCCCTCCCAGCAGGAACAAAAATGCCCCTGTATTATCAACAAAGTTTTCACCACAGATCCAAAACATAGCCCCATTCTAGCTACTACTGAAAAAATTAACTCTACCCCAGCCAAAACCAGTACAGAGAGAAACAAAGGTTGTCAGGCCATTTTGACCTCTGCTGTGCTCATATTGTTTCTGTTGCAAGATTCTAGCCCTTTACTTTGTCAAATCCTTTGTGATTTGAGAGCTATTTTGCCAGACATTATTTTTTCTATTCTCCAAACAAGACCTATTCTGCTTGAGATCTTGGTTCATGATATGTAGAAGTCTTGAGAAGGGAGAGGTTCACCAGAAAACAGAAGGAAGAATGATCTAAGTCCAATCAAAGAAATTGGATTCCTCTCAAACCAGATTTCCATTTTCAAAATGTTATTCTATCTTATTCTTTTTCCCAGTCCTACATCTCACTAACTGCTGCACCTTTTGTATCCTGCTGTCACAAACTTAATTCTTGATTCTAGAAGGGCTGAGACTTGTGAAGGTGTTCAGGCACAGGGTAAGTGCCTGGCTGGTTCAGGTGCATGATTACATTGAAAGGAAAAGAATTTAGGTAGCTACCTGCACTGAGGAAGATACCTACAAGGGCTTGTAGATCTGGAAAAGCCTTGTAGTCCTGGTCCTTCACAGAGTTTATGCAACTCCGGGATCCAAGCCATAAACTGTAACTCTTCAAGGGAGAAATTGTCCTTTTTCAACCTACTTCCACAATGTCTTCTGCCAAACAACACCTAAAAACTTAATTAAGCCTGTAGCTTAGAAGTAGGCTTCCCACCCCCTCCCCACCCCCCCGGCTTTCAGTTTAAGGTAGGTTTGCCCCAAAATTCAATGCTACTCATACCCAAACCATTTGTAGACTTTTATCTGAATTAATTTAATATTGTTAGGGGTAAAAAAAAAAGAAGTGAGAGGACTAGGTACTTTAAAGTATCAAAATCCCTCAAGTTTCATATTAATGCTTTTAAAGCTAGAAGTGAGTTTTCATACTGATAAGGCATTGGTGTATTAAAGCTGACCTAAGCTTTAATTAATAATTAAAGACCATTAAAAAAAAAAAGAAACCTCTTATTTCAATTAACACTGAATTACTCGTTGGCCTGGGATGAAATGACTGGCATTTTAATTTTATTAAGAAAATATGTCGATTGAGTCAGAAGTTAAAATCCTCTTAATAAAAAACCTCCTCCAGTCATATGCTAGGCATTGCTATAATAAAGTAATGATCTTTTTATTGAGAGGAATGGTAATATAATTGCTAGTAATAAAAAGGTATAAATGTACAACATCTATAAAGGAATTTAATAGAATCATTGCTTGGCAAAATGAACTGGCTTTTTCAGGTTTTTAGAAGAGAGAGATTTTAACTTTCTATCTACAGAACATAAAAGCTTGGGATGAGTTTTAGGAGTATTTACTTTGCCAGCTTTGCCTTCAGTTCATTGAAGAACATTTTCAGAGGCAGAACTTCAGATACTGGAACTGAAGCTGCAATATGAAAATTGTGCCTTATTTCAGAAGGAGTTCAATAAGACATCTCTTAATGTGGCAGGCTATTTTTGAAGGTGCTCTATACATGAGTTTACATGGCCTGGAATCTCACTCCGTTAGTCATTTCGCATCAACTGCTGCATCACCAAAGCTGCAGCTTTCTCTGCTTACTCGTGATAGTGCAGTTCAATTTAGCAGGATGAAACCTGGCAGCTTTAAAGGACAAATGGTTTAGGACAAGACAGAGAATGCTTCCAAGCCAGTTGCTATCTCAAGCTCATCTCAGAAGCAAGTCTATCACTGGGGAGCAGTGATTTGTGGTTTACATACAATATGAGCGAACCAGCGTATTTTGGGGAGAACAGCCTGAGTGATCTCACAAATCCTAGTGCTACCCATAACCACTATTTATAGTTCTGAATCTGGTTTTTTTTTTCCTCCAAATGCCCAAATAGTTTCATAATTTTGTTTGTATATGGGGGTGTCTGAGTGTAGGCACATGGAGTGACTGAATTGGTAGGGATTGATTGAAATCCTCAACAACTTTCATGGTGATGTTTTAATATTCAGAGTTTCAGAGCAACTCCACTTCTAGTATTGTAAATCTGTTCATTCACGGGATGTTTGCATGCGAACTGAATATGAGATCTTTGTCATTGTATTTCTCCAGTCTCAGTACTGCTTGCAATTTGTGCTAACTCATTTTCTTCTGCAGATGTTAAAAATTTGCTATTTATTCCTTTATTGATATGATTATATAAAATCAGCTACCGCAACAATTTTAGAATAAAATTACTAGATATTTTTGACAGCTGAGCAATGGGGCAAACACTGAATTGAGCAAGGAACAGGCTGAAGAGGGAAATGACAGTTACATGGAAGGATGGATGAAGTCTGAAAGACCTTATCTGATGTTTTCACTGAAGTTCTGGTATGTGTGCGCTAACAAAATATTCTGGTAACAAAAATGGAGGTTTTATCAGTAGGTAGAGAATTGAAATACAGTACAGAAAAAACTAGACAGCTGTGAGAACTGTAATACTGACAAGAAAATCAGAATTCCAGATCATGCTCTGAGGAATTAATCCTACAGAGAAATCGGGTACTTGTAGTTTGTAGTAACAGCCATGGAGAAGACCTGCATGTATTTTCAGATGTGATTTCAAGAGCAAATAAATACAAAGCTCCCATGAATCTAAAGAGAAGCTTCTTTCAATCTTTGCAGTGTAGTAGCAAAATAAAAATCCCTGATACTTTAAAATGGAATTTGATGAATTTACATAAAGGATTGGATGACATGATTCCAGCTCTGGCAGGGCATGTTGTAGACACTGACTCAGGAGTATTCTCAAAATATGAAGTTGTTTGTTAGATACCTCTACCTCACTCTTCTTCAGTCTTGGCTATGGTTAATGGTTTTTATGTATGACAGTAATCCTGGGAGAGAGTAAAATCAATTAATACGAGTGAGAATTATGGAAGAGAAAGTGTTGTCTTGAGCTGTTTATATATTGGTGTGTTTCAATCTGTGATTCCCAGGTAGTTAAAAAATTTAATGTTATGTAAGATCCAATTCTCTGGTCAAAAAAAGAGATCTGCTGGCTTTGGCTTTTGTAGCACTGACACAGTCTGTCACACACTGTCTTGGCTGACAGAGTTAAACTATAACAATGGGACTGTGGATTTAAAACAAAATTATAATGAATATAGCAAACTTAGTTCGTGAACTAAAGGTCACTATTCTAGGGAGCCACAGTATAATTTCACATCGTTACTGACTCATATGCATTCCTTGGTATGGATTACTCATGTTTCTGTTAATGTAATTGGGGGTGGTTTGCAATTGAGACTGTTTGGCTGCTGTCAGCTAGGAAAGAGGTGCTTATTAATGTTGCTTTAAGGGTGAGTAGGTGTGTGCACATGTTTCAGAAACATCTCAGTCTTGGAACTGAATTTGGAGCTACACATTTAAGGAATCTTGTATTTATTTGTTTCAACTGGACTCCTTCCAATAATTTTCTCATATTCCTCTGATCATCCATCAAAATTACCTCAGACATCTCTAAGCAATATACTGTAAAAAGCACTTCGGTGTTCAAGACCAGCCCTCAAAATTGTTGTAGCATAGCATGTCATGTACATGTATCCAAAGTGCTCATGATAACTGGTGGGGATATAGTCAGATCTTGAGCACATGGAAAAAAAAAATCTATCATGCTGCTAGTGAACAGTTTTAAGATACTTTCAAGATGATTGATCTCTTCTTTTGTTATTTCAAAAAAAGGGGTTTGAAACCAAAAAATATCACGGCATTTAGCACAAAGAGTTTGTCAAAGAAAATTTGTCCATGGCTATAAAAATTGTAGTAGCAAGGCTTTCAGACTGAATATTGATCAGTGATTACTTTCATTATTGGCTCTTTAACAAGTTGCCTTCATGTTTCTGGGGTGGGATATTCAGAACTTCAGCGTGTGACCCAGTTTTCTTGTGCTGGGCATGTTTTTTTTGAAAAGTCTACTAATTCATTCTGCAAGACTGGAGCAGGCAGGGGGTGAGCTGTAGGACTCACCAGGGCTCCTTGCAGTACGTATTTCCGCTTGCATGAAGGTATGGATCAGTCAGGGATTAACAGGTGTGTGAGAATGTTGTAAGTCCTGGGAGGTGGTGAGCACACAGAAAGTGCTAAAGCTCGTGACAAGGAATGTGTTGTATCTGTATCAATCTGTAACCTAATGCTTTTGCTAAATCTTCTAACAACCACATATTGTGATTGCCTTAAATTTGCATTTAGAGTCAGAGGAAATTATTTTGAACTCAGATGAACTTTCCACATTCTTGTTTTAATATTGAAGTTAAAAGTCAAAATGTTGACATGTAAATAACTGATTCTGAGAGGTTGTTGTCTGACTTGTTCAACTTCTCATAGTCTGTTCACAAGACAGCACTGTAATCTAAAAGGTCCTTTTTATGACAGGAAATATATTTCATTTGTTCATTGCTCTCCTTCAGGCAATAAAGCTGAACTAGTCTGTTTATACAACTAATCTGGGTTTTGATACTCAGCCTAAATATACCAGTTATCCTTAACCTGGGTCTTTGAGAAAGATACGCATTTCAGAAATATTCAGGCAAGAAGGAGAAAGCCTGAAGTTAATGGATAATGTTTAGCTACTTACTGTTGGGGGGAATTATTAGGACAACAACCAGCTGTTCTCAGAGGGTGGGGTGAACAACCTCTTGTCCTTGCTGTACATTCAGACCATTGAGAAAAAACAAAACTAGTGCATATCAGCCTCTGGCTGGTAGAGGACATACAAGCAATTGCTAAATAGTAACCTGGAAAGAGACTTAGTCTGAAAATATTTGTGTAATGTATTTCATCTATTTTTGACCAGCTGTGTTGACAGAAAAGACTAACTGTGAAATTGCATTCAAAGTTGTTTATTTTCCCCTCAAAATAAAAGCATAGAAAAATGATAGAAAACTATACTGTCCCTCATTTACACCTAGGTAACTTTAACACCAGGGCCAAATTCTGCCCTGACTGTTTAATGTAAAAACTTGGAAAATATGTTGCCAGTTACATTTTTTTAACTGAGAGCAAGACTTGCTCCATTAGTTTTGCATTAACTTAATTTCTTCTCCAAACATGATCCATTCAGCATTGTCTGAGTGGCAAAGCCTTTTCAAAATAGTCAGTGTCGAGCTACTTTCCAAGACAATATGGTTTTAATTCCTTACGTATATTTTGGGCTTAGTGGAGCTGTTAGAATTTGTCTTTGTCTACCTGGTGAAGACAACCCATAATTTTTTAACTCCAAAATAGATCCTGACTTCTCATGGCATTTTGCACATGGGAACATCTCCCTACTATTACTGTCTGATATTTAAATAGTACGCATTTTCTCACAGGAAGGGCTCTTTGGGAACGTTGAAACTTTCTGAACATGCACGACTTTCTCTCCTCGATGTTGAAGTCCGCCCACTCATAGAGTGGGAGCCTCATAACACAGGTAATTGGAGCATTGAGTGCCGCAGAACTGGGAGGAGAAATGCTTGGATGGGACAGACCCATGCCTTTGAATGCCTGAAGAAGGCACTGGGACATGCCAATGCCATGGCACCCTCAGGAAGAGCAGAGATCTCACAGCTTGTTCATAGTGTTCCTGTATGGTCAATCTTCTCACATATTCATTTTGTTGATTTGAACTGTATCTGAAATGGACATTCACATTTTTGTGTTATCTTTTCTTAATGGGGCAAGGGAAGAAGTGGCTAACTGACTAGTGAGCTGGCAGGTCCCGCTTTTGTGTAATAAGTCTACATAAGTCACGTTTCAAGCAATAAATTGACTGTGTTTCTGTGGAAGCGTGCTCTTTTATTCCAGTTTAGTGAGAGAAGAACAGTCCTTACCATCTCTGTTTCTCATCTCCTATGCAGTGTGTTTGTTAACATTCATAAACAACAAACTGCAACAGGCTCTTCATCAGACTTCTCTTTTTTATATTTATTTTATTACTCCTACGGTAAAGAAGCTGTAGGACTTCACCATGATGCAAATGTCACTTAGCTGCTTTTATTTTTCATTCAGAATACTTCAAAGATGTTCATGAATAGTTGAAATACTAGACAGAGAAGCAGATCTTTGGGAGCTTGTATTTATATCAACTCCAGAGCTTGCTATGAGAGCAATGCATAAATACACCTAAATATGTTGCAAAATAACGTAATCCTTAAAACATTCTTTTGGAAGGAACAAAAAGAACAAGATCAGGCAGCATTTCTACTTTTTATTGCATCAGTGCCCACCAGAGGTTAAGAGAAAAGCGGGATAATATTCAGCTTTTCAATATTTCATATGCAGTTTTCACATTTAGGCAATTTTAAGGTGCTGGCAAACCATGATTGAGGAAAGGTGTCACTGAGCTTTATTTTAAATGTATATGATTTGATCTGGAGTAAACCATGGCTTTATTTTATGACGGCTTTTCCTTTTTACCACAGAGGCAGCGATTACTGAGCATATAGCAGATTCAGAACTTTGTATTATGTGCGGTGACTCAGTTTGTGGTTTTGGATATGGCAATATCCAGAACATGAGATTCACTCTGAGGATTCCCATAAAATAACCTGGAAGGGGTACTGCTATAGACATGTATGCTTTTATCAAAGATGCTCCAAATCTATATTGGGTTAACCAGAACTTTTCTATACAGTGTTCTTTCAGCTTTCTCTTTGCAAAATACTCACACCTCCCATGTCAATGATGTCTTTAATATTTTCTAGAGTGTGCTCAGGTTGCAGGTGTTCAGCTTTTGCTACAATATCAAATGTTATTCGATGCGTATACTTCAGTGGTTTACACCACCCTGAGACCCCTCTGTGGACAAGAAATACCCCTAATAGTCTCCAGACCCAACAACTTATTACCTTCCCAAAAGTTTACACAGACCTGAAAAGGAGCAATGAGTAAAGTCTCTTTTTAGCCTGGGGCCAGTTCTGTCCTCCCTGTGACAGCCTCCTAGTTAATGCAGTGGGTTCTCTGGCTGAAATGACAGCTGTCTCTGCTGACACTTTTCTGAGTCCAAAAAACCCCCCCCAGACTGAAAAAGCAATTTTCTTATTTCTTCTCTGTTAAAAGAAAGCCTAGGAAATAATAATAAAACAGCAACTATAAAAGTTGCTCATGCCACTTGAATCTTTCCTGAACTATGGATACACTGTGGTATTTGATGGGGTTGCATAATCATATATTTTCTCTATGCAGCCCTGATCCCATCTGGTACATGACGTAGGCACAGAACAGAAAAGAATTAATGCAACAGGGATCACTGTATCTCCCTTGTTTTCAAATATTTAGTCTGCAACCTGAGCAAGACTACTCTGATAGAGGGGATTACTTGTTATATACAACTTAATGTTTTTGAAAGCTGTCCCTTACCTTTACTTGAGTGAGGGAGAGACCTTACGTAGTGCAGCTGAAAGTCAGGATGAGTGCTGCTACTCATTGCGACCAAGTCAGACTGACTTTAACAGAGTGACTGTCATCTGTGGAGATATGGTCAAGCTGCACTTGAGGAATGAACCCTGAATAGATCTAAATAGTGATTTTTTTATAGCTCCCTGTGCTGGTAGAGATGCTGAAGGATGAAAGAAGATTGTTTTTCAAGAGTGTGCTGTATTTGCTGAATACAGAAAGGCAGATATGGTATTAATTTTTATCTTAGCTGTTGGTTTACCGATTTCTCATTGTTGTAATTGGCTGTCTTATTTTATCTGTTGAAAGTGAGATTAAAGAAGCATTCAGTTGAGAGGGGAATGTAAATTCTGGTGGTACTAGCTGTACCATCAAGCTGTTGGGAAGTACTGTTATTTACCTGAGCAACCTAATCAATTCAATGGTATAAGTAGTTTTCCAGCTAGATGTCCCCATTGTTGTGGGTGGCGATGTTCTGCATGCACTGCTGTGTAACCGCATGCCCACCTATTAACTACTTCAACCTGGCTCTCCCAAGCAGTGCTTGTAACAACAGTGTTTTCATACAAGCCATTTTTCATTACTGTAAGCTATATATGCCACCCCATATACCAGCTAGAAGTAATTACACAGGCTTAGCATAGTGTAATTAGAAGCTTTATTATGCCGGATGGAGGAATATTTTATATTAATATTGGCAATTTTTCTGAAAGTAGAGCTATGAAAAACAAAATGAGAACAAGAATGTGATACTAAATCTGTCAGGTAAACATTTTTCAATATAAAGTCACCTTTCTAACATCTTACATTAATACATCAGATGTGGTTCCAGAAACTTCCCAGCAGTACTGCTTACCTCCACAAAGAAACACTGCTATGAAAAGCGCTTAATACAATAATTTGGGGATTTAATGGCTTACAATAATCTGTGCAGATGCAACTAAATGTTTATTTAATATGCTAACTTTAAAACTGTCAAATTTGTCAAAGTACTGGCTGAATTTAATTATGTATTTCTGTTATGTTTATATTTCTTAAAAATAAAGAAATAGTGTAATATTCAACATTGCTCAGAGCCCAGGTAGAATGAGCCAATATATTACTCACCCAGAGATGGCCTCTTAATGTTTAACGTGGAGATATCACTGGTTAGAATTTTCTTTTTTTTTAATACACCTCTAGGCTGAAGCCAGCCATCATACTATTTGAGTGATGTCTTATCGCCAGAGGCAACATCAGCATGGAAAGAAAGGTGTTCTGCCTGAATGACACTCATCTGGAGTGGCATTACTCAACACCTTGCATGAGGTGTGGGATGCTGGAGGGTTTGAAAAGATGTTCTCACAGCACCTCATGGTAATGGAGCAGAAAGGAGTGAAATGATTTGTTGAATCCTATATTTGCAAATGTGGGTGGAATTCTCTGAATAATTTCGGCTGAAATGAAGCCTTTGCACAATTTCCTCCCCTGCCTGGGGGAAGCAAACCCACACCCCCATTGGGAATACTTCAGTTAGAAGGCTACCACTTCTTCTGGGGATGCCCTGGTTTGCGTGAAATAATGACATTATTTCAGTAATCAACAATTAAGTTGGCTGAGGAGAAACAAAATGGGAGTGAATCCACAGCCCAGAGATTAGGGCACTCATCTGGGAAACATTTTAGCCAACTTTTCTCTAAAACAGGCAGACAACAGAGTTGAACCAAGGGCTGCCATTTATTCACCTGGCCTCAGAACTGAAGCACATCAGGTGACATCCACTCTGGTACCCAGAGGTCACAATGAAAGAATAACAGTGTGTAACAGATAGCACAAAATAGGTTTGGCATTGCTTCTAAAATTATTTCACCAGTTCTTTCACAGAAGGGTCTGGTTTTCAGTTTGATAGGAGATAATGTTATCTGAAAAAACCCCATTGCTGTACTAACTTTTTCTTCAAATATGTTATTATTAATCTTTTTTAGCACAGATTTCAAAAAAAGTTCATGATATTGAGCCCTGTGTCAGACATAAGTGCAACTGTGGGTGCTACAGGATTCACGCAACCAATCCGAGAGCCATCATTTCTGTAGTGAATAATATGCAAAAGAAAAATAATGCCTCATTAAAAATACATGGGCCAACATATTATGGTTATAAAGCATCCTGAAAATTTCTTGCTTTATCACACAGAACATCATAAAAATAAATTGCCTGCCCAGATGCTCAGGCCTATTTGAAAAGATATTATCTAGATTTCCGTACCGCATAGATAGAAACCATACTTGAATTTTACGGGTTATGATACAACGTTCGATAAATATCTGGGATGAACGATTTTTTTTTCTTCAAAATTTAATTGAATATCATTAAAGCTTCTTGCAAAATCTTACTTCAAAAAGTATTTTTATGTACAGTTTACCAGCCAAATGCTGTAGCTATCTCTTGAGTTTTATACAGTGGCTTTCATGGTGTTTCAGACTCCACAAGCTCAAAAATCATGCGTCATACCCTCCCTTACAAAGAACAACAATTGACTTAAAAGTCATGGCGCGTAATTATTTATTTGGATGTGCGTAAACAACATCCTGACTGTTGATGCTTTCTAGGGAAGTGGCCGGACTCTAAAATACATGCAAGAGAACTGAAAGATCAAAATCCAAATGCAAACAGACATGCATGAACTGCCCTCTTTTTTGGCTCATTAGAGGAGTTATTTTGTGCATTGGGTAGAAGATTGGGCACCAGCCCTTCAGTCTCTGTCTGTCACCTCTACCAATGTTGACTGTACTCATGTTTGCTTGTATTCCTCTTCAGATGTATGCTCCTTTAAGTCCTTTATCTGTTAATGTCCTCAGGCCTTATGTATCAGAGAGGCCCCCTACATCAAAAGGCCTTTATATCAGGCCCTTTGACATCTTCCTCCCTACCCATCACACCTCTCCAGTCTCTTCACTAAAGCTTTGAAGCTCTGTGCCTTTACCACAACTTGGCTACCCCGTACAGTGACAATAATTTCCCTTCTGCTGATGTCTGGCTATAGTCCTGGGATCCTCAACTCACATTTTTAGCATCTCTTCTCAAGACATCTTGCTACAGCATGTGAAACAATATTTCATTTGCTAACATTTGCGAAGCATTAGTGGATGGAAACCTCCTGGAACCTCTCACAGAAATCAGAGATATTTGTTTCTCTGGCCCTGGTAGCGCTAAATTACAAGCTCTTAAAAATTGAACACATCTATTGCAAGGCTGCTTGCTTGGATATACTAGCTCTCACTGCTTTGAAACAATCAATTGGCTTTCTAGGATTCTGCTCTAACTTTAGATTAAACATGGCCCGAGCCAGCAGAGTTCCCTCATAATGTGGTTATTTTTTCTAGTGCTAAATGGGTAAAGAATAATCTCTTGCTACATTAAGGTTTAGTAAATAGATGCAGGTCCATTGATTTTAATGGCCTTTTGCCTGCTCAGTGGCTCAGGGCTTGCCCTGAGATATAACCTAGTTTGCCGTCGCAGCGAGGGCCCTGCTGGAGAACCCAAGACTAGCACTGTCTGGGTGAAGCAGTTAAACATAGCAAAGGCGAGCCCTTAGCTCCCGTACCTGAAGCACGAAACAGTCCTGTGTGTTCACACTTAACACGTCTGATGCTTTTGTGCCTGGGTCGCCTCTGTGTGAAGCTGGTACAATCCCGAGGTCAGTGGGTTTACCCAACTCCAACCTTTATGTCAAAGAAAATGACTGATCCCTGATTTTGTCGTTTTGCTGGCTTTCCTTCCCCTCAGATCTTGGTTAGTTTTGAGAGTCTGGTAGAACCAGAGTGGCTTCAGAAACAGGCAGGTGAGTTTTCTGGTGGGAAGAAGAAGAGCTTGTTTTTGGAAGAGGCTGTGATACTCTGGTCTTGCTGTCAGCTTTTCTGACTTTTTTTTTTGGGAGGGGGGGAGGGGGATGTGTTAAGAAACATATCTGAAGTTGCATGGACCCAGGAGATTGTTGCGTGTTGCTGCTGCTGGGAAATAATATTCTGGCATTTTCCTCCCTCAAGTTTCCTGTAAATCTCTGTGCATGTGAGCTTAGCTACTTCCCGTGTTTCCACTTAGCACACCCTAATATTTTTATCCCAATGGGAGGAAGATAAAAAGCATACAGTCTTTTCCATGACAATCCTCTCTGTAAGGCTTAACTTTATGGTTTTCTAAATCTCTTACATGAAAAATAAAGGGTATTTGGCACTTACCACTCACTTAATTGTCATCTTTCCAAATCAGGCTGAAAAATCGATGCTTTAGTTGCAAGCATTTTGGTTTCTCGACAGGTACAAGATATATATGATATTTTTGACAAAGGATATGCAGCTCTGGTGGCAAAGTGATGGACTGAACATCACTAAGGATTTTTCCCTGCCATTCTCAGAAATAATTTGAAGCTATCAACTCAACCTTAGCTTACGAAGCAGCAGGCGGGCTGCAAAATACTTCATTTCTCACTTCTGTGATGTCCTTTCATATGTTTGGGTATTTTAAGAATAAAGTAATACTTCCAATAACCAAAGTCTTGGTACTGTGGGATGGAATGATAAAACTCTGACTGATTTTACTGAGCTGAAGGTTTTCAGCCAGACTTTTTAATGTGTTTCATCTAGTCTGTTCACCTCATTGATGTGCAGTCTTCTTGGAGTTCCTAAATATCCACTAAAATTTGTAACAGTGGCGCAAGCACGTCAATGGCAGATTTTAATCTGCAGAAAACAAGTCTGCTTTTCACAGTGGCTTATTCGAAATGTTATAGACCATAAATTGAAAACTAATTTTCCATGTTATCTTCCATGCCTGTTGGGTTTTAGGCTGCAGCAGTCAAATGATGCAATTTGAAAAAGACAGGCAAAACATAACGGGAAGCTAGTCTCCAAGCCTAAGAAAAATAATCCTTAAAACATTTTACACTGTTCCCTCTCCTCTGATTTTGAAGTGGAAGTTTATTTCCTGATGCTTCAGCTGCGGTGAAATGCTAAATGCTCATGTTGAATGAAAATAGAAAAAATAATAAGAAATATTCATGTCTAACACTCGAGAATAAAATTATATAAAGGTGATAGAAGAAATGCAAATCAAGAGCCTTCTGTTCGCTAATCGTGAAAATCTTCATTTTGTCTAATTACAGTGATGCTGTATTATATTAATAAATTAGTAATAAAACTGAGCCCAAATCCAAGCATATGGACCATAAATCTTATTTATAGTCATAAGAAAATTAATATTTGAGTGATGCTGGTTTGCTTCATCACTTCAGAGCCATTCATTAACAAAGTAGGAGGTTTATAGTTTTTAGCCATGTGTCAGAATGAGAAGTCAATGCCAAATCTATAAACAAGGATTCAACATGGTGTTCTGGAGGAATTTCCTGACAGGAGACTACCGAATGAAAATGTAATCTTTATATTAAAAACTCAAGTTTAACAAAAAGACAGTAAAGATGTTCATACATTTTTTTTGTATGAAGATTTTTTTGTTCCTGAAGAAGTTTGGAATAAAAAGAAGCATGCAATAGTTTGGATTGAAGCCAGAGATAAGTAATAATGGAAGGATTTCAATCCAGAAGGCCTGGAAAGGCAAAAATACAACCTTGGATATGCATGATTCTGTAAGTGTTTCTCTTCTGCCTCCCGTGTACATTTCCCTTATCTTGCTGTGACATTACTGGGATGTAGGTTGGCTTTGGTTGTGTGCACTATCCAGCTGACTTTGCAGTGGAGCTCAATTCCTACTTATGACATTTGATGCTTTTATAGCACAATTAATAATTTCAGAAGACTAAAAGGAAAACCATTTTATATGCAAAATGCCCTCAAGCAAAAATCCCTAAACATTTTGCAAATTCTAATTAATTAAGCCTCACAGCCCCTTAAGAAGCAGGCAAACATCATGGCCCCTGTTTCCCAGCTGAGTGAACTGAGGAACAGAGTAATTATTACATGTTTCTGCCTTTGCAGCTGCAAGTAGCCTACTTACCCTGCCACAAGTCAGTTATTTCAGTGAACCCTCCAATCCTCCCAGTGTCTGCAGGATCTTGGCCAGTCAACGACTATACAGGAGAGCTGTGAATCCAGGAGGCCCAGCTCACCAACCTGCATTCAAGGGTCAAGCCTGTTTAGCCCAGATGTTATACCGATTGAGTTTTAATTTTTAGACATCTTCAGCACTTGTATTAGTAGCAAAACCCCTAAATTTTATGCTGTAATGGTGTCCTGGTTTTGGCTGGGATAGAGTTGATTTTCTTCATAGTGGCTTGCATAGCGCTGTGTTTTGAATTTAGTACTAGAAGAATGTTGATAACACAACATCAGTATGTTTTTAGTTGTTGCTGAGCAGTGCTTACACCAGTCAAGGGCTTCTCAGCTCTCAGCTCTGCCAGGGGCACAAGAAGCTGGGAGGGGGCCCAGCCAGGACAGCTGACCCCAGCTGGCCCAAGGGCTATTCCAGACCATAGGATGTCATGCTCAGTATATAAGCTTGGGGAAGAAGAAGGAATGGGGGGATGTTTGGACTGATGGTGTTTGTCTTCCCAAGTCACTGTTACGTGTGATGGAGCCCTGCTTTCCTGGGGATGGCTGAGCACCTGCCTCCCGGTGGGAAGCAGGGAATGAATTCCTTGCTTTGCTTTGCTTGTGTACATGGCTTTTGCTTTACCTGTTAAACTGTCTTTATCTCAACCCATGATCTTCCAGTCTTTTACTCTCCTGATTTTCTCCCCCATCCCATTGTAGGGGGAGTGAGCAAAGGGCTGCGTGGTGCTTGGTTGCTGGCCGGGGTTAAACCATGACAAATGGATTCAGACATTGCTGAAATTTATTTTATCATAAACTTGAGGCTAGAAGATCTATGAAGAACAAATATTTTGAAGATTTAAATCAGTTTCACAAGGAATTTTATAATAAAGAGGAAAATGTATTGACCTTAGTAGATTTGTTGATAAATTGCACCAAGGCAACAGTACAGAATTTATGTTCTTGTCCCTCTCTGAAGCCTGTGGGAGATGTTCCATATGACAGTACTGCACAGATGTATAGGATATATAAGCACATGAGTTGGGCCTTGCTGCAGTGAAGCTCATGGTAGTTTTCACACTGACTGCAGAAAGAAGAGTCTCAGGCTTCAAAGACTGGAACCCAATGCAGAAAGGCAGAAGTTTGTCTTGATTTGTGTTATGTTGCAAAGGTCAATGCCATGGATCAATTTGCAAGTGCATGCCCTTGTCGGTATGTAAAATCTGAATTTTTGAGTTCAATGCACTGTTCTATCAGAAGCTATTGCTATGCTAATATTTTCTGATAGAAGTAGCTAGTACTAAGATATAAACATTAATTACATACGCAAAGTCTGGGCAGAAAGATCATGCTTGGAAGAACACATAGCAGAAATCTGGTATCAGCAAAAGATTTCACCTGAAGAGGAGTAGCTTCAAAATTAACACTATTTCTGGTTACCCCTGGGATTGATCAGTTAGCTTTTGTGGGTGGTGTATCAATGAATGCAAATGAGAGTTACAGTTCATAAAAAATGAGACAATTTTGATGAACATTTTTCCTAAATTGCTTTCTTGATTGTTTAAACTTTTTTTTTGGGGGGGGAGGGGTGGTGGTGGTATGATGAGTGTTTTGGCCCACATGGTTTTATTTCAGCAAAGGCAAAAAGACAGTTCTAGTTTCTGGATTTGTGGATCCCCTGACATTTCTGACATTTTATTGCTTCTCAGGTTCTGTTTCCTGCTAAAAGAGAGATGGTATTTGTTTACCTGATTTCCCTGGGGCTATTTAATGTATTACTGACTATGCATACAGTATAATGATGCGCAAATGTAAGACAAAATGTCTTGCAAAGTATGTGTGGTTTACATACATATATGTAGGAAAGGCTTCTATTGGGTGGTGTCAGAAGTGTTCAAGTGTGAAAGGAAAAGGACACTGAAAGACCAAATTTTGTCCAGTGGAGTGGTTTGTAGTTCACAGTGAAAAGGCTGTTGGAGCAGAAGGGTGGGTGCCCAGCTCCCAGCATGGGAGTTAACAAAGAATCCCTTTTGTAACACCAGCTATTCCATTCAGTGTGTCACAGAAATCCCTACCTCCACTTCTGTCTTCAGCAGACTTAATTCAAATTTTCACCAATCTTGACAGGAAAAGGATCAGGCCCCAGGTCTTGCATAGTCCCCAAACAAGCATCCTTGTTTTGGTGGTTCAGTGTACCGAGCTGGAGGGAGTGTTCCCCTGGTTAGTCCCTCTTTTCCCTTGTCTGTCTGCCTTCCTCCCCTTCACTCACGCCCTCCAGTTTACAAAACCTGTAAGTAAAATAACACAAACTTTTTAACTCTCAGCTTCCACACAGAATACCAGGGAGCAACAAGCATAATACAAAATGAATAGCAGGAATCACAAAAACATGTCCCCGAACCAGAAACCCTAAATTAAATTTGTCAGCTTACCTAAGGACTAAAAGCTTTCTCTGAATGCTGCAGTGCAACTTAAAGATTGAATTAACCACTTCCATCATGATGTTTTTGTATCACTAAAGTCAATCTGACTTCACAAAAAGAAAGTTACAATCAATACAGAAGTGCAATTTCTTAGACTTTGGATAAGTATGTTACCAAGATGGTGGAAATAATCACAAATTACAGTCTGTAAATTCTTTGAAAGCAAGGCTAGCATCCTTCAGTGAGGACTGAAAGCTTCACTTGATTCTATTAGGACATAAACATAAGCAGTATTGTCCTTCCCAGGAGTGCTTTCAGGGCCTTTTTACGTTTGACCATACAGTGAAATGCTGTTGAAAATAAGGTGTTCTTAGTATCTTCTACGTCCTGAAGTCAAGTGATCCAACTGTATCATCTCACCCAGCACTTAGGTATTAAATATGACAGTAAAAATCACTAGAACTGCAGGAGACAATATGTTTCATATCTTCCTGACCTTCCTCCAAAGACACAATATTTTGAATATTTGAAGATTTCAGGTGGGATCCGAACAAAATCATCTCACTGTTAGTTGTTACTAGAGCCATGGGATGAAAGGAGTGAGATAGTAATGGAAATCCGTAAGCTGATAGGAAAGTTTAGTTTTGAATTACACTCTGGCTTTCCCAAGGTTTTGGTCTTTCCAAAATGTTAAAAGCATCACACACAGACTTTTACCTAGTGCTTTTAACTACTGCGAGGACCTCATTAATCATCCTGAGTAGGTTAGACACTCAGTCTCTTGCTGACCAGTCCCATCTCTTTTCCCTTATGATTCACAAAAGCCTGTAATTTGCTATCAGATTGCAGGCGCTTTTGTGAGACTGTCAGGTGTTCAGCCTTGCTGTGCAAAGCCTTCCAGTTTTGATCTCAAATGTGCTTAAGACCATTTGAATAATTTTCCAAGCCTTGGGTATCAGAACAAATTTCTCAGAGTGATAGTAGTATGGATGAGATTCTGGTTTAATGGGCTTATGCCTGTTACGGGGGGTCTAAACCTTGGCTATATAGCAGCGAGAGAAGCCTGACCTTGTAGAAAGAAAATTGCCCCTTTATATAACCAGGGTAAGACCTAAAATAGAAAGAAGATACTTCCTAGTAGATGAGAAAATTAGAGAGGATGATGAGAAAATGTATGAAATATTCACCAGGTGCCTTGTGGTCAAACCACTGCTCCCTTTCATCCCTCCTGCTCATGCCTGGCAGCAGCCCCCTTGTACTGGCTGCTGCAATCTCTTTTGGTTTCTTTGTGGCGTTTTCTGAGGCAGAGAAAAGATGCTCTTGATGTGCTGTCCCTTTCTCTCTTTTCACAACATCAGTGCTACAGAAGTTTGGATTTCTCCTTTTCATACATGCCTGCATTCTTCTATTCTTAATAGAAAGCATTTAGTGCCATTTCGTCGTACAGAAGCCACTGCTTTTTGTCTGACAATACACTTTTTTCCTTCAAGCTGTCATCTTGGAGAATGGCTGTGAAGGTTTAAGTTAAACTAGCTCTTAACAGCCTCCTGCAGTCGTATGTTTGACATAAAAGGTCACAAGAAAGACATGATAGAAAGCATTTATAGCTTTGTTTCCAAAAGCAACTGGTTTGATTTCTACCCCTTTTTCTAAGCAATGGACAGAGATAATCTTTTACATACATGGTTCAACATGATCATATGCTCCTACTCAGAAAGACCAACCATTTCCCTTTGGAAAGCCTTAAAAATACTGGACAAACTCATCCCCAAACCAGATACACTTCTCAACCCACCTTCCCAGTAGACTCTCTGCTCAGCTTCACCACTGATCCCAGACCCTTCGGACATGAGGGTCTCACTTCAGTAGTTAGCTTCAGGTTGAGAAGGTAGTTGAGTTGGTTGCAGAGAATGAGAAAGAGCAGAGCCCCTTTGTGTTAGGGCACTCTCATTCAGTTGCACCTCAAAATAATTTGTTTTTGTTTTATTTCAGTGTATTGACATCTATGAGATGTGCAACAGAATGTGAACCCTAAGAATTTTCACATCTAATAAAGACGACAGAGAAATTAGAATATGAATTTCCTAGATAACATAATTGGATGGCCTTAGGGTCGACCATTACAAATCTCCACAGAAGATCAAAAGAAAAACCCTTCATGATATTTGTTTCTTGTGTCCATCTTCTTTATGTGTATGTGCCCTTATCTTGGTTTCATTGCTATTTTACATGGATTTAGTGTAATTAGTATTGGAAGCATAATTTTGTTTATCAGATACTAATGACTTAGAATAATAATAAAGTCTGCTGCAAAGGTCATCTATGCTGGAACCCTCCCCTCCCCTCCTTACAAGTTTTGGATATTACAGTAGGTTGGAATCTCCCTCAGTAAAGCATTTAGTTCAGGTTTTTAGTTAGGGATGGTTCATGGTGATTCTTCCTTTGGGCTAAGGGATGTAGTAAGCGAGTTCTTTAAGATTCCTTCCTTACCTTAGATGGCTTAAAAGATTGCTCCTCAGATGAATTATAGAAAGTTGTAGCTGAACTGGGGTCGAGGAACATACTGAAACCTCCCTGAGGATAGCCTGTTTAATTTCTGTGCACTCAGCGCTGCTGTCTAACTAGTTTAAACAGTTTTGATTTTTATATTTTTAACTTCTTTTATTAAATGTTCCAAGACACTTATGAAATGGAGGTTTTTTTGATTGCTTTGTTTCTTCTTAAACCTCCAATTTGAAGAACACCGTTCCCACTGCTCCCATGGGAGGTAAGGGGGAATGCAGGGAAAAGTCTCTGACACAAAGGCTCTAAAGCAGGAATTACTTGCTTATGCCACCCACATCTGCCCTTAGCTGTGATGAAATCTTATATGCCTAGATTACTATGGACAGTAAAGGCCATTATGATAATCTAGTCTGACTCCACTGCACAACACAGACCAAAGATCTTCACCAATCATTTCTGCATCAAGGCTGTAACACTAAGCTATAATCTGTCTTTTAAAAAAGCACTCTGACTTGATTAGAAGAGCTATCACATCCCTTAATAGGTTGTTCCAACAGCTAGTCATCCTCGCTTGAAATTTGTGTATTCAAGTACATTAAGCTGCAGCCTCTAAAATTTGAATCTATTCTGCATTGAAGAGTCATAATTCTTCCACAATTAGATACTACTTGACTACGATCTTAGTCTTTTAACCTTTTGAATAGGCTAAATACATTGCTATTCATTATGCCGTCATGATAAACTCATTTTTCAGAACTCAGATCATTCTTGTAACACTTTTCTAGCTCTTTTCTGT
Source organism: Egretta garzetta (assembly GCF_000687185.1). Classification (NCBI taxonomy): domain Eukaryota; kingdom Metazoa; phylum Chordata; class Aves; order Pelecaniformes; family Ardeidae; genus Egretta; species Egretta garzetta. The sequence goes on along the minus strand of NW_009260399.1, from coordinate 2,622,919 downwards.
TTGCCTTTTGTTTTAACTCCTGACCTCAGGCAAGAGGACAATTCTCAAACAAAGGTCTCATTTAATGTCACCGTTCCAACGAAATAGCAATCACTACATTTAGCCCAGGAAACCAGGTGGTAAGAGAAGTAGTATGCTTCGATAATAAAACATAATGGCATTGAAAAACATTGAAGTAAATATTTAAGCCAAGAAAACAATTACCAGAACTTGGAGTCGCCTTTCTTCATTATTGCACCCCTATGCTAATGTCCAACAGCCTATAAATAAGCTTACGTTACACAAGTTGGTTATGGTTGAAGGTTAGAAACAACTGATGTGATTAAACCTGTGTATTAATTCTGGTGACTTTATCCTTCAGACATCCAGTACTCCTAGTACCAGGGAAAATGCATGATGAGTATGGTGCTCTGTAGTTGTATAGTGGCCATGCTAAAACATGTACCATGTGAATACATGACAGTTTGAACTTTCAGCTAGATTTCATAAAGTAGAGCCTGGATTATAACTCTAGCATCAACCGACAAAGGATGTAATTTGGCTAATCCATGAAGGACTTTTGTCTTGAACTGTGATGCTATGGTCTCCTGTGCTTACAGACGAATGTGTAATACTAATGATGACTAGGATTTCTTTAGATGCCCCATTTGTTCTCCACATCCTCATGTAGGTTATGAAGAAACTAACCACAGAGATCTTAACTGAAAAAAAGTACTGTATCAAATACTTTTCAGCCTTTCACAGCTTAACATTAGAATTCTTGCCTGTCTGCAAACCTGCAATATATAAATTTCTCATTCATTTTACAGCTTGCAACATTTTCTTTGATAAAAGCCCCAGTTTCTTCTTAGGTCTTCCTTAGTTACAGCACCTTAAGGATTATCTGAAGTATAAGGTGCTGCATTACCAGTGTTACTATTCCTTTTAATAATGTCAGTTTGAAAGGCATCAGATATATCACATTGTGTTGTAGAGCCCTTGCATTCAGATCTGATCACTGTGGGTGCAGTTTAACAACGCAGTGAGAGACAGAAACGTATCACTACTCTATCAGATCCTATAGTATTACAGGGGAAGAAGAGAGATAAACCCACACTAGTGATAACTACTACTTCATGTCACCTGCATGGATTTCCTGATGCAGCTCGGATAAACTCCAGTGCACCTCCTTTCATATTACTCTCTTCTGCTATCCAGACTCTCCAGGTCTTGATCAATTTTCCAGATTATATTTTTATGACAACATCAAAAGTTATCACTTTAAGGCACAGTCTTAGTGGAATAAACATTTCACAAACACACAGATGGTGTTTCAGCCCTGATACATATATAATTGACAGGTCAGATAAAAGATGGGGAAAAGGAAATAGCTGGTTTAAAATAAATGCAGGGAGTGGAGATAGAGTTATCATTCAAAAAGATAATGGTTCTGATGAAGTGCCAAGAAATGAACAGAGAGCTCCTGGTTTCCATTCAATCATAAGAACATATTACTTCCCCTATAAGTTCGATATGAGGTTGGGGAATGAGTGTGTCAACAAGGAAGAGTAGATTAAGAAAGGCTGGGGGTAGTGCCGAAGCAGGACCACCTGTCTTTGATCCTTAGTAAACCATTTTCAGGATTCTTGCTTCTGAATGATTCCATTTTGTGATGGACAAAATAACATGTGTTCCATTACCTCATTTTCAGAAATGACTAAAATACATTGGTTTATATTTTCTAAAATATACATGCACAACAGAAAACATGTTCCAAAACCTGAAGGTTAGGAATGTCATAAGCAATTGAAACCAGGAATTTATAATCCGAGATGTTGGGAAACCTCAAGTAACTGGTGTTACCAAACCTACCTGTAGTATGATCAAAGAGAAAAAATCTACTAGACATCAGAAGAGGGGTGTATCTCTTCAAAGGTACAATGCCTTGAAATTCAGAAGCTGGGGTTGTAGAAGTGAAGGTAAGTAAAAAAAAAAAGACAGTGCAATAGCTTGCACAAATGCTTGTGAACCAATCTTGAGAATCAAAAAGGTATAGTGACTTCTGTAGTTCATCCTAGCTTCAAGAATACTTAAAAATAATCTTTTACAAGCACTGAATGCAATGATTCTGTGGTGGGTTTTTCCTGACCAGCTGCCAGACACCTACCCAGCCGCTCTCTCATTCTTCCTCCTCAACAGGGAAGAGGGGGGTCATAACACAAGAAAGCTCATGAGTCAAGATAAAAACAGAGCTATCACTCAGTAGTTACCATCATGGGCAAAACAGACTTAAATTTAAATAGATTTGGATAGTGAGAAACAAAGACAAAATTAAAACAACTTCCCCCTCTCCTCCCCCCGCAGCCTTTTTCCCAGGGTCAGCTTCACTCCTTCATTCCTGACTCGAATTCCTATGTTCTGAGCAGCATGGGGGGATGAGGAATGAGGACTTACTCCTTCCTACTCACACTTTTCCCCTGCTCCAAGCGTAGGTTCTCCACAGGCAATAGATTCCTTCAGGACACATCCACCTGCTCTGGTGTGGGGTCCTCCATGGGCTGCAATGTGGATATCTGCTCTGATATGGTCCTCCATGGGCTGCAGGGGGACAACCTGCATCACCATGGTGTCTCCACAGGCTGCAGAGGAGTCTTGGCTCCAGTGCCTGGAGTACCTCCTCCGCCTTCTTCTTCACTGACCTTGGTGCTTGCAGGGCTGTTTCTCACACTTTTTTCCTCACCCCTCTCTCTGCTGTGTGGCTTCTTGCCCTTAAATATGTTTTCTGAGAGGCACCACCAGCTTGGCTGCAGGGCTCAGTTGTGTCCTGTGGTGGGTCCATTGGAGCTGGCTAGAGCTGACCATGTCTGGTATAGGGCAACCCCTGGCTTCTCACAGAGGCCATCCCTACTGCCAACATCTTGCCATGGACACCCAATACAGATTCATGCCAGGTTTAAGCTGCTTTACAAACAACAGGATGAGTCCTGATCAAGAAATGAAGGATTGTTGCTATGTATACTGTGACTGAGTAAAAAAATGGAAAGAATGAGTTGCTGCCTTGTCTTGAGCCATTGTGCCTCCTGGATCATCTTAAACAGGACATATGTATCTTCTCTTGGCCAGGTGTCCTCTACCTGGCTGTCTTCCATAACTTATAGAGCTAGGTGCAGAAGCAGCCATCCACACACCACATGGCACCCATAGTCTTGGAAGAAACAGAAGATTATGCTAGTGGAATTATTTGCATGAAAACCCAGAGATTCCTCAGTCCTGTGTACATCAGGCCCTTTATGCACAGGGGAGGATTTGATCATTTCAGAACCTAGCCAGTAAAAAAGAAGTACATATTTTTTTGAAAGGGAAAGTTACTTTATGCAAATTACAGTACAATGCAAAGCAGAATCTCTGTGTGGTTGTTGGAATTTTGTCATCAAATTCCATTGCAGTGTGAATCACTTTTTCTCACAGATCATCTGCCTCAGTGCACATATTCAAAGGCTCAACAAAAGGAGTAAGAAACTCTACCAGATGCCTCCAAACATTTGTTCAGTCCTCCCTGTGCAGTGACTTGAACAAACCATAGCATCCCAGCTCCCCCAGCTCTTTTTCTTTCACATGGTGTTGTCATTGACCTTCATCCCCGAGATGACCTGGTGAGCAGGGGTTAAAGAGACGCAGGAGATGCTGTAGAGAGATGCAAGGTTGCATTGTAGAGGCTTTGCACAGCAAATGTGCAATATGGGGCATAGTCTGGGGTGGAATAGCTGCAGCACACTGTGACTTTATTTCATTACTTATGCAATTGCAGGTTGCAGAAGGGCAGGTGCCTGACACGGGATACCCAGGTTGGATTTTGGGGTTTTTGGTTGTTTGTTTTGGTGTTGTTTTTCTTCTAACTTTGAAACCTTATTTACAAACTAGGGTAGATTGTAATGCTTGCAAGGTCTCAAAATCATCAGCCAGCACCAGGCCAGCTTCCCATCCAAAAGAGAAACAATGAATGAGGGAGTTTTCTTAGATGACTCTGTGTGTTTATGTGAAATGTTTACCAGTCCTGGTTGTTCGAACAGAAAGAGAATAGAGATCAATTGTTTTACATGCCCGCCGGGAGGAACAAAGAGAAATTGGTTTAATTTGGAAGAGAGAAGATTCTGGCTGGATGTTAGGAAAAACTTTCTAACTGAGCAAAAGCCCAGCTCAGGACAATGTGTCCTGAATCGAGGGCTTTCCAGAAGAGGTTCAGCAAGCATCTGTGAGGGCTGAGGCAGTCCAGGAATGTGGCCTGAACAGTCTTTGGAAGTTTTTGTCTTTGGTTTATAGTTTAGTCTGTGCAAACTATAAATAGCTAGTGATTAATCTTATCGTACACAGAAAGACTGTTTTTTTCCTGGTGTAAATTCAATTAAATATTTCAGAGAAAAAAAACCCAACAAAATTAGTCCTCCAAACCAAAGCCTGTTCAACAAAAGGACTGCACTGACTTTCACAAGAAATTCAGTTCTGGGCATTCATATGTCCTGGATTGGCTACAGGACTTTTGAGCGGGAAAAGGTTATTCTTTACACGGATCTAAAGCAGGAAATGCTTTACAGTTTATCAGACTTTAAGGGCTGCTTGTTTGACAGGAGAACTTGTGATGGAACCTGGTGCTGTGATACCGAGTTGTAGGTAAAGCTGTGACTTACTTTTTCCCTTCTCCTCAGCAATCTCCCCATTTTTTTCAGTCTCTCTTACAGCACTTTTGTGCCTACCTCCAGGATTTGAATTTTGGTGTTACAATTCCCCCAAAGCATTACAATCCTCAGAATTTCCATCTCGGTACAGCAGTTGTGGCAATGCCAGCGATGTGCCCAAGCCCTCTAGATTTCTCCGTAATAGGATTTTCTTTCATATGACTGCAGAACATCGTCTTTCTTAACCAATTGCTAAAACAGGTAAGAACTCAGTGGCAAAGTCAACTGATGTGTATAGTTAAGGAATCCTGAGAACTTTTTTTTCCAAGTAGATCCAGCAATTTGCAAATCAATTTTGTTAAACAAAACCAGGTGAGGGAGGTAAAAATAGAGCTGTAACCTTACATATATTTTGTTCTGATAAAATTTGGCCACATTTTTCTTTCTGCCAGAAGAATTTTAAGCACACCGTAAGACCAATTGAATTAGAGAATTGCAAGGTTCTGCACAAATATGAATTAGAAACTTTCTGTGTACCAAGGATAAGTTTTGTAGCTAGTAGCAAAAAACCTGTACACTTAGGAAAGCATTAAAATCTGCATTATGATAGCCAAAAGTATGTTTGTTCAAGTACCTTATGTTTAGACCTGGGTGAACTGGTCACAGGAAAGTCTATTTTTATTGCTATTTGTGTTTAATGTGATAGAAATGAGAGGCTTCTGTATAATTGGGACCTCACTGTTAGGCATGATACAGATAGAAAATAATTCTTTGCAAGGAAAAGAGGATAGAAAGAGATTTAAAAGTATGTATTCACACACGTAAGGCTAGAGTAAGGTGATTAGAGTAGCTGCTTGAAAGATTTTGGCACAAAGAGGCTTTTGTAACGCGTTATTAAAAAAGACCTATCAGGCATCTGAGTGTGTCCTCTGTCTGGAACTGTCCATAGAAGTACAGCCTCTAAACCCCAGAATTACAGAATGACATGAGGATTACTTTCCTCTCTGCTAGCAAATAACTGGAGAATATTGCTGAGGCCTGACTCACACCCCTGGTAACAAGGGGCAATTCTGCAGGCTTCTGGAGAATAATGCTTTGTGAAAGGTGCAATGGTGAATAAAAGGTCCTTGACTTGTAGCACCTAAGTTCATCAGGTGTTTAACTCCACTGGCCCTCAAAACCAGCCAATAAACCAGGCCCGCACTCTGAGAAGTCTAATTTTTCTAGCAGAATATAGCTGCTCTGATGTATCAGAGGATGCTGAGGATCATCGCCACCAGTTACTGAATTTGGTTTTTATGTTATCGTATTTCACTTCATGAATTTTGGTTTAGAAAAACAAATATCAAGACATTTTGAAATATTTGCTTTTGTATGCTACAGTATGAATGCAAATGATTTGACTTTCTCCTGAATGCTTACACGGATGTATGCACAAGGTAAGGTTTTACTTCTCAAGTATAAACAGTTACAAGAGGAGGAGGAGGAGAACATAAGGCTTAGAACAATAAGCGTGATAATGAGCAATCTGGATGCTGACCATACACACTGCCAACTGCTTTTATGAGCATTATCAAATCAAAGGGAAAATGTGCTAAGGGGAATAAGGATGAATCAATGCGTGGAAACCTGAGGGCAGCGTAACACATACTTTGATCCTATGACAACTGAATTATTTAGATTTAACATTGGAAAATGATCTGCCTGCATAATTTCACTAGCAATCTCAAAACCAAAGAACATTTCATTTCATTACTTCATTACCTCAGTCAATGGATGGAAACAGTAACAATAGGACTATAAAGAATGTAATTTTAAAAATTATTATTATTTAATAAGGTTTCTTTTAATGTACACAGCTTAATCCTGTTCTGGAGGTGGAGAGCAAAAATATAGGAATGGAACTGGTATTAGAGGTTGATATTCCCTGTGATACAGAGGGAATATTTATTAAAGCAGTAGTGGAACAAATCCTTCATAAAGGGCCTCTCGGACGTGCCATCAGACCACTGGTGAAATCCTGTGTGTGCAGTCTGTTTGGACAAACAAGCTTTGCATGTGAAGACCCTGCCATAAGCACTTACAGATGTTGGGTTTCATCTTCTGTGCCTACAAGACCTGAAAACAGCACAAGGCTGAGGCCCCGCAGCAGACGTGCCCTTGCGTGATCTCACCTAACAGATGCAGGAATTAACGTATTGTGAGATTTTTTTGCTTATCCTCCTTGCAAGACTTTCATGTGGTGGCTCCCCGAGCACCTGCATTTCCCTGTATTGTCTGCCCTGACCTGGGCTGAGCCGCAGGGGTGGTTTGCTGGGGCTCGCAGAGTGGCCATTCCTCATTCTCCCTTTATGACAAATTCAATCCAGCCAGAACTGGGACCACAGCCATTACGCACACAAAACCATATGGGAATATATTAATATGTCCCTTCTCCCACCTGTTCTTCAGGGCTGTGGAAGCTTTCTCTTCCAGCCCTTGAGCTGACTTGCTGCCTGGCCTGACAGCCTTGCTCTAAGCTCTCTGTGTCTGTGTGCCTGCGTGCCTCTTACTCAGTTTTGTCACAACTGTGCCCTGCCAAATATAATTACATATTTGCTGGGCCACAGCAATTGTGATTTTTCTTCCTGCTTCAGACTGAACATTAGAGAGTTCAGGACTGATGCTCAGGTCTCCCCTTTTTTTTTGAATGCTGCAAGACTTAAGTTCTTGGGTTACACTTTACTCTGGGCAAAATGATATTTAAATTATTGTCTGTATGGAGGAAGAATTTCCACCTGTGAAAGAGAGTGGCTGTCCCTCAGATTTCCCTGCAGAGCTGTAGTTAGAGGAAAGCCATGAGAAATAAGGATCAAATTTATTTTGCAGGGAACTTGAGCAATAGAAAGAAAGCACAATTTCTACCCCAAATTTACCTCATGGTATTCCTGTAAATACCTATCCTGGTTTCAGCTGGGACAGAGTTAATTTTCTTCCCAGTAGCTGGCATAGTGCTGTGTTTTGGATTTAGACCTAGAAGAATGTTGATAACACCCTGATGGTTTAGTTGTTGCTGAGCAGTGCTTACACCAGTCAAGGACTTTTCAGCTTCCCCTGCTCTGTCAGGGGCACAAGAAGCTGGGAGGGGGCCCAGCCAGGAAGCTGACCCCAGCTGGCCCAAGGGCTATCCCAGACCATAGGATGTCATGCTCAGTGTAGAAACTGGGGGCAGTTGGCTGGGGGGCAGTGACTGCTGCTAGGGGATGGGCTGGGCATCGGTGGGAGGGTGTTGAGCAGTTGCATTGTGCATCACTTCATTTGTA
>NW_009260399.1:2595788-2614929 GCF_000687185.1 Egretta garzetta | reverse complement strand
TAATTTTCCTCTGCTGTTTTATTAAACTGTCTTTATCTCAACCCATGCGTTTTACTCTCCCCCATCCTACTAGGGAGGGGATCAGTGAGGAAATGGCTGGGTGGTGTTCAGCTGCCTGCTGGATTAAACCACAACAATACCAAGGAAAGAGAGGTACGCTCCTGAAGCCCAATGAGCTGCCTGACACCCTGAGAAAATCTCTCTCTGCCCTACCCACCCCACCCACCTGGAAGGATTTTTCCAGCAGCAATATGGTTAGCATGCATTTTTTGCAGACACTCATTCGTATTGTCCCACTCTCATTACATGAGCTTTCTGACCTCATATTACGTATAGGGGAGAAAATGGCTTCATTTGAGAGTTTATGAATCACTGGGGTTCAGCACAGGGCAGAAACCTGAGCACTGGGATGCCCAAGCCCCTTTACGGAGCTTGCCATAAATGAAGAGTGCCACCTGACTATGTCCGTGAGTGTTACCACTGCATCATACAGAAGTTTCCTTTTTAAAGTTCAAATCTGTACGTTTCTTTGTCCATAGGATGATTTTGCTTACAGCCTTCTATCTAAAGTGTGATTGAAGCATTTACTAAGATGACATACGTGTCTGCATAAAAATAAATATTACTGCACGACCCTTTTAAACACACCAGACGTGTATCCTTAATTGCGTCTTGCTTAGTGGCCTGGGAACACACCTTATGTAGGAGTGATTCTGCACTCCTGAGCTAGCGGGAGACATGCACGCAAGAGCACATGACATAAACAAAGCTCTGATGCAAAGAGGTTCAGAATAGGACTCTTAACGGAGATGTTTCCTACAGGCAGCTCTTGGCATTGGCTTTGTTTTGAAAGGTCTCATGATGTTACAGAAAAGGAATTGAGCTTCTAAGCATTTGGTGTGTTTAGAAATGCAAATATCTTCTTCTCTGGCATTTCTGGATGGCTTGTCAGATTTAGGTTGCTGTAAGTGTGTGAAAAAATATTCAGAGAAATGACCTTCTTTTCCTTTTGTTAATATAATATCCCCAAATTATCTCTGCTGTTCTAGTTTCCACTTCCTTCTGAGTCAAGACCAATTATCCCTGCAGCTTTCCAGCCGAATGCAGCGATATTTCAGGGTACCGCTCACCTATTTACACACCGTAGTGCTCCGAAGCACAACTGCACGCACCGCTCATCTGTCAATTAACAGTTCTTTAATAGCTATGGTACACAAAGAAATTTTGCAGTCATATTCTACAGGATATGTCTAAACCTACCCTGAACCCTCTCCATGCCCTCTTGACCCTCAGAAAACTAAAGCAGGCTTCAATCCATGAGTTGGGAAGCAGGTATTTTTGTCTTCAGGATATCCTTGTACTATTTGTCAAATGTTAAAAAATTATCTCCAGAACCTCTCTGACTAGGAAAGCAGGCAGGTTCGCAACCTGTCTCATCTCTCATTGCCACCAGCTACTCAAACAACATTTTTACGATGACATAGTTGCCACCACACCTGTTCCTACCAGCGTAAGTACAATGTGTCCCAACATAAGGAGCAATGTTCCCAAAGTGGTTCAGTCTGTGCATTACGATTAAGGACACATTTGCCCCATGCTGTGGACCATGGTATGGAGATTCATGAGGTGCCACTGACATCCTGTGTCCCAATTAGCCTTTTTTTTCTGTGATTTTATTGCTTTTCACACACCAACTTACCTTGTCAAGCAACTTTCTCTTAATACAACTGTTGTGGCTGGTAAGCCGGAGGATGTTGCCAGGTCCCTCCCAGTGCCTGCCCTCTTACCGTGGTGAGCTTGGAGATAAGGTAATAACACAAGGAGGTGCAAAGCAACCTGTCCTTCTTCAGTCGAGCTAGGGAGCCTGTCTCCTTCAAAAGGCTTTGCTTTGCAACCTCAGGCCACGAGCCCCTTTCCAGCAGTTCTCCTAACTTGGGGGAGAAATGGTGGATGCTGCAACTTGCTAGGTTGGTATTGGGGGTTGCTCAGGGTATTGATATCAGTTACTTTTGTAAAGGTTTTACAGGCTATTACAAAAAGATGTAGAGAAATTTAAAATACCGCAGTGACAGTGGAATTTACTAGGTGAAATTTGTTACTAGTGTAGCTCCATGGAAATATCCCAGCAGGGAATTTGGCCCACAGCCTTTTTTAAATACAAGAGTTTTCACAAGCTTCTGGTGACAGGAAAAAGACACTTAAAGGGAACAATTAAATAACAGCTGTCCTAAAGGCAACTGGAAATTGCCTTTATATCAGAATCCATCTGTGCCAATAAGTGAAGCCTACTGGGGAGAAGATGAAACAAAAAGAAACAAAAGTGTCACGACTACTGGCGGACAAGTAGATGAAATTCAATTAGCTTAGCTTGAAACATGCCTTCACCACTGTAAATGAAGTTTAACTTTTCCCCTTCGATACCGGAATGGAAACTGTTCTACACATCCTGCCCTGAGAACAAAACTTCTCTGGGTTTTTTTTTGGCCTTCCCCCCCAGGAGCTAATATATTATTATTACAGCTTGAAATCTCATTTCTATATACTGAGAACAGCTTCCATACCTATTGGGGGAAAATGAAAGTATTTGCATCATGTGGTATATGTATATACTTCCTCTAGCTAAGCAAAAGTAGTCATCATTCTTCACTATACAGAACACAGGATATCTAGAAATGCCAGTTCTGTGGAAGTTTCTAAACCAAATTTCTGAATCTGTGCCCTCTTGAATGTTTTCTCCTCATCACCTAGCTCCAAATTTTGTGCCCTGAAACAGTTGCTGTAGTGTTATGTAACAGGCATTCCCTCTTGAAGCTAATAAAAAAATGCCTCACTAGCTGTTACTGCCACAAATTCTTTTGAAAAATGACATTCTCCTCTTAATAACGATCTTCTCAGCTGCATTTTAGAAGATAAAAATAGAAAGCAACCTCTGCTTCAGTAATAATGTTCTACTACTTTTTCATATCTCCTTTTTAATAGAATACTTTCACCCATGCATATGATTAAAAAATCAGCTTCCTGATCAGTTTGCTTTAGTGCTGTCACAAATTTTTCGCCAAGAAATATGCAGTAGATGAGCCTGAACAGAATTTACACTGATTGAATGATAGTAAATGCTTTATTGATAGAACATATTATGAAAACAAAAAGTGCTGACGGCAGGGACTGAAGAGTAAAAGGTATTGTTTCATGACAACAAAAGATTCCCTGAAATGATTTCCAAAAGCTGCTAAAACGTAACAACAGAAACTGGTTATAATCCAAGTGAAGAGATTTAATGTAGTGCTCTTTGCTTGGGATCAGATGCAAAAGATTTTCAGAACCCGATGTCTAAAGTTACTCTCTTTAGTCCAGACTGAAGATACCTAAATTCCAAACTTGAGTTTTTGCCATGCTCATGGAGCAGCTCTTCCCGAAAACAACCAATGCTCCTTGCCGGAGCCAGTAACCGCTACCTTGTCGCCGTGTGTTTGGGTAGTCTGCCACTCACAGCCCTGTGCTTTGTTTAGTTCACATTGGTGAAACCCAGCTACTGACAAAAGCATTACAAAATATACTGTCAGTAGAGAATAAAAGCAAAGGCAGAAATATGCTTGTCATGCACTTACGTTGTGACCCCTAAGCTCAAATGGAAAACACTAGTTTAGAAACCCTAATATACAAAAATCTCTGCCAACAAGGGACTTATTAGTGATCAGATTTTTTTACTTCCATCTTCCTACTGTTTCTCTTGTTTGGATTTAAAAAAAAAAGATTTTTCAAGAAAAAAAAATCTGAAATTCTTAATTTCTTTGCAGGCATGGATTCTTACTTTTCTCCATACTTCTGTAGCAAAACAGGAAAAAATGTACAAGTACAAAGGCAGGTATAGAGGAATAAAAATATAGAAAAGGGGGCTTTAAGTCATACGGTTTGGGAGAGGTTCTCCCTACATTAGTGTTTTCCATTTGAAAAAAAATTAGGAAATATTAAAACTCTGTGAAAAACATTGACAAAATGGGAAAATAATGTTGAAAACTAGATCCAGTTCTCCTGATAGGTAGCCAGTGGTAAAAAAAGGGTTTCATTTTTGGTAATTATATTTTTTTTCATTGAAATGCCTTTGAAAATGGAATATAACCTATGGGGTGGCTTAGAGGAAACTCTTCCCCGTTTTCTAGCATTACACACATATGTAAACAAACCATTCCAAGGAGAGTAACCACCTCATAACTCAAGGAAACACTGCATAAAATCCCTGTACAAACAGGAGGGAAAGACTCCTGTCCTCAGTGACTTTAGCAGTAGCTTGTTTCCTTTCCATCCACTGATCAGAAGGTCCTTCCAGCAACACTTCCACCCACCTCTCAGACCTGCTCACAATATCCAGGTGTTTCGGTACAAGTCTGTCTCCCATCCTGAGGGATTTTCTTGCTTGGTCCTGCCGGACAGTATCCCCAACTAACCTGGCTCAGAGGTGTAGTTTGATTCAACTGGGCAACTCAGCTCATTTCCTACCCTTTGATGTCCTTGAAATCTGCTGCTCCCTCTCACCAAACCCTGTGCACTCTTCTTCCAGCAAACCCCTCTATCAGCTTTGTCATACAGTTCTCATGCCGAGGAGGCATCGGCTGTTAAGGCAGTTGAACACATTAGTAGGTGTGCAAAAATCAACTCTACCTTTATAAGGTAAGAGCTCCTTCCCTTTCCCCTCTCTGAGCCCCAGAATCCAAGTACAATGATGGATCATTTCTAGAGGAATTGTGAGTAGTTGGCCCATGCAAAATAAATGCTCTGAGACAGCATATTTCCATTTCATGAATGAATGATACTTTCTCCTCTGCAGTCTCTTCATAGGATTTACTAATCAATACCATGAGGCTATGCTGCAGCAAAAGAAGGCTGGAGCTATAAATTCTTCAGTATTTCTCTACCTGATTTTGGAAGAAGCAGCAATATAAGAATTGTATTTTGTGGTCACATATGCTGAATCTATTTGTTTCTACTGGGCAATACATACTGCAATCATCACTCCAACAAAGCCATAGTTACGGGTTTAATAGCCTAGTTGACCTAACCACTAGTTTTCTGTTATTTTGGGGGTTGAAATGTCACATACTGGTTTCCAGCACAGAACTGAAGCTTTTCTAAAAAGCTAGCAGAAAACCCAAATAATCTGCGCTGGAACATTTCAACCCCGGTGAAATGATGCCTCTTGCATGAGTTAGTTAGTCTCTCCTGGGCTCCATTTGGAAGCTGATGTTGATGGACTGGTAGCCATCTGCAGCTGTTGCACACTGCAGAACTGGTATCCTCTGCATTCTTTCCATGGATTACTCAAATTTACCCCCAGATACACTTACCCAAAGAAAGAATTATTTTTTGGTATTATAGATCTCTGGATCTAAATGATTACAAGAAGGCAGCAGCAACTGGGAGGGGCGGCTGTGAATGGTAGGAGTGAGCCTGCTTGTGTTTCTGAGCTCTAACATCAGTTAATTCAATTGCAGGGCAGGAGTCGTCTGTTTGAAATGAGTAGCAGGCTGTACTGCCAGCTTACAGTCATTCGGCCGCTTTGTTTTCTTGCACTACCTGCACTTTTGCAGGGGGGTTGTGGAAGAGGGAAGAAACAAGAAACTTGAAGGAAGAAAAAGAGAAAGGGACGTTAAGGGAAGTAAAAAGATAATTAATGGGTATTAAAGGGGAGCAGTCAGGGGCCTGTAAAATCAATATCCCATTCTTAAGGAAGGCAATTCAGTTATAGCCAGTGCACAGACAATTACATTCTTGCCAAGGAACCCTGAGGCTATTCATTGAATTATTTACCTGAATGTGTGCGTGTGTGTGTGATTGCTCCTTAAAAAAGAATAGAAATGGAACTTTAAGACAAAACAAACTTTTAAAAGCACATGACAAATTACATATATATTAAATCAATCTAAGGGGGAAATTTACAGCTTTAACAATACAAAATAAAAATATATAGTTCTCCTGATCTGCACTGTGTTTACCCACAACACAGTTATTTATTTTAATTATCTGAGCTGAATATTCAGCTAGCATATAAAGAAAGGGCTCATCATATGTTTTGACCATCGAAGGTTTAAAAATGGCTTATTTCTGATATTTTAGTCTTGGGACATATGTGGTTCTCATTGTAGGATGTGCAATTGCTTGGGAAATAGTTATAAAAATAACTTCAAATAACAGAAACAGAGCACACTGATTTAGAAGCCTCATGAGTGCAGTTTTCTGGATATATGTAGACAAAACGTTGACATTTATCATTCCAGAGTTTTTTCTACATTCAGACAATTTGTCATTATTTGTATCCTGAGCAGGAATCATGCTCCTAGGCATTCCACTTGCACATAAGGACCCCCCAGACAGGAACTGCCTCAGAAACATCGGTCTCAATGCAAGTGCTGTTCCCAGAACCACAGCTCCCATGGAGATTAATGCCTCCTTCCCAATGCTGTATCACGGACAGTGAGAGGTTTTGCACTGAATATTTGCAAATAACATGAACTTAAGCTAAGCAGGAAAATAGAAGGCAAAAGTTTTCCTCTAAAAATTGTTCTGGCCTTTAGCTATAATCATAGAATCATTTAGGTTGAAAAAGACCCTTAATATCATTGAGTCCAACCGTTAACCTCACCCTGCCATCCCACCACCCTAAGCTCCTCATCTACCCGTCTTTTAAATACCTCCAGGGATGGGGACTCAACCACTTCCCTGGGCAGCCTGTTCCAACGCATGACAAGCCTTTCAGGGAAGAAATTCCTCCTCATACCCAATCTAAACCTCCCCTGGTGCAACTTGAGTCTGTTTCCTCTTGTCTTATCACTTGATACCTGGGAAAAGATACCAACACCCATTGATAAATCATCAGTTCTGTAGTCTTCTGTAGGTACATAAAACAGCAAACTCAAAAGTTTTTACAACTACTTCAATGTACAAGAGTTTGGGAAAGCTGCAAACATTAGATATAAAAATAGACATTAACGATGCATATTGCAACTCTCAAATTTCAAGTCATTTAAAGCAAAACCAGAGGGCAGATGTTTTTTTAACTCCTTAACAAGTAGTACCTCAGTAACTATTCTCAAGTTTTTCTAACAATAGTGATCTAGGGCTTCTGTGGTACTTTTTTTGGTTCATAACTTTCAAAAATATTTATGAATGAAGTAATATTGTGCATATCCTATCATGAAAGAAAGTGGCAAGAAACTGAAATGAGAGGTTCAAAGTACATAACACACTGGGTTAGAGGCCAGCAATGGAACTGGATATGAACCCTTGTCCAGGTGCCAATAATATCTCTGTTTGCTGTTAACTTCTTATAAAACAGAATCTTAAAATTTTAAAAGTTTTGGGCCCAGAACTAGCACTTTTACTCCATCTGAATAGTAGCAAAGACTAAATAACACTGCTGTCATTTTAAAGTGTTTTGGGAGTCCCCGTCATGAGAGAAGAGGGCCTGAAAGAGTTTTCTGAAGTTTCTGAAGCCAGGTGGGAGCATGAATGGAACCAAGCACCTCTGGAACTTCATTAAAGACAGTGGAGGTGGGCAGAGAGAAAGTATTTGGTTTGATAACTAAACAGAGCAGCGTATTTATCAGCTGTAGCAATGGGACCTGTATCCTGTTGATCCCATGAACAAGTCTAGTGAGAAACAAATGTAGCTGTGGCTTCACGATGCTGTTGATTCACCCAGGTGGGCTCCAGCTGCCTCAGTGGTGTCTGCAGACCCGAGACTGCAGCAACCAGCTGCAGACCAGCTCTGCTCACACCTTGCTGCAGATTTGGCCCTGGGAATCTTGTTTCTTTCTTGACTGGACACTGAGAGGAAATAGATACTTTATGATGTACTTGTGCAAGCTACATCAAGGATTAACTGTATGTTAAAGCATTTTCTAGCCCTGTGATAGATTCATTTGCGACCAGATAACAAACCTTGTAACCTACATGGAATATACAACAGTATTGCCGTGCCCTACAATAGCACCTGCGCCATAACTGCAGAGAAACATTACTGACATTTTGAAAGGAAGAAAAGGATTTGCAATTCCAGATGTGACAACATATTCATGAATTCATCAGCCATCACCTGAGCCTCTGAAATGCCACTTTTACAGAAGGGTCAGGCACCTTCCATGCAAAACCGAATGAGGGATGAAGCAGCGTGTGTCATGGTCAGAGGCTCCCGTTGCTCAGGCTTTAGCTAAAGTCTTCAGCTGTGCATGGAAACATACTCATCTCCGTGTTATTTTTATCCTGCTCACCACAGCTATGGTATAAATCATGAGTCGGTGCTTTATGATCTATATTCTTCACCACTTCGGAGTCAGTAGATCATGAAGACACATTGGACTTGCTGGACATAAACATAGTTTGTCTTATTTGGGAAAAAAAAATCAAAAGCAGAATTTTGGCTGGAGTTCTAAAGACAATGCCTGTAAAACATTTGTACGTGTATGTGCCTCTACTGTGGTAAGAGGATTTGGCAGGAGAAGGGAACATGCTGTAGGGGTCTCTAGTTACTAAATTAATTCTAAACAAAGAAACGGTTTGTGCCCTGGACCCAGCCAAGTGTTAGAATTTGCACACAGCAGATAGAGAAGTTTGAGAGATCTAGAGATCTAAATGGCCTAAGGAAGAGATGAGCAAAGTTTGCCCACCTATACCAATATATGTGCATCTTCCTATAGACTATTATTTCGATGCTATCCAATTATTAAGAATTTCCTTTTGTTTATTATTAGGAGGAAATGGGTCTTAGAATCATAGGCTAATTCAGGTTGGAGGGGACCTCAGGATGTCTCTAGTCCAGTCTCCTGCTCAAAGCAGGGTCAGCTATGAGGTCAAACCAGGTTACTCAGGGCATTCTCCAGTCAGGTCTTGAAAACCCCTAAGGGCAGACAGCACAGCCTCTCTGGGCAACCAAGATATTTTATTACATGACATATGAAACCTCAGGGATAAGTAAGTGCATTGAGTAAGTTGAGTTGCGCTTGACTAATCAGAAAAATGGTTAATTTGCATCCAAAATTCCTAATGACTCTTTTTAATATGTTTATTCCTAATATTTATTTTTGCATTGCCAAAATAGAAAAGGAGCAGTTATTCTTGTAGTTCTGTAAAATATCTTTTCTGTTTGTTTCTCCTCTGAAAGAAAGGGAAGGAAAAAAGTAATTTCTGTCATTAATTAATAGTAACTGTTACCACAACAAAAATATAGTTAACACACAAAAAAGTTATGGCACTTTTGAAAACATTGTAATCTGAGGGCAGCCTCAGCCTACGTGACTATCAGTTATCCTAAGCTGGACATGGCAGAATTAGGTGAGAATGAACTGCTGCTGAACTTCTCCAGGAACAGACAGGTTCCTTCTCCTTCCACATTTACTATGCATGACTACTTTTTAAAATTATTTCTACCTACTTTTATCCTTTAATACCATATTTGGGGACAATCCCTTTCCTTAGTTATGAAAAGTATGAGTTTGACAGACACTGACTGGCATTTTTGGAGGTGGTAAATACTGTCAGGAAGCCTCCGCTGTACAAAATGTTCACCTGGCATTCAAATTCCCTCTATGGTCATCACTTTGCCAGAAAAATGTACACAGAGTTACTCAATAGCCCAAATATTTGCTCCCAACAGGTGTATTGCCAGTTTGGGAGTCCATCATGCCTAACATTGGAATCAAGTATGTCACTTCTTGAGTCTGTAACATTTATTTTTCATTGGGTTTCCAGGTAATTTCTGGATTACTGAAGACATAGATTCGGTAATCTCAAGGGAGGTGACCTTCAAAGTGTGAGAAGAGAATGAACTAGTGACCCATATTGTATCCTGAGACACCTGGCAGGCACTAAAAAAAATGGAAGGTATGAAAGATCCCTGAGTTTATCTCTGTTTTTCTGCCTGAATTTGAGCCTTGACCCATAAACGAGGTTGGCTATTTCAATGACTAGCTTTTGGGGATCTTGGGTCAATTTTTTTTTTTTTTTTTAATACTTTGCCAGAAGTACAGACAAAGTCCACACCTGTAGGATGTAAATCATAGGTCAGAGTTATGCCTTGAGGTACCTGTTCGATACATGGAAAAAACAGGCGTCTAGAAATGGGAGCATGAATCCAACACTGGTGACTAAAAATACACAGCGATGCCAGTGCCTCCTCACTGTAAAGTAAAAGTAAAACCTTACTTTTTTTTTATTCTGCAAGACCCAAATGGCATGATCTTCTTGCCAGATCGGAGACAAGCAAAGGACAGAGATATTTAGTTTGTGTATCCTGACAGGATTCGTGCGCAAGTTCTGCGGACATGCAATGTTTGCACAGTCAGAAGCAGAACTTTAAAGCATGGGCAGAACTTTATACACTGGAGCTTAGCAGGGGCCTGAGAATCAATAGGGGATTTGCATCTGGAAGGATCCACATAAAGTAGAAGCTTGCTAAGATTTACCTTCCTAAATGCCACTAATCTTTTGGTTTCTCATCAGCAAAAAGGGCATGGTAGTCCCTCCTTAATGCATAAAGACATTGACAGACTAAGTATAAGAAAGGTTATGAAGCATTTAGATACTGTGATAATGGAGCTCAGAGCTGAGTGCCCAGAAACCCAGGGGCCTGAGCTGCCCAGGATCCAGGAGCCTGGAAGTCTCGGCTTTCTGGCACCTTATCCAGCAGCCTGCCCAGGAGCCAACCAGAGAAGCCAGTAAGCAGTCAGGCCAGCAGAGGCTGATTGAAGATCTCCCAGTTTCCATTATATATGGGGCAAACCAGACACATTCTTTAAGAAAAGATCAGATTTCACCAAAGTAGCATTTTTCCAGCAGAAAAACATGCCATCCAAGAATCTTTAATCACTTCTATTGCTAATTGCGTCATTAAAACAATGCATCATGTTCCTCTGATAGACCATGAGGCAAACCAAAACTATCAGTCCAATGGCCTGACTAAAAGTCTCCCTTGCTGCTGATGTAAACAAATCAGTGCCAACCTTAGTGAATGCACATTTATAGACATTTCAAAACTCCATGTACAAGCATTTTGTGGTGATAAAACAACATGGCTTGGAGTGAGTCAAGAATTTTTAGCAACACTCCTGTTACTCCCCTAAGGTACTGACATATAGCACAGCCCAGCACCGCAGCACCTCACAGGTAATCTTCTGGGGAACCCTCCCAGCACACCTGGGAGGAGGAGAAGCACTTTCCACCCTTCGTAGCTCAGCCACTGAGGCATACAAGGTAAAGGCACAGCAAGCATGTGCTGTCTGTTGTACTCAGGTTGCAAGCGGGGAGTGCAAAAAGATAAAGTGAGCGCGTCTGCTATAACGTGGAGTGATTCAATGGGTAGATGTTTTCATAGCCTCATCTTTGCTGGGCGCTTGAAATTGCTCCTCCCCATACAGCTGCAAGGGCCCCAGCTGAACAGCTCCACACACTGTTTGCACCAAAATCTGACGAGAGGCACATCTGAGTAGGTGGTCTCTGATAGGGCATCCCCACCACAGACAAGATGAAAGCCTTTTCCTTAGTTCAGCTTTTTTCTTTTAAAATTTAGCTGGAGTGGCTGTGGGGTTTCAGGATTTCTCATATTCTTCCCAGTATGACATGTGTTGCTTTCCAGCTAGAGAATGTCCTTGTGGAATGAGAGTGTTAGTCTACTGAGAGACAAAAAGCTAGATCAAATAAAACATTTATGTGCCTAAAGGAAAGGCATTTTAGCTGCATCAGCTTTATAAATAGACTGTTGGTGAAAGTACTCAGTGAGGAAGTGGGAGACCTCAGTATTAATTTCTTACTCTGACAGACTAGGTTGAAAGGGATGCTGTGCTGAAAGTGTTCCGCTACAGAGGAAATAATTTGAAATGTTGGGTCAAAGGCATAGAGAACAAAACCGAGAGAAACATATCCCTGCAGCCTAGGGTTAGCCTCTCTATTAAGGGTGCTGCACATCTCAGAACCAGTCAGGTTATTATTTCTCTGACTCATGTCACTTACTAGACTTCACACCAAAAGACCTACTCCTAGTGGCCTGCTTTTTAATTTATTAGAGGAGACTTAACAGAGTTAATGGACGGAAATACGAATCCTCATTTTTTTTCCTGTTGTCACCAGGGCGCACAGCTTTCTCTGTCAGCAGAGAGCTATCAAGAAAGAGCATCATACAAAATGAATGACTACTGTACACAAACGTGCTGAAACACAACTAATCGATTTTGACGAAGCAGGCAGCTATATTTTTGATTTCTGATTCAAGACCTTTCATAAAGCATTTTTGTTAAGAGAGTTACATTTAGACAAATTGAATTAAGTGCTGGTTTACTTTTAATTAGATTTTTCAGAGAAGTATAGTAAACTGCTTTACAGCAGAATGCCATTTATTGACTGAAAGGCTCTTTTTCCTAGTGTAAACAGCATCATCAGTGTAGTCTGTTAAAAATAAGCTTCTGCAATTTTGCATAAATTTCTGTTTTCCAAAAGAAAAAAAATGGAGGGGTGGAAGGAAGTTAGGCTAGGACTAAGACATCAGGTTTCAATTCCTAATGTTTTCCATGCCTTTGTTTCTTTTTTTTTTCTGTAGGTGGCAGCTGGATTAAAAAATGTTTGAGATAGTGTAGTGAAGGACATGTGCCATAGGAGAGGTAAACTACTTACATGTCTTCTGTCGTACTCTTAAGGGCTGCCACTTCAAGCAAAGGCGATGTACCACTGGTAGGTATCACCTAAATTCAGACCAAGCGCAATAGTCACTGTGAGTGGAAGACACCCCTTTCCCACTAAACCAGTGGTAGTTATCCAGCCACGGGAGGTCCGGGCATCTGGTATGACCACCTGAACTCTGACTCTGCAATTTGCCACTTTTTGCTTCCTTGAGAAGCAGTATTTCTACTGTTCCCATGTTACACACCTCCCTAAGTCTTTCTTAGGAGTTCAAAGTGATCCGGAGGCCACAAAATTAAAGCCAGCTCAGTTACCAGAATCGATCTTGGGAAATTTCACAGTACACCCCTGACCCTTCAAACTGCTGATTACTCCTTTCTCACATGCCTTGAGTGTCAGATTCTCCCATTTCTGTACTGAAACTAAGATGCGCAGGGTGTATAATACAAACAGATGTTTTTTGCTAAAACTAGACCATATTCAGTTTAGCATTATTGATGCTACATGGCTTTTTGGGTCCAAGTGCCGAACTGTATTTTTGGCTTAATTTCAAGGACAAAGGACAAACTTAAGGTTGGTGTTGAACACTGAAGCAAGCAATCCCTTATCCCTGCCTTCTCCTGTGTCATCTTTTGTATAGCCTAGTTGACCCACAGATCTGGAAGGCAAATTAACGTTTGCTACTGTGCAGTGAAAAAGGCAAATTCCTGCACTGTACTTGTCTATAGTGCGAAGAAGGGAAGCAAATATCAGAAATTTTTCTCTGAAGCATCTAGTTGCCTTCTGCTCACCAACAAGGTCACAATGAACAACCATGAAAACAAACTCATAGATAGCATCTGGCTTTCATTTTGCACAGCTTGTAGGTATTCTCTCTTTGACCACAGTCATAGTTTAAGGTTAGAACATTCTTCTGAACTGCATATTGTTACTGACATTTCCTACAAAATCCTTACACTTCTCAGATGCTGTTCTAACCAATACCAACTTCCATAGACCAAGACAGTTCTTTTTTCCAAAAAAAAGATGCAGTCAGATAATGCTCTTCACACAGCTTATACTGAAAGTACACGGTAGGTTTTGTTGCTCTGGGTATATAGTCAAAAACCCCTTGACCCACACTTCCTGTGGGTTTGAAAAGCAGTCAAAGTTAAGCAGAGAGGATTCCTTTCTTTCAGTTCTTGTACATTTACACAACTATTTGCTTACCTTCCTAAGGCACGTTTACCAAAAGAGAGGCAATGTCTAAGGAAGCTCCTAAAATCCTTGCCCGCACTGAGTAGTTCCGTCATTTACAAGTAAACTCCGCTGAGGTTTTCTGGGACTACTCACAAAGGGTGATACAGCTCAATGCGGGCAAAGCTGCTCTCACATAGACTTTCATCTCAGGTCTAGTTCTCAGAAATTGCCAGTGCTCTTGGAGCAACATAACTCTTCTGAACAGAGGTCACACAGAACAACAAGGGCCTGATTCTTATTTCAGACTATGATTTAAAGCTGTGATCCTGTCAAATCTCCTATATATAAGGCCCCTTCCATCTGCCCCAAGTCTTGGAGAGGCTTATTGTGTGGTTCTCACTCATGCAAAACCCCCACAGAAGAGGACAGCAGCACTGAGTTCCCGTCCCAGCTAAGTTGTACTGTTTGATATTTCAAAAGGCAACCAACAGTGGTACTGTTCAGAAAATTGGTTTTGAAAACAAACCATTAATTTCTCATTTTAGACTGACAGAAAGTTTTCTTCAGCAAATGAACAGTTAAAGATCAGGTGCTTGTTGTTAAAATCAATATGGCTTCATAGTAACATTTTGTTCTTCCATAACAGTAAAGAATGAGCATTTCAAACAGCTCATCAGATGTGATCAAAGACACAACTGGATGCATCTGAAACATAAAACATCTTCTCCCTTTTTCTTAAGCAAAAGCTGCATTGACTATTTTTTTTCCTGTATATGCTATTAGCCAACTTACAGTGGAAGCACAACCACAGTGTGAGTAGCAGAGCTGATAACTTTTTATGAAAAGTTAACACCGCACAATATGTTACAAACAAATTCCAGTCTTCAGCTATTACAAGTAATAAGAGTACACTGTAATTAAAAAAATAAATCAGCCCCATTTTACTTCCTTGAAGCATATTCAGTAGTTACATTAAAAACAATTTTTATAGAAATCCTCTGTATTCACTAATTTAGAGGGAAATGCACTTAAAAGGGGTGTATACTGCACATCTTTATTGATGAATATTACTTTTTATCTAGCTCAGAAGAAATAAGATCCTCTCGAGGCATTGAATCAGATGAGTAACTGCAATAAGAAATAAATTAAAACCACAGAAAATGCCCTGTTTTTAAGTATGCCACTGCACACAGATGTTCAGTATCTGCATCAATCCCTTTTAGGCATTTGGAAATGCAAAACAAAACCAGAAGCTTATTTCCTTTATGTTTATAATGACCACAGAATAATTTTATAGCGACGAAATTACTTTTAAGGCACATCAGTCATTCCATATATACTTCACCTCCACTAAAATCTGTCAATTAAATTTCATTTCCATAGACTCCTTGAACTCTACAAGGAAAAACGAAGGGGAAGGATTGTGTTTACAGGCAACAAATATCATTTGAAAAGCAGTGCAACAGTGAAACTGCTGTGTGTCTGCAGACTGGGAAACCACTCTAAATGAGCATTAAGTGACAAAAGCAGACCTTTATCTTGGTAGGAATGGGTGTCTCTAAGGAAGCCGTCCAGTAGCTCAGAGGTAGTAGCTATGTACCATATGTTGCTTTGGTTGCTCTGGCAATTATATAGTTTCTTCAGATTAAACAAACCTGAACTTTTTAGCTACATCGTTACCTACAAATAATACAAACTTGTTTCAGCTCTTCTAGATGTAACTTTAGAAAGGATTCTCCATTTTGCAAAAGAGAAAATGGCTTGTAATTTCCTTCTCTCGGTTGCTGTTTTTTTTGTCATATTTATCTGTCTCAGGTACATACTTGTACCAAGCCATTGTTACTTACAAAGGGATGCTCCTGAAAATAAGTCTTAACATCCTTTCTTTAAGTGCAAATGTTTAAACAAAGCTCAAATCTTTCCACGACTCCAAGCCTTATTTCAAGAAAAGGTCCAATAAGTTACAGACTTAAGACTTTGAAAATGTCTCCATTGTTTCTTTAGTGAAATCAAGCAAACTTCTAATGCTTTTGGTGCAATCATCTAATCCTTATTTCGGCAGAATTCCCACTTCAGTTGGCCCTGAATTTCAATTGTCTATTGAATTAACACCAGAATCTTAGCCACCGACAACTTCCTTTTGCAGGGTTGAGTGAAACAAATGCTTATTATGAAAAACTGATGACACAAGGTGACTGCTCTATCATTTCTCCTTATGCCATAGGGATTTCAAGAGAAGACAGGCTACCGACACCTTTCAGACACAACGGAGGGAGTAAAGAAGGGGATATCTAAAGATTCTCAGGTGTAGATTCAATTTAGCTGTTTCAAGAAGCCTGCCGTATGCAAATAGATTTTGTTCTACTCTTCAAAGAGCTGTTTACTATGGAAAGATTCATTTGAGGCAGATGCCAAATCCTGCTGCCTATGGAAGGAGTGATACACATAAAATGGAACAGTATTTACCCTGCAAACAGACTTACACACCTTGCAGGAGCACAGCTGGAGAAGGGATGTAAATGCTCAGCTGAGTCTAACACTCTATATGCATTCAGTGGCGAATGTACAGACAGCAGTCCCTGTCTCATTCTCTTCATTACAGTTTAAGACATTTTATAAACCCATGGGAAATACAGTTTGCTTTAATAACTATTCAAACTATTGCCCCCTTTTCCCTCCCCCCAACAAAATCCTCTGAAATCATACACCAGAAATGCAAACAGGAAAAGGGAAAGAAAGCAACATTAATATTAAAGGTTTGGAACAGCTGCACCTTCTTTTGAGATTTGTTCACATACACCACTGACTCTGCAATGTATGCTTCTCATTAAAAAAAAATAAATAAAGGATTTAGTTGCTCTAAGACTGTAAATACAAAGGATTTAAAGACCTTAGTGGTGTAGTGATTGCTATTCCTCTGAAAATCTGCATAGCCAACTGTCTCCAACTGCCTGTCTGAGAGTGAGAGCAGCACGCATCCAGCCCCTGAGATAAGCCTTTTGAGGGGGACTTAAAAAGAGGTGGGGAAAAAGTTCCCCAGGGCACATGCAAGTTGAGCTGGTTAGAAATTTGATTTTTTTTCTTTTAACTCAGAAAATATTAGCTGAATTCACCAAATTTTTTTTTTTTTCCACTACCTGTTCCTGAGCAGCAAGGTGCTTAGGCCACTGATCTGAGAGGGATGGAGCAGGAATTTACTGCCTGGCAATCCCGTAGGGGGAAATAAGGTCATGGGGTGCATGTGCTCTTTTTTCATATTTCATTAAAACATGCAAGACTCACAGGTTTGTCCCACTGACAAATGACAAATTATGGAAAGATAGGAAGAACATTTCCCAGCCAGCTCTATACGCAAAGACCCTTCCAAAGAAAAAGAAAACCCCATGCTTTCTGTTTGATTTAAGCCCTGTGTAAAATCATCATTCAGAAGGTTTTAACAGTACAAAGATTTATTTAGAAAAGAGTTTGGATTGTTCTTTAGGGGTTTTTTTGGCAAACATTTAAATCCTTTCATAACTCAAAAGACTGTCAACGCCTGGTACTTTGCACTTTCTTTCCCCACATAAGCAGTAAAAGCCAATTTCTTACTGGGACGAGCCCAACACAGGCCCCAGCTGCTCTAATTATAAATACTCAAATCTCCACCACCACTGCCACTTAATCCTTTCCTCTTGATGTCTCTGCTTGGTTTTGCACAAAATTGCAGAGCCCATTACAGCTCACTGCCTCCCAAACTCAAGGTTTTAGCCTATTTTCCTCACGAGACACCCCATGCCCTCCATTGGGGTTCAAAGACACTCGCTCGCCTCCCCATTTACCCATCCACACTCCAGCACCGCTTCTCCAGCGCCATGTCACCATTCTGTACCACAGTGAATGCCCTCAGCCTCCCCGACACTATCCCTGTACCCCACAGCATCACTCTGCTCCACCGAGGGGGCGAGCCCTCTTCCTTCTCTCTAAGCCCAAACCCCATGTTCTCTTCCCTCCCTTATTTTTCAGCATAGAGACTTCTCCTTCTAACTCTACTCCTGCTCAAGGCAAATCCATCCCTCCAGCTCAATGCCGGAAGTTCTTCTTCTTCTTCTTGAAGAGAATGTGTTTAAAGGACCTGCGGAAGTCCTGGTTGAAGATGGTGTAGATGACTGGGTTGAGGGAGCTATTGCAATACCCAATCCAGAAGAAGAACTTGAAGAGAGTCTCGGGGACCTCACATGCCTCCCGGCAAATACCATAGAGGCTGTAGCTGAAGAAGAAAGGGAACCAGCAAACTACAAAGACCCCCATGACCACGGCCAGCACAAAAGTGAAGCGTTTCTCCCGGGCCTGGGTGACTTTCTTACGGCAGATGCTGCTACGCTTCCGGCGACGGCGATATGAGAAGAACTGCATGGAGCGATTGCTAGAGCGGGACAGACGGCTACTAGAGTGCTTGGAGGAATACGAGTAGGAGAACGACTGGCTCTTGCTGCTTTTGCGGGGATGCTCCTCCCGGCTCCGCCTCCGTCTACTCTCTGAGGTGCTGCTCTCCTCCAGCTCAATGTCCTCCAGCTCAGAGGCTTTGCGCCAGTGGTGCACTGAATAATGTCCATTCTCTCCCAGCTGCATCCTCAGGGATGTGCAGCCGCCGGCAGCACGGCTCAAGCCATTCTCAGTCTGGGAGGACCCCTCTGGCATCGTACGCTTCTCAGAGAGGGTCCTGGTCCTTAGCTTGGCCACACGGTAGATGCGGATATAGACCAACACCATGATGAGGCAGGGGGCAAAGAAAGAGCCAATGCAAGACGAAAGGATGTACCATGTCTCGTCATTAAGCTTGCACTGGGGAAAGACATCTCCTTCAGGGTCCCGGTACATGGAGATCAATGGTGGGAAGGAGATGACAGCTGAAATGAGCCAGACAGTGAGGATGATGGCCTTGATCCGCCGGGGGGTCCGTTTGAGGTTGTACTCCACCGCCTGTGTGACTGACCAATACCTGTCGAGGCTGATAGCACACAGGTGGACGATGGAGGAGGTGCAGAAGAGCACGTCCAGCGCCAGGTAAATGTTACACCAAGCCTTGCCGAAGTACCAGTAATTCATGAGCTCGTTGGCTAAGGAGAAAGGCATGACCAGGGTAGCCACGAGGATGTCCGCGCTGGCCAGGGACACCAGGAAGAGGTTCTGGGGGGCTCTCAGCGCCCGGCTGGTGAGCACAGCTATCACCACCAGCACGTTGCCCACGATGGTGAAGACGATGAGGAAGCCCACCACTGCCGCTAGGCTGGCCACGGCCGGCGGGGGGGGGGGGGGGGGCGGG
>NW_009260399.1:2590200-2594781 GCF_000687185.1 Egretta garzetta | reverse complement strand
GGGGGCTCCTCGGGTCGGTTTGGGGTTGTATGGCCGTGTTTAAGCGCGGATTCGGTGTAAATGCTCGCCCGGGTGGGGCCATCCGCTGGAAACTGGTGCGAGCCCGCACCGAGCGAGCGCTGGCCCGGCCTGGGAGGGAAGCAGGGGGGAAAACTCTTGGGGGTGTTTGGCAGAGGAACCTCGATAATATGGGAAAGAAAGCACTTAAGAGTAGTGTTCCCACTGTTTGGGCTTTCGGGCTTTCCCTGGAAGCCGTAGGAGAGTGGCGGAGGCGGCCGATGGGGAGCGGAGCCGCGGGCTTGCCTCGTCCCCAACCCCCGTGCCTGCCGTGAGGGATCCGGGGGACACATCTTCGGACCTCCTTTGCTGGCAGCCCAGTGACTCACATTACCGTCCTCTGGAAAGAAAATTGGAGAACTGACAATAAACACGATGCCACTTCAATGCCTCTTTCTTTAGCTGAACCTGTCCAATGGAGGGCAGAAGAAGGTAGCTCAGTGTAGCCCTGGTCTGTGGTGGTACGTGGTCCTGAGAAAAGCCACTGCCCTGCACTACGGAATGTTCTCTCTTCCCGTGCCCCTTCTTCCACCCTCTTTCCTTACGTTCCCCAGCCCCCAGGTCCTCCGCCAGAGGTTGCTTATGGGGCGCTGATTAGGGTAGCAGTAAGGTAAAGAGAACAGCCGTATATGCAGCGTGCCTCTTACGTCTGGGAGCCCGTCCTGGCGCCTGGATTTTGGATCACACGTTCTTCAGAGCAAGGACCGTCCCGCTGCTCTCTGCTGCTGCGCTCGCTTTTCTTGTGCCACGTAAAGAGCCTGTGCTTATAAAATACTGACAACGGTAGCGTAACCCTAACCACAAGGTTAGCTGTGTTCATTTCAGGTGAGCCAGAATATGAATTCATCCACAGCCAGTTAATTTGCTTTTAGTCCAGAATAACGTATTCCTTTTATGCTGTGTGGCAACGTCGCCGGCTTGCATGGGATGGGTGCTTTTTCCCATTGTGGCACTGTAAAAGATCCAGTAAAAGAGGTAGATATCTATGGCAGGACTCAACGGGGCACAGCAGTGCCCACAGCCTGACTGGATTCCATGGCTAGTACCTGGTTTTGGAGCTGCCTAAACTCCTTCATCATCATCCTGCTGACTTTTAAAGAGAGGAACCTGATATTTTGGCTGTGGGCATTCCCAGTCCGAGCAGCTGGTTCATGCCTCCCTCCTGTGCCTCACCCGGACCCAGAAAAGCAGCGTCCCTCGGCCTTGGGAGGGTCACAGTCTGGTACATGCGTTCTGCTTACTACTGCCAGGGTCGTATTCTTTATAATGCAAAACTGAGTAGTGGAGGCACATATACCCAAGAGAGCGTCTCTTCCACGGTATAACATTTAAAATAATAAAATACTTGATATGGTAGTGGTCCGCTAGTTGAAACAGAACATAGCCTGGGGCTTTGGGGAGTGATAAAGGGACTCTGATTCCAGTTACCTTTTTGGTGCAACCAGTGCTGGCTCCCCTGCTCTCTGTCCGTTTGCGTAGGAACATGGACTGGATTATGGAGAGTTGGAAGTGAATGTGCTTAGCTCGGATAGGAAGGAAAATTCCTCTGGAGATTATGATCGAATTAATCTATTTTGTAAGCAATTTACTCTGAAGTTTGGTTTTTTTTTTCATTTGAAAACTAATTAGCAAACTCGTGCCTGCATGTAAAAGAGAAAGGGCATAATGTTGAAATTAAACTTTGTCAGGTAACAAACTCTAATAAGACTGAAATGCAGAAGCAGTAATCTCTTAAACAACCAAAGTGTAACATACAGAACAAAATGAAATAGAAATCTGATGCCCCCTCAAGTCCTCCTAAATAGACAAGCTGTCTGATAAGGAGGGCTCTTTAAAAAAGCTTGCAAAGCCACAGGAAGATTAAACGAATGGAGGTTGAGGTTAGCAAAGTTCAAACAAGAAGTAAATGGCACATTTTTAACATGAAACCTGAATAACCACTAGAAGCAGCTTCCTGATATTTGTGGTCAGTGCTTCATATTTGAAAGTTTCATAACAGTGTCTGTGAACTGAGGGGACAAGGCGCAGGAATTTGAAGTCTAACCTTTGATGTGGCTGGCGTTAGGCAGAAAGCTACAATCTATGATGTAACTGGTTCCATCTGGGTTTAAAAGACAGTAAATACAAACTGCAAAATCACATGAACATTTGGGATTCAAGAACTAACTCTCAAAAAAGGGGTATATAAACCCCACGCTATTCCATTCCCTTACTAGGGTAATTAAGAAGTTAGATTGACCAAGTATGTCTCGAAATTGTATGAACTGGAACTTGAAATAAACTTTCAGCTAATGATTTGAGGCTTCACATTAGAAGAGTTGAAGCTTTTCAAGACTTATCTTTGCTCAAAATAAGTCAGTGCAGAAGTTTCATAACAAAAGGAATGAGACAAGCAAATGTCTGAGCAATTACTTGGCATTTCTAATGAAGAGATGCCGGCAGGGATATGGAAAAAAGTAAATTGGGAGCGCAATACCCATGTTGTGCTGTGGTTTCTTTAGTACTGAAGTTGTACTGTGATGCTGAAGCAATTCAGTACATAATTCCACTGAAGTCAGGGAAGTAATGTTCAGGTTTAACTGAGATTGAGTTTGCCTCAATAGCAGCACGCCATCCCAGAGGTGAATGAAGTGTGGGCATAGATACAAGAAATCTGCCCTCATGAAAACCTGCTTAGTCTACTGAGAGACAAAGGCAGGAGCAGGGTGAATGACAGTGGATAAATCAAATGTAGTTGTGCTTTTGGAAATCAGTAGTTTGGTATAAAACATAAAGGTTAAGGTTTATAGAAACTTGGCAAGATAAGTAGGCACCTTGCTGCTCTTTTTCCTTCCAAAAACCCTGCATTTCTGTTGATGTTCACTCTGAAAACTGGCTTCCCAAGAGTTATCAGCTCCTAACCATTGGCCTTGGTAGGCATTAACAGGCTCTCATGAAAAAAAAAAATGTGGCTTAGAGGCTGGGGGAGGCTCTCCTAGGCAAAAACTGGACCTGGCTTAAAGTGATCCAAGCTCAGTCTTCCTGAAGTAATCCAGTAGGTATTGTGCCATCCATCCACTATATGCTGTCACTGCTGCTCTGGTTCCCTCATCCAGCATCCCACTAAAAACCTCCCATCACAGCAGGCTGAGAAGATCCTGCAGGAGCAGAACTATTTCTTATTGCTTGTTGTCTCTAATTCTTGTTGGTTTTTACTTGGATTCTCAAGCTGGACTGACCTTTAGTTCAGTGTGAGCTACCAGAAGACTGCGTTGGCCAAAGAGACCCACCACCTGCGCCTGGGTTTAAGTCTTGGGAAATCCAAAAGCTGTCACTGGGAAACTGGCCAGTGGTGGCCTCAAGAACTCAAGTCCAAACTCAATCCAAACCTTTAGGATTCTCTTAGGTTGTACAAGAACATTTCCTTTGAACAGTGCTGTCACAAGTGCACACTGCGCTTGCACACACATAGATTTAGGAGAAAAAAATGTTCCAGCTGGTTTGCACTTCCAAACTTGCTTTTCCTCTTCTGATCAAGATCTGAGGAAAAAATTGTGTGCCCGAAAGCTTGTCTCCTTTTTCCTCCCAAACATATCAGATGAATTAAGTGGAAAATGCTACCTCCTCCTACAAACCTGCCTCTTTATATTTTATACCTTTAAGTCATCACGATTGTAACCATGCTATTAAGTGCTCTTCAGTGCATTTTTTTTAATAATCCCTCCCTCCCCATGAGAACAACGTTCTCATTTATAGAGGAAATTTCAGCTTTCTTAATGAAGGGAGTGATATTTGATTTTCACTGGGAACTGGGTTCTTTACTTCCCCCTTGTGACTTTGAAAATGTGTCTTAGATAAACAACATGGTTTATAGGACAGCCTGATTTACTAAACATCTGGAAGTGCTCTCTAATCTCTCAAACTAAGCTTTATATCAATAGGCAAAATTATGCAGTCTTATCAACCGTACAAGAATCTGTCTGCTGACAAAACATTCAGTACATCTATATGCTTTCTGAGACACGATTTGTGTTATAAACCTGCTCAGGATGCCATGATCAAATAGAATGGGTTAGCTGAAGCCTCTGTAAGTCGTTAGAGAGATAAGCTGCAGTACAAACCATGGGACAGCAAAATGGGATACGAGGTGAAGAATAAGTAGCGTGTCCTGGAATTTGAAGGAAAGGAACTCAATATGAAGAAACTGACAGTTACTTTGGAGGGGAGTTCAGGTCCTTCAAAATGTGAATATTGTTATCAAGGGAAAGATCGTGGAATTCTGTAGCATTAAATGGGCATTAACCTGTAAGTTCCTAGAAGAAGTCAGGGTAAACTTTTAGTATCCCCAAATGGACCCAAATTTTCAAAAGATCTAAGTGTCAAAACCTGCTTCCATTGTGATGCTCATGACAGCATCTGTTCATTTTTCCTTTAGCATATGAAAATGGAACTGTTTTGTAAATCTAGGCATCATCTGACCCTTTGTTTGAAAATGTCATTGGGACCATTTCTGTTCTTTCTTTGTTAACTGCTCCCCAATCCCCC
>NW_009260399.1:2510909-2590101 GCF_000687185.1 Egretta garzetta | reverse complement strand
CCCCCCCAGTTAATCACAAGGTCATTTTAAATCCTAAAGTTTTATTTAAAGCCTTCCATAAAATGAGAATGAATGTTTGGGAAAATAATACTACAGGAATTTTTATTTGTGAATTTTTGAAATATTTCATCATAAATATGGGAATTTAAATGGTTTTCAGAAACCACTTTTTTTGTTTTTAAAAGCAACTTTCAGACTTCAACATCTTTTTCAGTTGTTATTTTTTTAGTACAATGTCCAGAGAAGGAGAAAATGTTGATTGAAATGAGTCTGTTTGGAACTCATTCTTCTGTATGAAAGAATATTTCATTGACAATTAAGGGACCAAAACCAAATCAAAACCAGTTTATTCGTTATTTTTTTCCTTGATGTGGAACTAAAACTTAATCTCCATGTTGAAGTTAGTATTATGCTTGAGCTAAAATTGAATGGAGAAATGTATTGGTTCAGCTCCCGAATGCAATTTTTCTTCTCTCATATATTTGTAACCCTTTTTGGTGCTCTTACTAAACAGTGTTGTTGTTGTTGCTAAGACCATAAACCAGAAGTCGAGTAATGATAGTCAGCCCTATCTTGGCTGGCTCGTTTCTGTAAGTCTTTTTCCCTTCCATAACAGGATCACGTCAACCATAACAGTGTTGCAGAGTGCCATTGACTCAGCCCTTTGGAGCCAAACCTGGGGCTACCGCAAAAGTATTTGTTTGATTCTCCCTATTACTGGAGAGTCATGAAAAATAGATCTATGTCCCCTCTCTTCCTTTTTACCGTTTGTACTGTTTCCATTATCTCTGCTCATTTTAAGGCTTCCTCATTTCTTATTTATTTAGTCAGTACTTTAAATAGCCTTCACAGACACCTGTACTGATAGCTGTGCCATTTGCACAGGAGGAGTGCATTATTTTTCTAGAACTCTGCACTGTATTTGAGGACTCTTCCCCTTGATTTCAGAGTTTTTTTAATCATGCAAGGCTTCTGCACAGTAATACGTATGGGAAGTACTTAGTTTATTGTTCTGAACTTATATAAAGCATGCATTTATTTGCATTTGGAATGAGGTTATGCAAGTTTGTAAAAGCTTCAGCTTCTAAGTAGAGAAAATTCTGTGTAGATAATTTATCATCTACGACATTGCCTATCTCTAATTTATTAATTGTAGGGCCTGTTTGGCATAAGTGTAAGACAGCCTTTTTCATGACATATTTTCAACTGATTTATTTAGGAGACACATTTTGACTACAAACCCTTACATCTCCACTCTCTTCATTTATATTGAAATACCTATTTCCACAGTAACGATCAAGTAACAGAATCCATTCCAAGGGATTTTAGTGATGGCGGGGGAGAAGATGCAGTCTTTGTCACCAGGGTTCATCACCTCCCAGCTGCATCTACTTCACGGCACGCTTCTGCTTAATATTTTGAATCGCCATCTGAGGGATTTCAAAGGGTGGTATTCCTTGCCGTGACGATCCATTGTTAAATCAGACCCCATGCAGTTCAGGACAAGAGGCATTACCATCTTGTACATTGTTCTATGATGCTTTGCAGGAAGAAGATCTCATGTGCACAAGATAGATCAATTAGAGCAAACATTGCCATGTTTCCTGTGTCTGCTATGAGTGGCGACTACAAAGCAGCATAGTAGACTACACTGAAGACTTTCCATGGGAACAAGAGCAGACTGTATTATTTCTACTTCACATTAAACCTCAGAGACATGTCCAAATATCATGTGATCCTTTTCATTTCCTCATATCTATTCCATAATGATTTAAATTTTGTTAATTTAGCATTCTTCCATCTTTCAGAGGGTACCTTAAGCGCATGAAGATTTAATTTCTCCAAGACAGGCATCAAGTTCTGCCATCTTTCACTAGCAAAATAAGGTGTTTTTTCTCGCCATGTTCCAGAAGGTGTTCTGCTTTTCTGTTCTTTTGTTCCTCTAATATAAGTGAGGTTCGTTTTTTTCCAGTCATTACTCCTCACTGCACTTTCCTTGTTGTTGCTTAATATCCCCAGTAAGTCTTTAAACAGTTTGACAAAATGTTCTCATGTCTCCCTTCAGTGCTGCCATTTCTGCTTTCAGTGCCTGTCTATCAACAGAGCCTCTTTTATCCTTTTTGGCTGATCTTTTACTGCTTTATCTTTATCCCTATGTTCCTTTTTTCTTTGTTTACTTTTCTGGCCTTAATGTATTGAGTAGATTTAACTTATCCTGCCTTTTTTCTGTAATAGCATCCCATGTGGCATTGCTAATCCACTCTTCTTTCCTAGTTTTAATAAAGAACAATCTCTGCTGTATTAACGTAAAATTTACAAATGGCTTCCCATTCTTTTTGTGTAATGTCAAATACAGTTTCTGCCATATCTGAAAGCTTATTTGAATGTTACAATTGAAAATCATTCCTTATGTATTCATCCTTCATTTTAGAGCTATTAATCTTTCTTGCAATATTTTTCTGATTTTTTTTTTCATTTTCATGGTGGTTATGTATAATTGATGTTCATATGCCCCCAGTGTCTGTGAATTTATCATATACAGAAAAGAGCTACCTGATTTCTAGTAATGCTATCAGAGGAGATCCAGCATTTCTTCATGTATGTAATTTTGAGGGAATAGTGTCCCTCTGCCAAAAAGGGCAATTCAATCAAGAAGCTTTTTCACTATTTTCAGGTTGACTGTATATACACTGTGCCGTTGATGTGAACCTTGCTAGTAAGGACCAGTAAAAGCCCTGTGAAGAATATTACTCTTTTCCTTATATTCATTTGTTCCAGCTTGATAGTAGATGGTAGTCATTTCACACATGCACTTAAAATATTGCCAAGAATTCGGGTACTCTGTGTTGTAATATTTCACTTCTTTGATGACTTGAGACTATTTCCGCCTGTATTACAAGTTACGTAGTACAGAAAGGAGCCCCAAATTGGGAATGAGTTGGAAGTAGTGACTTCTAGCAGGCATTACCTCCCTGCTATAGCAGCGTCTCTCGGTACACTTTATGCAATCCACTGTAGAATCACCTGCAGGTCAAAGAGATGCATTTGACATTTTGTTGTCTATTTTGGATTTGGACACAGGCATGTGATTCAAGTTATGCACGTCCTTCTGTGTTTTGATGAATGGGGCCTTATATTTAGAAATGGCAAATCAGTAAATGTGAGTAAATATCTCAGTGTCAGCAAAGTTTTTAAGTGAAAATGGCTCATTAGAAGCATCTTACAAAGCAGAAAAGGTGTCATAAAATTAATTCTTAATTCATGTAACTCATTCTTACTCATATTTGCTAGTAAGAAAGATGAAGCAAGGAAGAGATGGAGAGAGGAAGCAAGGGAGGAATAGAGGAAAGGAGGGAGGGAGGAAGGGATGAAACCGCTACTTGCATCTCCTCTTCATAAAACATCTGAGGAGTATGAACTCATGTCCTGTGGTTTTTCTGATCTTATCCATTTTTTCAACATCTGCAGTGTGCAGCAGGTTATGGTCTACGTTTGTATCTAGGCTAATGGCAATAATTGAGAATATTAGGTAAAACATGTCAAAAATTGCAGTCTACCTTTAGGAACAAATTACCTGCTGAATGGGGTGAACACAGGCTTTTCCAAGTAAGAATAGTTTGACTCACAAAAGATGCACAGCAGGAGTAGCAGCAAGTACTGTAGCCTGCTATTATCTGTCATGCAAAGGAAATGTTGTTTTCAAGTTCACAGAAAGTTCAGGAGGTCAAAAAGGTGTAACTCACTGAAATCATCGATTAGCAGTAGGAAGACCATAATCAATCAGAAACCTATGGTGTCCATTACCAGTCCTCAATCATTTAAGCTACTGTGGCTATTTGAAACTGAAGCTGGTTTAGCACAATATTTAACATTCCCTTATTTGTATTCTACTTGCTTGTCATAGCTGTATAAGACTCAGCTAACTCTAACAATCTTTCAGTCTTGAAAATGAAAACACGGAAGCCATACAAATTAACTGTAGGTTACACAAAGAAAATATTCATTCTGAAGAAGTTTTATTAATACTGTGCAGAATCAAAATTTAACTCCAACTCTTGAATTGACATCAGTACTTAAGAATCATGAATGTCTGTGCTCAGTGCAGAAAAGGCCCCTACTTAGATGTGAATGTTTACTGAAATATAGCGTATCAGCATAAACATTAAATACCACTACACACGCAGTGTTATAAACAGACTAAATACCTGCAACATCTCGCAACTGCTCCTCCTCTCAAATAGATTCACATGCGTGTTCAAACACATTTTTGGTGGCCATTGCAGGGGGACACGTGAGACGTATCTGTCTCTTCTCATGGCCCTGCCTCAGCTGGCCTCCCTGGAGGAGCACTCGGGAGCTCTCAGGGGAAGACCCAGCCGTAAGTAATGATGTGGCAGCGTACCAGGGTCACGTGCAAGGACTCGGAGTGTCAGTGTGGATCAGATGGATACACATTCTTACTGCACCTATTCAAGATCAATTAGTCTTCAGCAGTTAAATTATTTAAGTGAGTAAATACTTTGCGTAGCAAAGTAGGCAAGCATGCTTGACAGTGCAGGGAGTAATCCTGCAAGGAAATACCAATGCATCACTGATTTTTTTTTTTTTTTTCTTTCCTCTCTTGATCTTTAATCATGAGCAGCCCAGTCAGATGTTCTGGTTCATGCTATTTATATTAAGCAATTCCAGCAGGTGCAAATCTTGGCTCATATCCACCACAATTACTGTTCGGTTATAAGTAAGGAGTTTACAAGTAAGGCCTTTCTGAAGCACCTGTGAAAACACATTTAATCATTTGTATAGCATTTGTTACCATTACACATTTAACTATTTGCCTGCATTATCATTCTCCATCAATGAAGTCATTGACAAGTTAGCAATCTTATCCTTTCTGGTACTTTGATCACTTTGTTTTAACACCTTTAACTGGGCAGGGGCAATTTGTATTCTCTTCCGTCTCTGAAAAATGGAGTGAGATATATAACAGTTATTTTACTGATGTTAATTTTCAGGATTCCTTTAGAACATGTGTTAAGAGAGTGGGTAAAGGGTTCAGAGCTCCTCCTATCAGTGAAGGTCATCAAAGAAATATCTGAATGACAGGTTGGGACAGGTCCTTATCTAGAACAGTAACTTGTCCTTACAGGTGGCCTCAGCATTAGCCAATCTAGCTTAATGAGTAAAAAATACTAAGAAATTTAAAAATATCTAAGAAAGGGATGAATTTCTAAAAGAGTAAAGAGGATAATTTCTCATGTGTGGAGTCATGAAAAATTCTTCTGTAAATCTGTGATGAAGCCAGGTTCTTTGTTGATGAAGTAATTTAAAATTTAAAGTATTCCTCCTTTTGAGTGGCTACTTCTTTCGGTTGTTAGTCAGCTTCTCTCAGGAAGGCATCTGGAGCAAACTCAGCAGTCTGACGGTGCAGCCTCCAGGTAAACAGTCACTCACATAAGCTGATAGTTTGGCTTTCATTTAAATCAAATGCTTTTGGGCAGAAGGCCTGAGCAGCCTGCCCTCCCTCCTGCAGAGCACTCTCTGCTCTTCGCTCCAGAGACAGCCTCAACAACGGGACCACTCTGATGCTCTCTACTAAACTCATAGCTTATGCAGCTCCACACAGAAAACAAGCCTGTAATTAAATTGTTCAAAATTTGAAGATCAGTGTGTTTTGCCATCCCTTCAGACCTAATTACTTGCCAAAACACACTGTGCGCAGGGTGGGAATTAATATTAATTAGGAATCTTCTTGAACTGCAGATTACAGCCATTATAGACAGAGGAAATGATTATGAGATTTATGCAACTCACATCTTTAAAAAAATGTAATTACAACAACAAAGCCCTGTCTCTCAGTATACATAACGAGGCTAGATATAGACATTTGTTCCAGGTTAATGTCAGCCTAAATTGACTACATTCCACAGGATTCGTTCTGGTTTATACTACAGCAAGTGGCAGGCGAGGAAGGCCCTTTGTGCGCTTCCACGTAGTGACGAGCTGGTCGGTAGCATTGCCCATGCTGGTTTTCTGCTGAAACACCCTGGGCCATTCTGGTGTGCTGGCTGATGTGCCCCTGCTACCACCCAACTCCTGCTCCCCAAGGCGTGTATAGACATGCCAAGTGTCCCTTCCAAGGCAGGAGGCATAGCAAGGCCATGGCACTCTGCGTTGTGTCAGATGAGCTAGAGAGTATGTCC
Source organism: Egretta garzetta (assembly GCF_000687185.1). Lineage (NCBI taxonomy): Eukaryota > Metazoa > Chordata > Aves > Pelecaniformes > Ardeidae > Egretta > Egretta garzetta. The sequence continues at coordinate 2,583,901 of NW_009260399.1, read as the reverse complement.
AGGGCAGTTTCCTGATCCCTAAGCAGCAGCTGTACTGCTGCGTGGTGGGGAACTCTGCCTGGGGCTTGGAGGTCTGGAGAAGGTAATGCCTCTTTTTCTTGTTTGGAGTGTGAAGGTCCAAGTTTTTGCTCCACAGGCAGAAAGCATTACTGAACAACAGAGCAGCAAACATTGCTCCTTAGTGTAATGCTAGAGGTCAGTAATCTGGACTGTATTTGGAAGACCTAAATACCACCCAATTTACTATTGACTAAATAAGAAGAAAGCCTCCAGGGACACCAAACCACGTGGAAACACCAGGCTTTTTTGTTGCAGGCAGTGGTGCTTTATTCTTGGCGTACTGTCTTAAAGTAGTGTATCCCAAGTGCGTCTCATTGGTGACCGATACGCAAAGATCTATATCCACCATTAAAAGGAAAAAGAAGAAATATTTCAGAATAGCCATGGTAAGCCAGTAAGTATATTAGTATGCATGGCTCAAGAAGCTGACAGCAAATTTCAGTTGAGTGTGTCCCACTCTGCCTTATTTTGAAAGTCACAAGGAGGGCACTGAATGAACAAAACGGTGAAAATGTCAGCAGGCTGTTCTTTACTTTATGATTTCAATACCTTGAAGAGAATAGAATGATATTAAAATATCTTCAGTATTTGATCCTGATAACAAAAAGTGAGGCAAACATTTGTTTTACCAGTTTGCAGTACTCCTGGATTTGAAAACTCTGCGATGTTTGTAGAATTCATCAAATAATAAAATCTGAAGTTTCAAGAGAATGAATATTGACCAACGAAGAAAGCAATGCATTTCTAATGTGAATAAATCTAATCAATTTTGTGGGGGAATCCTATATTCATCAACCTCTTTTACATGAAGCTGTGAGTTACCACAAAATAAAGCATCTCAAAATTGGTAATAGGTATAAATAAGCACAAATAAGCTGTTCCTGGAACTCTGGTGTTTCTTGCGGTAAGAAAACCAAGTCCTTTTTATGGATCTCCTGCATTCATTTTAAAAATGAAGGATAAAAAGAACAATTCCCCTGAATTTATTGGAAAATAATTTTAAAATACTTTGAAGATAGAAAGCAGCAAGCCTTATGAGCCGCTTTTGTTCAAAATTCCTATTCCTGCAGTGTTTGCTTATTGTCATTTTAATGTCCCCTGCAATCTGCAGTAAACCCCTTGATGGTTGCATTTACTGGAAAATATGTTTTAAACTGGAGTCATTAAGAAGAAAGATTTCTTCAAGATAATCTGGACAGTTTAGTTCTTCAGGAGAAAGGAAAAACATCACAGCCAAGACAAGTGGATGCAGATATTATAATGTAATGTCTTCATAGAATGTTTGATAATAAGAGAGATTTTCCTACTGCAAACTGTAATATTTAGTCTGGTCCTTACTGTCCAAGTATCTTACTCAAAGAATGTGGTTATGATTAATTTGTAATCTTACGATATTGTGGGTCTCAGCTGACTACAGTAAAAAAGCAGTCATCTTACTAATAGAAAGTACTTATTTTCTACAGATGAATTAAAATTTTGAACATTGATCTTATAGGATATTTTGAGATTTTTCAGTTGTTGGTTTCATCCTCAAATGGGACAAGACAAAAGGGTTTGGTTCAGTTGTCTAAACCTAGATGTCTAGTGCCAATGGAGATGCCACAGCAAACCCTGCTTAACTTTCAGGTACTGAGGCAGCACTATGTTGAGGCCTATGTTGCCAAAATTTAGGCAAATGAATCAAGTCTCAAGACCAGAATGTATGTATCTTATTTGAAATATTCAAACATATTTGGTTTAGTCATATGAAGATGTTTTACTTTAATGATTTCCTTCAGAAAAAGCTATGGAAATGACTATTTACCTACAAAATTCAATAGCATTGTTGATTTTCTATCAGAAATACTTGTCTAACTCTGCTTATCTATAAATGATGGTGGGGTATTGCCGTTGCTTAGAATCAATGATTGTTCTATCAATTTATTTCTAGCTGTGCTTTGAGGTTTCAAGGTATGTGGTTGATCCTCTGGCAGAGGCTTATTTTTTTTGTCTTAGGTAGATACTTTTATGTCAGACTAGTAACCATTTTGTTGCCTGTCAACTGGAAAATAAGGTGCTATTTTAAGTTCTGTTCCCTGCCTCAAAGACCTCTTATGGTTTCTTTTTTTTTAATGCAATGATCCTTAATGTAAGAAGGGGTACCCAGACTTCTTCCCTTTTGGCCTCCCCAAATATTACTTAGAAAAATCTGTTTACTTGCCTTTAATCCCCTGGCTAAGCTACTTTTTGCTCTCAGACAGAAGACTTGCAGCAGGGGAGCTGAAAATCCCCTTCCTTCACTTTGTGCACCATTTTTGCCAGGTAGTGGTCTATCTGGCGAGGGAGGAGCGGTGGGCTGGAACCCTGAGCAGAGGAAGAAGATGGGCTTTAGCAGCAACGAATTCCCAACCTCCTTTCCTTTCCAAAGAAGAAAAAAAAAAAAAGCCCAAACCAAAAACCTAGCCTGTGTGCAGTTGGATGTGAATGTGTGAATGTACATGCATTTGCAGGAAGAAGGAGGAATAGTACCATCAGAGGAGGAATATGTAGAACTAAAATGCATCAGTTTCCTGATTCTGACTGAAGGCACCTGAAAAAACAAAGAGGGATTTTCTACTTTATTTTGTGTACCAAAATATATCCCCAAAAGTGTTTCAAAAAACATTTTAGTAGTTAAAATGAGTTAAAACCCCTAAAATTAGACCACACATATTAATAATCTCAGAAATCATGGCTATTTCAGTAGATATTGTATTGGAAAATACCACGATTTTGTCTTTGCCCCTAAAATGGAGGGATGTTCCTGATCTAGGTTATGGTAATTTTTTGGTAAATATTTGATTTTTTAATAATGATCCTCCAGCAATGCATACTTAAGTCAACCTTTTAATCTGCAGAAGCCATTGCAAAAAAAAAAAGAAAAGCCACGTTCTCAGTACATTGTCATCTTAATGTCTTATATAAAACCTGGGTTTGCCATACATAGGATAAATGGAAAAAATTATATGTTTGCACTGTCTGTTGACCATTGACTCCAAGTAGAAACATAGTGCTGACATAGGTGTCTTGATTACCACTTCCCTGTATTACTATCATCCAGATTCTCCCCTGAAAGTACTTTTATTTAATCATGTGGAAAGCATAAAGATGAATAAATATATCAGGCAAATTGTATTTAATATTTTAATATGTCTCAGTTGATTTTCATTGCAGCATTTCTCTGCATAGTATGCTAACATTATTTAGTGAGAAGTGAGACGTATTAAACTAAATTATTTATCCTCATGTATGTTGGTTTTTTCTGCCTAAAAGAGAGCTAGAGCATTTACTGTTCCTCAGTCTATAAAGATTTATTAAGTAATTTTTAAAGCAGAAAAATGGGAAAAATATTCGTCTGCTTCACTGAGGAAGGTAGTGAACTTGTTCTTTTCATCCTTCTCAGTGGTCAAGCATTAAACATACAATTAAAGAGAATAATTATAGCAAAGAGGTCTGGTAAAAGCAAAGATTGATAGGTTTCATCTATTGGAGTACTAAAACACTTGAGAATGGAATATATTGAACCTGGCTTGATGGTGAAGGGAGCAGCCAATCCCTCCCCATTAAAGAACTGTTCTTTATTCTGCCCGCACTCTCACTCTCCCCCTGAACCATTGCATCGTTTAACTCCAATGCTTTATTTGCAACCTTTGCTGCAATCCCCACTAGGGATGAGCCTCACACCTGCAGGGGCCAGCTCTGGTGTAGGATGATGCCAGCTGTGGCAGCCATGGTGTAGGGGTAGGCGTAGGATGCGCTCACACTGTGGGACACGAACATCCATGACTCTCGCTTTTCCCATGGGGATGCAGGGCTGGGCTCTATTCCCAATGGATCTGATGAGCATTTTCCTCAGAGGAAAAACAATGTGCTGCTTGGCTTCCACTGGGCCATGTTGCTGTAGACATGACTATTGAAGTTTGTGAGAAACTTCTCCATTCCAGTACCACTGGCTCAGGTCTTTGCAATCTTACACTCACTACAAACCCTAGAAACCACAGCGTTCTTTTGCTCTAAAATGTTTTCAGGTGAGCTAGAAAGAAATTAATATGAAGTCACTCAAGCACATCCATTAAGTTTAGGAAAGGAAAATCCCTAAATGTGGGATTTTCACCCCAGGTGAAAACCAGAAATTTGTAACACAAGCCACCATGCCAGACAACTACAATTCTCCACTCACTTCATCAGGCATAGTCTTCTACATATATATAAACGGAATATGAACTGTCAGGGCCACAGTTTAGGGACTGAGAAAAAGGTCACTTTTCACTTCCAAGAAGAACTTATAAAAGTTGTTATAAATGGTAAAGAATCTCACTTGTTTCATGAGAAACGCAGTTAAAGATGTAAATAGGTTATCCGCCAGCCTGTAGTCCAGAGTACCTAATTTTTCAAATAATGAAACAAACCTTGAAATGTTACAGAAAGTAGCTTTAGCTCTAGTGGGAAATAAATTAAGATTTCATGAACACAAACCACATGAACAAACACGCCAAATGCAGTGGAAGACCCTGCTAGAAGAGGGTGTTGCTATCCACGGCTTGCATACTGACATGGTGTTGGCACTGGGAAAGGAGGACAGTCAGTAAGATTTTTTAAGAATTCATTGCAATTACAGTATGTTTTACTGGGCTGTGAAAGTGGTTATCCTGTTTCTTTAACTATAAAAGATTCTAAAATCACAATATTTGTAGAATAGTTTCTTTGCCAATGGATTAGAAAAGAGACATCACAGTGGCAATGGAATAACTGCATAATAGCCTAGAGATTGAAAATATCATCCTTCTCTTGCAATATGGAAGTTGATTGGGGAAGATCAGTAGTTGTTTTGCCAGCATTAAAGACCTTCCAGTCATTTGATGAGTATGAGAAATTTACTTAGTAATTATCGCTTTTCTCTGATATCAGCTGTAACTCATAAAACTATGGGATTCAGCTTTCATACAGACGTTTTCATTCCCTTTCAATCCGTGTCTTTTCAATTCTGTTTCTTATTTGTTTACTAAAGTGATTTAGTTAAGATGTCAATTGGGAGTCAGATGGGATGTTTTCCGGATGGTGCATTTTTCAGTTCATTCAATTTGGCCATTTAAAATGTTATTTCATTTCAGCTTTAGAACTTAGATCTGCTAAAATTAAGATTTTCATTTTCTGTAGCATCACAAACCATCTTTTTTTTCCATAATCATTCTACCAGTCAGGCCCAGGAAGTTCTTAACAAACATTAATCTCTGGGTTAGCGTTTGGTTTGATAAATGACTTCACATGCAACAAAGAAGCAAGCGAACAAACCTTTCTGCGAGATCCAAGGAATCTGTGCTATGTTGGTTTATGTCCAGTACAGGCAGCCCACAGAGCAGACAGGAGTGGCAACGGGGTATGGAAACAACAAGACAGATCTTCCAAAAAGTTAAAATAACTTTTTCAGTTTACAGTAATTCCTTCAAACCCATCGTCTGAAAGACAGAACAGTGAAAGTGGGAAAAGGCGCTAAGAAGGAAAAATATGATGTTTGGGGTTTTAAAAGTGAACTAGAGGAAGTCTGGTTGATTGGGAGACTGGAAGGAAAAACCCTAGTGAAAGAAGTTGAGAGGAGAAATGGACGGTAAAGGGAAAAAAATTGATCTGAAGTGAAGGAATTACACCTGAAAATGGACTTATCTACAACTCCCTCCATTACAAATGAACCTATACCCACAAACACCCCCACGCACACACCCCACACCCAACTTTTTGGGAAGTTAAAATCAAATAACTTTAATATAGATGTTATGGGAGGAAGGAGGAAAAAACCAGCAGCAGGCACCACAGAGTCACTGCTCAGAGCTGAATCCTGCTGTCCTTTTCATTCCCTGTGCCTTCCTCTGGGTTTGCTTTGCGAGCAAACACTTTAATTCCAAATACATGTGCTGAGCATTGCTAAAACACAAGCAGGAGACAAGTGCAGCAAGCAGCTGCATAGTTTGAACCCCATAGACGGGGCTACTGCAGCACCCAGCGCATCCTCACTCCACTCAAGCAGTAAATAACGGGGAAGGTTCTTTGCTTTAAGGGAGCAGCTGTAGTTTTATGTCCGTGAAGAAGGTGCTGGTTAAATATCTGTGGTTTAGTTTGCAGCTATATTACCCTGAAGCTTATAAAAAGCTCACAGAAATTAACGGAATCCTTTTTATTAATTTCACTGAATTTCTGATTGTGTTTTAAACAGTTATTCCTGACCTGTTCACTGTCCCACATGAGTAATGTGCTTGTATAGGTGTGGCTGGATGTGCTTGGGCTTTTCTGAAAATGGCCATCATTTTTTTATCCTCTGACACTTTTATACTTGTTACTGCCATGGACTTGACCATCTCTAATAAACACGCAATACCTTTTTTTGTGTCACTAGTGTAGAACTTGCCACTGGTCAGAATAATGTGCATACAGACAAAGTGAATGAGATTCTAGACTTAACTGATATACAAACCAAAGCTCAGAAATCTTGAAGAATGTTACAATACTTTCAAAATAAGACTGATGAAGGTGTACAGGTATATTCTAAGGTAGCTGTAAGGAGTTTAGTTTCCTGATCATAGTGTATGGCAGAGACACCTCTCGTATTTTATCTAGATTCCAGAGATTGCTTAATGTGCTCTAATAATCTTAGCTTCCCCGCAGAGTATGGCTTCTCAAAGTATGCCCTTCCCAAATAAAAACAAGTGTATGAAAGTACTTTCCATCTTTGTGACTATGGCAAATGATGCATTAACTACACGGATGCTGTATTAGTCTGGTCATTTAGCAAAAGCACTATGGCACTTATTCATGCTTAGTGGTCCAGAATGAGGCCTGGGGAAACATATTTGCTCAGACATTATTAAGTGTGCTGTGAATGAAAAGAATATGTTGGGCAGGTCTTTAAGTTAAGAAGGGAATCAGTCATGTTTTCGGTTTAGTCTATGACTTTCTAAACATAATTTTAGAAGTTATAATCAGATGCATTTTTTAATGTCCTATCAGCTAAAACAGGCACCTTTCATCACCATGTTTGTACAGAAAAACCAGGGAGGGAATTGGCATGCAAAACCCCAAACCTCCAGCACAGACTGTTAGGTCTAGGCAGCTGATGAGGACGTATTAGTCACATCTGCATGGTCTGAGGCAGACAGTCATATTAACTGTGCCTGGTCTCGAGTGTTTTACAGGGGCTATCTCCTGTTCAAAGCCATTTAGATAAACTTATGATTGACCATGCCCAACCAATAAGTCTCAGTAGACTGGCTCTGGTTCATTTCTTCTAGCTCAGTGCTCATATATCAACATATATCAACATATAATCCCACGCATGGGATTCAACATCTGGTTGCTAGAGGCATCTCAGCAAAAAGGTCATTACTGATGACCTAAAAATTCCTAATATCCTCACCAGATGGCATCCCCTCAGTAAATCCTACTGCAATTTGTGGACAAAATTTTGAAACTGGTTCTCTTTGGCAGCTCGTATTGTCAAATGTAAATGTTTTTGTAGCTCCCATCTCCTACACACGGTGTCAGGAGACATATTTCATCCAATAAAATCTAGGCCAAATTGATTTGCAGTACAAGAAGCTGCAAGCCAAGATCTGTAAATGTCTAACATTGGATTTCTTCATTTTTTTTTCACATGAGACATTTGGAGTTTGAGCTGACTGAAATCTTCTTTGCTTCACAAGGTTCTGGACTGGGTTGGCAACACTGGATTGGATTTCAGTCTGTTAATTTAATTTTAATCAAAGCCACAGGTACCAGTTAATCTTGGTTAACATAAAAACATCCATTGATTCCCCCACCTCAACTCCTATCCTTGCTGGAAACATAATGTTTGGTCTCCTTTCTGTGAACTAGGAATACCAGCTCTTACTGATGCTGAGCAGGTAAAGATGTTCAGTAAGAGCAATACATCCCGAGCACTAGAACATGTCTGTATATATCTTAATTTTAAAAACAATTTTTCCTCTGAGCCTTTTTATATGCTTAAATATTTCTGTGGAACTTAGTGTAAAAACCATTGTGCATAAAGTTAGTCTCCTGTGTATTTGCAGGATCAGGGCCATAGAGAATAACCCAAATGAGTGCATCATTTTTAATTACACTCTACTATATAAATAAGCCCTCGCTAGTCATTGTTAATTTTAGATGAAGTAAAATATTATTCAAAGTAAAAATCTCAACTACCCTTGCCGCACTGGAGTTGTTTTCCAATTAAGGAAATATTTGAACCATTAAAGTGAATGCTAAGTATGATATGGATATTATAAATGCACAGTATTAGACTCCAAAATACTAGCAGAAAACGAAAGCTCCCTTTCAACTCCAAGGGTGTAAAAGATGTTGTATTATCAGCTTAGAAAATGACTTGATGTTGACTATGAATTTACTTCAAATGTAGCTTAGGTTTGGTTTTTTTTCAGTTGTGGAAATTCAAATAGGTGTTGCAGTTGAAGATAGTATATGTGTTCTTCTGTAAAAATAAAGCCAAGCCCCAATCTTGTGATAAAATTCTTTCTCTCTGTCCCACCACCCCCCCCCAAACATACATGCATGTAATACAGCAACAAAGATTTCCAGCACTGCCTTCCGTACCCAAATCTGTTTCTAATGTGAGGGAGATGCATTATCATTCGACAGAGATACCTCTCCAAGCCATGCTGCTGCATATCCTACTGTATATATGTATTTCGTATATATTCTTTGGACTGAATGTATCTACTACCCTGCATTTCTCTATTGAATTCTTTTCTGTCAGACCTGCAGAAAACCATATCCAGTTGGAAATCCATTCTCCATCTGGGAAGCCCAAGACAGTTAAAAGCAACCTCGCACGATCCTTGGCAACTCAACTCATGTTGCTTCATATTTCCTCGTGTCTTTCTGAGAATCTGCCTTTTTTAACTGATCAAAGTGCTACCATAATTAAAATACTTTATCAGATCCCTCATTACAAAGACTTAAAAAGGGCAGATTTGAAACCTATCAGGTTTAAGTCTTATAAAGTCACAGATTGATACAGGTGGGAAGGAGCTCCTGGACACCACTTAGTTCAACCTCCTGCTCAAAGCAAAGCCATCTTCAAAGATGGATCAGCTTGTCCAACTAAGTTTTGAAAGTATCCAAGGATGGAGATTCCCCAGGGCAATTAAGGTCTATGGATACAAAGAACAAAAGGTTTCAGAGAGAAATAATATCTTTCGTTAGGCCAGCAGGTATAGCTGGAATAAACAGAAAAACTTTCAAATACATAGTCTTCTTCAGAACTATATGGATAAATTGGCATTTCAAGTCAATCCAGCACTGATAATTACATCAAAGTCATCATTAGCAACAGCATCAACTTTAAAACAAACTGTTACCTTGAGATGAAAATTAGCATTTCAAGGATCAAAGCAAGGTGCTGCATCATGCTCAGACCTTGAAAAGCTTGGCATGCCACCAGAAGGAGGGTCATGAAGGGCTTTGGAGACCCATATTTTTGATTGTCACATGATACAGAGGACTAGAATTTCAGTACTGTGGGTCTGCTGTCTCTTGTTCTCCAGCAGTTTCCCTCCAAGGACAGTAAGTCTTCAGTACCCCTCCTGGGCACTTTCTTCTGTCAGTAAAGACCATCCTCTTAGTCGCCATCACATGGAGGGTTGTAGTCCAAAGGGAACCTCTTTGTAAAACTAACTGCATGGTGGTCTATTGCATATGAGATTCCTGTGCACATATAAACAGGGTCTACGTTCACTGCAGCACTCTGAATGGCCTCAAACATTAGCATTCAGCTGCTTATTCCTTAATCTTATCACTTTAATGCACTATTCTGTAGCATTACTATAATACTATAATGAGGCGTGCTGAGAACCTACAGAATTGAGACTGTACTAAGTAGCACAGAGCCCTGCAGTGAGGGAGCAGACTTTCTGAACTCCACTGAAGTCTACTGTCAGACTGTCTTACTAACTTATTTCTCACTGGGAGTGCTAAAATGCTAAACTGTAATTATAGATACCCCTCATATGCTGTGATTTCTAAATTGGGTGTTTACTTTCCTGGAAAGGGAAGTTGCTGGTTTACCAAAGAGGGATTTGGAAAAATTAATCACTCAAAATTAAACCTACCCCAAAGAACATAATATATATCCAAGGCAGTTTAATCAAGAATGAAACAACTAGAAGGTGTTCCTTAACAGAAAGTGAATGCTGGCAAAATGACTCAGGTAGGGAGTCAGACTGGTACAAGGTGGAGACTCTCATTCTGCCCTGAGGGTTCAGTGGCTCTGCAGAGGCAGGGGGATGGCTGGTGTGTAATGTTCTGGCTAGCCAAGGTTGCAGAGGGAGTTGTAATGTGCGATCCCATGCTCAAAGGAACATGATCAGCCCAGAGCATTAGCATGTTTAACATCTTTTGGGGGTGTAGGAAGGATCATAATACTGTCTTTCCCCCATGCTTTATTTTAGCTTTTTGATTTATCTATCAGGCTGCATGTGTAGAGGAGCCAGCTGGATCAGGGCTCCAAGCTGTAAACTCCCGAGGGCTTGCTTTCGTTATGTGTTTCCATGTGCCCAGATAAGAACTTAGTCTCAGCCACTGCCTTTAAAAGTTGGCTTCATCTGATTAAGTGTAGATGTCTGTGGACTTTCAAGCAGTCCTGGGCTATTCTTTCAGTCAACAAGCAGAATCGATTGCTCTTAGGCTATGATTTCTCTCATCCTAAAATAGACACCTACATTTGGTCAGACAGATTTCCCTCTACTGGACAGAAATTGGACTTTAGGATGACACAGAAATAGATGTCTATGTCACAGATGCCTTAAGTTAAAAGAACTGAATCCCCTCAAGTATTTATGTTGTTATACACATATTAACACAAATGATAACCTGGTTTGGGTCATGACTTAACACTCTGTATCAGGAATAGAAGTCAGTGGTATTGTCCCAGTGTAGAAGAATTATAAGACCAAATTCAGGCTGATAGTGTCTACCTGAGCTAAGATACTTAAGAAAGCATGAGAAGAACAACCAAGGTTCTAATAAAATTCAAGGTTAAAGATGCTATCTGCAAAATAAAAAAGGCAAACTGATACACATCTTTCAAAACATATTTTAGGCCACACTTCAGGTAGAAAAAAATGACTTTGATGCTGCTACTGTGGATGAAGCAATACCCCTCCAGTGAAGATCGAACAGAATGGGTTTTTTGCTCCACATTTAATAATTTTGATTCAAAGTATCAGTGTTAAAAATATTCACTAATACCATGTTGTGTCAGAAACATAAAGTCCCTCAGAAGGAATTCGGATGAGAGACCTGAATCTGGAACTTCCAGGTGAGTCCCCTGATCCTGGGGCTCTGCTTATTATTTGACAAACGCTTCTCATTTGATCAGGAGAAGTTAGAAAACATGTCATATTTCTTCCTCTTGGAAAACAATGACAAACTTTTGAGAACTGAATATTTCTGTTAAAACAATGTCTCTTTCCCAGCTAGCTCCAGTTTAAATTTCTTATATCTATTATTGTTATCATTTATTCATAGCCCAACCTCAAAGACTGATGTCACTGACAACTGGCATTCTGTCATGCTGATCCTAGAATCAGACAGATTTATTTAGGTCAAGGTATCATTGCAAAACAAAGGATGTATTCCAGATAATAACTTTTCACAGATCTTGCATGGAGATAGAAATTTCTAATCCATTTAAATGATACTGGTCTGGTTTCAGGCAGGGTCTTTCTGGCACTTGCGACGGTAAATGCTACTTTGATCTTTCCTTTCTTTCCTCTTTCCAATTCCATTCTCATGGATTGATATTTGAAGATTTTTCACCTGCCTTCTCTGCCCAATATCAGTCCCATGGGCAAAAAATACTAGTGGTAATTATTATGAGCCAGTGTATTGCGTACTTTCCTGGAGATTTATTAGTTGAGAAGTGGTTTCCCAAGGAATGCCCCCAAAATAATTTTCTCTTACAGTTTAGGTTTGCAGTCTCTGATGACTGCTTCTAACCCCTACGGAAGTCTGTCGGCCACCCCAGTCTCAGGAGAGGGCAATGGTTTTTGCATTGTTCATTTCCCTGTCTATGCTTTGTACCAGCACCAAACACTGGCTCAGAGCATCCACCACAGCTACCATGATGATGATCAATACAGTAATTGTATATGTTATAATAACTGGAATTAATGTAGTGTAATCCACTGCACTAGACAATACACTCACAGAAAAAAAAGGGCAGATTGTGCCTGAGAGGGTTTATAAGCTTAGGATAAATCAAGAGATTGCAAATGGATGTAGACACGTAGGAAAAATAATGAAAAAAATTTTACCCAGTGTGCTAGGCAGTGGCTTCAGTACATCAGCTGCCTAACTGTTCCCAAGTTATCAAATTCTGTTTTTCATTAACAAATTCAGGTGAGCATAGAAATCATAGAAAAAAAAGGTGAAATATCAGCTACAGACATCATCTATTCTATCCACTGCCAAAGGCAGAAACCCCTATATCTATACCATCCCTACTTATACCCAGGCGTGTATTCTATGTTGCATAATACAACAACCTATCTCGGAGTTGTGCTAAAGTTACTACTGGGCACTTTTTCCTGATACTTAATCTGAATGTTTCTTGCTAGAATTCATCACAGAGCTGAAAAACAGATTCTTCCATTATTCTTGGCAGAAACTTTTTGCAAATCAGAAAATCATTGTCTTGTATCCCCTCAGTCTTCTCCAAGGTGTACAGGCCTCTGAAGTCTCCTCATAGGTTGCATTTTTTAGGACTCCAGTTATTTCTGCAGCTCTTCTGTGAACTCTATCCAATATCTCAACATGTATATTGAAATACAGAGCCTAACAATGCATGTTCTGATCCTTCTTGAAGAGGAAGGGCTCCCTCCTTCATCTTGCAGGCTGTGTTCTGAGTTAAATGCCCCAGTGTAACACTGTATGAAGTTGTGGCTTTCCCTCCTGTCCTGAAGAACTGCCTATTCACATCCTGTACTTACACTGCTGATTATTCCGAAGTGTTAAAGCCTGTCCTGGGCCAAGAACAACACATTACAAAATCCCACTCGGTATGTCTGTTTGTTAGTTATGAGAATGTGTCTTCGATAATTATTCTTCAAGAATTAGTACGTAACCATCATTACATCCACCCTACAAGAGGGTAATCTAGTCCATGTCTCCTTACCTTTCATGTGAGAATATCGTGTGGTTCCAGAAATGAGTCAAGGCATATGTAATTCAGTACTACTACTATTGGCTTGTGATGCCAAGTTATTACAAAAGAAAATCATAGTAGCTTGACATGATTTACCCATGTCCTTATTATTCTATGGGTTCTTACAGATAATTTTATTTTTGTTCTGGAACTTTTTAAAAGCTTGAGCTAGATTTGTCTTACAGTATCTTATCCTCTCCCCACTAGAAGTTCTCAGAAATAATCCCAAATGGCTTTAAGATTGCTTCAGTTGTTTCTTTAACTAACTTGAATGAAATCCATCAGGGCCAACAGTTATGAAAATATTTGACCTGTCAAAGAGCAGTGTCACTTGTTCTTTTCCTGTTCTGTGCTGATGTTTTATTTCTCTCTCAGTGATATTGAACATTCTAACTGTTTGACCTTTTTAGTGAAGGAAGATGTGGAAAAGTATTAAATAGCTATGTCTTTCAGTGCCATCTGTCAACGATGTTGCAATTCACATTTGCAAAAGAAAAATTAAAAATGAGCACAACTTAGAATTATAGAATGGTTTGGGTTGGAAGGGACCCTAAAGATCATTTAGTTCCAACCCCCCTGCCATGGGCAGGGCCACCTGTCTTCATATGAAGGCAGCCTGTCTTCAGCTCCAGCCCTCTGATCATCTTCATGGCCCTCCTCTGGACTCACTCCAACAGGTCCACGTCCTTCTTATATTGAGGGCCCCAGAGCTGGGCACAGTAGTCCAGGTGAGGTCTCATAAGAGTGGAGTAGAGGGGCAGAATCACCTTCTTTTGATGCAGCCCAGGATACAGTTGGCTTTCTGGGCTGCAAGTACACATTGCTCCGTCATGTTGAGCTTCTCATCAACCAACACCCCCAAGTCCTTCTCCTCAGGGCTGCTCCAAATCCATTCTCTGCCCAGCCTGTATTTGTGCTTGGGAATGCCCCAACCCATGCAGGACTTTGCACTTGGCCTTGTTAAACTTCATGAGGTTTGCACAGGCCCACCCCTCAAGCCTGTCAAGGTCTTTCTGGATGGCACCCCTTCCCACACAGCTTGGTGTCATTGGCAAAATTGCTGAGGGTGCGCTCAATCCCACTGTCCATGTCACCGACAAAGATGTTAAAGAGCGTTGGTCCCAATACGGACCCCTGAGGAACACCGTTCGTCACTGGTCTCCACTTGGACATCAAGCCGTTGACTGCAACATTTTGAGTGTGACCGTATAGCCAATTCCTTATCCACTGAGTGGTCCATCTGTCAAATCCATGTCTCTCTAGAGCCTCTAACTCCTCTTGTTTATTCCCCATGCTACATGCATTTGTATAGAGGCATTTAAGTTGGGCCCCTGATGAAGCTGACTTACTGGCTGGGGTTGCTGGAATTCCTTTGTGCTGCTCTTCAGGTGCTCTCCTGCTGACCTGTGATCCTTCTCCAGGCTCTGGGCATCTACTGCTGGCACTAGCATCAAACTTTAATGAAGAAACTTTAATGAAGATGCATCTTATAGACCATTAGTATTTCAACAAAGAAAATGAAGAGAGTTAGATGCCAAGTGCCTTATATATACAGTAGCTTGCAGCCTGAATGCAATAAGATTATGTGAGCAGAACTTTGACCCAATTATTCAGTTGTAATAATAGAAATTACAGTAGTGATTTCTAAAATTTAAGCATGCTGCACATCCTTTATTCAGAAATTGCTCATATAGCTTTCTTCTGAGTCAGTGAAAATGCTTGTATGGGCTACTGATCAAGAGAAATCATTAAAGCATGTTTTAAATGTCTAATTTATTCACTCTCTACCTTTTAAAAAAATAATGTTAATTTGTGAATTTGCATTCATTAATACCTAAAAAATTAACTAAAAATGCATGCAAAAGACTGTACTTCTCACACAGCTGGTAGTTCTGTCTATAAAGGTTATTTCTTTAGCACGTTGTTGATATTACTTTTTTGGGAGTATTACAGTTAAAATGTATTCATTCAACAATAATGAAGAAATGCACAGTTATTGGTTAAATACCTCAACAAAATTAAAATGTGTCATTTCCCTTATTTACGTTTTTTTCCATACAGCTGCTCCAAAAAAGAGTGAAAAGACAGAGTTCTATTGGGAAGCAACTGATTTCATTTTACAAGCAGAATACAAGTGCAGGCATTTGCGTGTGAATTTGAAGAGGCACAAATTTGAAGACAGACACATGTAAGTGGGTTTTACCAATCTAGAAATCTGTTGCATGAGATTATTTCTCCAGAGTAACATGGAAATCTCCCTGCAAAGGCTGTCTTGCTTTTGAATATGTCTCCATTATATTTAAACAATTAAAAAAATCCACACAATAAAGAACTGGAAGAGAAAAAAAGTCACTTTTCTTTTTGGTATAGTAACTGACATAGCTGAAAAAGGTATCTTACAGATGAAATAACACTTTTTTTTTGTCTTTATCTTCTATTTTTCATTTTCATTATGTTTTACATAAGGTCTCTGACATTAAAAAAAAATGAGCTTTGCCTCCAGTCTATATAAGCAGTACTATCTAGATTCATCTTCCAAGGTACATATTTAGCTTCATGGGGGTCCTAAGAAAATAAAGAAAACTCTTATTAGCCTATGGTATTATGTATTCCAGGAGCCTCCTGTGCAGTTTTCTTTGTGCCTAGCAGCTCCCACGGAGTCAATTTAAATATTGAGCCTGTTCAGTCTATGAGGCATGTGTGTAATTTCTATTAATGCTAATGTGAGCTATTCATGCATCAGGGAAACACATCTTCATGTTTTTAACTTTCCATTTGCTTTCACTCACCAGGAAGAGTTTGGAAGTATTCTGCCTGTGTGGAGAACTTAACCCTGACTGAGGATGTATGTTTTTCTTTAGAAATGCTTTTTTAAGACTTTTCTTCCCCCATGGGGCAGTTGTGTCAGGCTGCCCCCTTGTCTTCTTCCCTCTTTTACCATGATTACTTGTAACTGGGTTAGGCTGCATCCTAACTGGATTATGTTGTAGCTTAACCCAGACTGCTTCACCAACTCGTTGAGAAAGTGAATGAATGGGAAAAAAAAGCCAAACCAACTATGGAGCCTTCCTGAAAGGATTTATTTGTGGAAGAAGGAAAAAAAGGTCTCAGGGCCAGAGATCAGAGCTGTAGCCCTCCCTGCCTCCCAGCTGGTGTACTCTCCACTGGACCAATGTCAGATGACTTCTTGCCTGTTCACCCTCTGAGCATAGATGCTTGCTTCCTAATGGCTCAGCT
Source organism: Egretta garzetta (assembly GCF_000687185.1). Lineage (NCBI taxonomy): Eukaryota > Metazoa > Chordata > Aves > Pelecaniformes > Ardeidae > Egretta > Egretta garzetta. The sequence continues at coordinate 2,567,373 of NW_009260399.1, read as the reverse complement.
TCAGGAGATGCAGTGTTGGAGTTCTCCAGACGTGTGCTCAGGGTGGGCTCAGCCCCCTCAGACCTTCTCTCCCGTTTTGTGGATAAGTGCCACAACTCTAATATGCGAAACCTGGGCGGCACAGTCACAGCCTGCCCATTCGCAAAAGATGGCAACAGAGACATTTATAAAAAGGTGAATTGTGGAGTGCGTGTGCAAAGAAGTTAGGCCTTGGTTCATTGCTTTCACTCACCAGGAAGAGTTTGGAAGTATTCTGCCTGTGTGGAGAACTTAACCCTGACTGAGGATGTATGTTTTTCTTTAGAAATGCTTTTTTAAGACTTTTCTTCCCCCATGGGGCAGTTGTGTCAGGCTGCCCCCTTGTCTTCTTCCCTCTTTTACCATGATTACTTGTAACTGGGTTAGGCTGCATCCTAACTGGATTATGTTGTAGCTTAACCCAGACTGCTTCACCAACTCGTTGAGAAAGTGAATGAATGGGAAAAAAAAGCCAAACCAACTATGGAGCCTTCCTGAAAGGATTTATTTGTGGAAGAAGGAAAAAAAGGTCTCAGGGCCAGAGATCAGAGCTGTAGCCCTCCCTGCCTCCCAGCTGGTGTACTCTCCACTGGACCAATGTCAGATGACTTCTTGCCTGTTCACCCTCTGAGCATAGATGCTTGCTTCCTAATGGCTCAGCTTCAGGAGATGCAGTGTTGGAGTTCTCCAGACGTGTGCTCAGGGTGGGCTCAGCCCCCTCAGACCTTCTCTCCCGTTTTGTGGATAAGTGCCACAACTCTAATATGCGAAACCTGGGCGGCACAGTCACAGCCTGCCCATTCGCAAAAGATGGCAACAGAGACATTTATAAAAAGGTGAATTGTGGAGTGCGTGTGCAAAGAAGTTAGGCCTTGGTTCAGCTTTCTGTTTTCCTATGGCTATCCATGTCCTGCTGTGGGAAAGCCTCTGCTGCCATTAGCTTCCAGCCATTTGGACCCTGTCTGAAAACACAAGCTGTTCATAAAAACATATTCTGAAATGACACCAGGTAAAAACAAAGTTACATTTCCTGAAGGTATAGCATCAGATTCAGGAACGCACCTAAAGACCTGCCGGCATCTATCTTTCTCTTCTTTGACATCTGTGAAAATCAAAGTCTGAGTCCAGAGCATTGAATTAGCATTAGAAATCCCTGGGGAAATCACAGTTCATTAATTTAATGTTTAACTATTCAGTGGAGTGAGGTGTTCCCTGTAAAGCAGGTTTGATTTAAACATTTCTGAGGATCAAGAGCGTACCTCAGCAACAGTTAGGTCCAATGGTTTTAATGCATCTTTTTTGTCTGATCTGATTCGTCTAACCTTAGCTTCCAGCCAGTGCATCTTATTATGTCTCAGTCTGCTGTACTGAAGGACACTCTACTATGAGATTTCTGTTCTCATGTTCGTGCTTACAAACCTACATGAAGTCACCCCCTTAATCTTCTCTGCATAAATCTAAGCCAGCAGAGCTCTTTGATTGTATCAGCATAAAGAATGATTTTCAATCTTTTCATCCTTCCCATGTGCCTTCTCTGTACTGTCTGCTGTTTGACAAAACCCTTCTTCAAAGAACTTTCTTGTTTTCACATCCATGGTGTCCCACTGTGGTGGTTTCACCCTGGCTAGATGCCAGGGGCTCACCAAAGCTGCTCTATCACTCCCCTCTAACTGGACAGAGGAGAGAAAAGTAAATCAAAAGACTCGTGGGTCTAGATAAGGACAGGGAGAGATCATTCTATCAATTACCATCAAGGGCAAAACAGACTCAACTTGCAAATAATTAATTTATTATCAATCAAAATCAGAGAAGGAGAGGAGAAAACCTGCTAGATCTTAAAAACCTTCCCCCCACCCCTCCCTTCTTTCTGGGCTCAACTTCATTCCCAGTTTCTCTACCTACTCCCCCTAGCGGTGCAGGGGGGTGGGAATGGGGGTTGGGGTCAGTTCATCACATGTTGTCTCTGCCGATTCTTCATCCTAGGGAGAGCACTCTTCCTCTGCTCATGCGTGGGGTCCCTCTCACAGGAGACAGTCCTCCACGAACTTCTCCAACGTGAGTCCTTCCCACGGGCTACAGTTCTTCACGAACTGCTCCAGTGTGGGTCCATAATTTCCACGGGGTGCAGTCCCTCAGGAGCAGAGGGCTCCAGCGCTGGGTCCCCTGTGGGGTCACCAGTTCTGCTGGCAAACCTGCTTTGGCGTGGGCTCCTCCCCCCACAGGTCCGCAATGGCTTGCCAGGATCCTGAACCACGGGCTGCAGGGGAATCTCTGCTCCGGTGCCTGGAGCACCTCCTCCCCTTCCTTCTTCACTGACCTTGGTGTCTGCAGGGCTGTTTTCTCTTGCATCCTCTCACTTCTCTTCTCTCTCCTGCTACTGAGATGCAGCCGGTTTTTTTCCTTCTTAAATATGTTATCACAGAGGCACTTCCACTGTTGCTGATTGGCTTGGCCTTGGCCAGCGGCGGACACAGGGAAAACTAGCAGCTTCTCACAGAAGCCACCCCTGTACCCCCGCCACTACCAAGACCTTGCCACAGAAACCCAATACACCCACTAATGCACTTATCAGTGTAAAATTCACACTCAGTTGTTAACACTTTGGGTCCTTGCCAATGAGAAGAAATATTTGGAAACAACATAGAACAGCAATAGCATGAGCTCATCTTCGTGTCTCTACCTGCCATGATCCCCAAGTCCTCTTCAGCCAAGGTGACCAAGGCCAGCATTCCACTTTCTGGGGTCTTAGTGCCAGACCTGCTGTGGGGCATGTCATCATCATGGCTTACAACTCTCCCACTTTTATATTGTCTGCCAATCCTTTCAGTAGGTTGTTAGTAAAAATGCTAAATAGTATCATGCTCATTGACCGATTATATCTGGAGATCCATGCATTCAGTTTTCAAAAGTACCCAATAAACGTGCACTTTGTTTATTTTGAAATATTTTAATTTCTAATAAAAATGTGGTCTGAAATTGTAGAAGGCTTGGTGCTTGCATGAGCGCTATTACTTTTTCAACCAAATTTATGACCTCATTGAGAGAATATATCAAGTTAACTAGCATGACCTATTGTCAATGGATCCTTGGCAATGAGAAATAATCTTATTACCCATCCCTGCTTTGGCCATTCTTTAGAGCTCAAAGGCCCAGTAGGCGCACCAGATTACCCACTTTACCTTTTTCAGATTTTCTTACAGCATTGGCTTCCTTTCAATTTTCTGAAACTCGCTTACTGTTCCAAGTTTTATTGAAAATCAGTGTTAAGGATCCAGAGAGCTACTCAAACAGCATTTTAAAACTCTCTGATGCAAGCTGTCCAGACCTGCTGATCTAAAAATATCTAACTTCAATAGCTGTTTTTTAACATTTCTTTGAGTCACTGTCAGAATAGAAAATATGCCGTCATTGTTATCAACATTGCTAGAAGATGCGCTGCCATCACAGCATATTGACTGTTCTTCAAAGCTCAAAAGAGAAACATATAAAGAAGCTTGTCTTTTCTGCTATATTGCAGACAATTCCATAGATATAATCTACTATTTCAAAAAAACCCCACTTCTTTACATACTCATTTGTTCCGAATTTACTTTCAGAATCTCCTTTTTATCCTTCACTTTGCTGACCATGTAGTTTTTCTTGTGCATTGACCAGTTCCTAAAGTTTTATGTCCTAATTCATATTCTTTAATATCCGTTTCTTCTTTCTTTCCTTTATGATGCATGTAATACATTAATTAATATTGTTACTATTACCATTATCTTGTTCTACTGCCCAAGTCTGACTTTTTAGCTGGAGTGATTTCATTTTCAGCTGCAGGGTTCTGATCTTTTTAACTTTATTTTTATTCATGCTTTTCTGCTTGGATTTTTTACCTCCAATTGATATGGTCAAAGCTGTCCTCAGCTCTGTGACGCTGTGAAACTGCTCATACAAAGCACAGAGCTCACAGATGCAGAGCACACATCAAATCATGATCAGTTGAAGCTGTATCTACGTAGAGCAATACGGCATCACAGAGTTATCTGAGCTTACTCTGAACAGGCCAGCAGTATAAGACTGATAGGGTGGTGATTTTGAGCAGCATCCCCTATGTTCGTATTTTAATATTGAATGTTATCTTTTTTTAGGCAATAGCTATGTTCTGAACAGCAACATATTCTAGCAAGGTGCAAAAAAGCTGGCTGATGTGCAATTGCTTTGCCAAGAGGCAAATACTGATGAGTGAGGGTGTAACACTGAAGCTACCTTTATTCTGGCATCATTTACCAGCTGCACAGGCTCAAGAGCAAGATCAGGCACACAGCTTATGAGTGCACAGCCATCATCTCATTTATTGTTTATATACATTGTAATGGGCTGAACTAGCTGTTATTAGCCTGACGATTAACATGCTCACGCCACACCACTGGGCACCCAGTGAGTCTGTGCTGACCAGCCACTCATCAATATACTGCTCTTTGAGAAGGGAGGATCCTTGATCCTGCTGTGTTGCTATTTTCCTCCTCTTCTCTTTTTTTTTTTCTATTAGCATTTTTATAATTTGTCATGTAAGTACTCTTTTTTTTTCCTGAATATTGGATGATTTCTCTTCTTTGCTTTGAACTATTACTAATGAGTATCAACTCCACAGTCTCACCTCCTTTTGTTTTGACTCCCTCATTTTGCAGGGTTCATTAACCTACGTGCTTTCTTGCTCATAGAGTAAGGTGAGAACTCATCATTAACTTCTTCCAGCAAAGCTGGGCTCTGGATCAGAAGGCAGCCTGCTCCTCTGTGCCTATGAGAGCTGAGGCAATCTTCCTCAGTGCACAGAGAAACCAGTGTGCTCCCACACTTTCCCACCTGAGGAACTCAGTGAGGCTCTGGGAACTCTGCTTCAATGGAAAAAATGATACCCTCCATCTGCTGATCAGCAGTGCCTGACGTTGGTGAGAGACAGGAGATCACAGCTTCATTGAGTTATGAACTCCATGACAAGCAAAATATCGTGACTCAGTGCAGTGGCATCTCCCTGGAAAGAGGAGCTGGGAGTTGAGTCTATGAAAGCGCTGTCCTCCCACCTCCACACCCACTCACACACCGAGCGCTGCATGCAGCTGCGTTAGCGCAGCCCAACCACACTGAGAAGTAAGTTGTACCAGCCCGATGGACCACGGAGATAACGTGATCATCCTGTCTCCGTGCCCTAAGCCAAACTCCACAGTACAATGTTCACAACTCCCAGAGCTTTTGAACTGTGTGATCAACTCCTCTCTAGCTGTCAATAAAGCATCTAATACAGAATTCCCTTGTGACAGAGGCAACATTTTTGAATTAAGGATTATCTTCTATAGAATTTAGACGTCTGAGGATATTTGGCAGAATGAGACTGTCAGCACATATCACTCAGATTGAAGTTTCCCATGATAACAGACCTTTTAGCTTGCACTTTATAAGTAAATATATATAAAGCCCATCAGCTTGTCCTCAAGTCTTTGGTCTATGGCATTATGTCCTACATGTTAGGATATTGGCTTGTAAAGATTTGTGAAATGTTTGCTTCCGAGCTGGCAGTGATTCAAATAGACAATATCATTTTTGACATAGAATAACACTTTCCTTCCCTCTTAGTCCACTCATCTTTTCCTGAACAGGTAATAGAGGAGACTTTATAAAAGGAGACTTTAGCATTCCAGTCATGCAGATCTTCTCATCAGGCTTCATTCTTCCCCTCAAGGCTGAATTTATGCTCATAAATACATTCCAATTGCTGTTATTACATAGGTCACTAGCATTGGTGTATAGGAAATTAGCACATTTCTCTCCTCTTATCCCTGGGTGCCTTGATTGATTTTGTTCTTGACATCTTGATTTTATGCTAAGTTAATGCTTATTTATCCCCTCCTCTTTTATTAATTGAATACATTCCTAATTATCCTCCCTGTCTGCCCTCTTAAGCAGTGAGCCACAGGTTACCCAAAAAGTTCACTTGCCTCTAAAGAAAGACAAGTCTTCCACAAAATCTCTCTTCAACAAAAATCCTCTATTTAACTCACTTTTTTCCCTCAGAGGTTCAATTCCACAGCCTTACACACTGCTTCTTGCAGAGAGCTGCAAAAGCACGGACAGAAAGGGCACCCTCCTTGCTGAGCAAGTGCTGCGCCCCAGCACAAACACCACTCAATTACACCGTGCTTCTCACATTCCTGTTTGCTTCTGCTGCCTTTGGTACCCACCCTCTTCTGATCCCTCAACATGTGTTTGTGCAGAATCATGTCAAATACACATCACTGGACTTGTACACTTTATACATGCCCAACATCTACGAATACATGTTTGTGTCAATGCACTTCTTATTTTAAAAAGTGAAATGGTTTGGAATTCCTGCTTTGGATTAACCCAATAATTAAAAAAGAAACCCACCTCAACAACAAGAGGGAGGAAAAAGAAGAAGAAGAAGAAAAAAAACAGACCAAAGGGATTTCATTGATATTTATAGAGGTGCATGTTAAGTTTCCTTGGAAACCACCACTGCTCCTTTTCAATTCAATCTTCATTAAATACCTTTATCTTTCTGAAAAGATAAGAAAATTGCTCCTATCAACATTATGGGATTTTATTTTTCTCAATTTCTTGTCCAAAATTCCTAAAGTTGGATGGAGAAAGACTCCATAAAGATGCTGAAGGAGCTGCCTGTCAGTCTTTTCTTTTTAATATTTTTACATTCCAGGTGCAATGAATGAAGAATTTCTATTTCTAAATACAAAAACTGAGTGAGGAAGCCTTTGCTTATTAAAAAAACCCCAACAAACCAACCAAAACCCAAAGCAACAGAAAAATGCCAAGGAACTTTAAAATGCTGATAAGAGTGAATGTGGAATATCTAAATCAAAGATGCTACTTTATAACTGGTGAACCTACTGGATTCTTATCTTGTTCATAAAACAGGTGCTCCAGAGTTGCTGGGAGGTTTCTGTAGCCTTACAGTTGAGTTATTCTAATGGGTCAACACAGAAGGAGTAAAGTCATAGTACACATTTATTTTATATATAGGTATTTGGGGAGGTGCCATTTCTGCATTCCCCCATTAGAACCACCAGTAGTTATTTGTTAGGCAGGTGAAAGTAGAGGTGAGAAGTTTTTGCTCCAGATGACATCAGATATTCAGGCAAGTAGTTTTGACTTGGCTGGGAAAAGCTTGCTAAATTTTCATAGAAAATTATTTACTCACCTGGGACCAGCATCTTCTGTTTGGTACGCACAGTGAGCGAAGAAAGTCTGAGCCCAGGCGTGTTGATGTTACTAGCTGTACACCACAAAAGAGTGGTGGCTGGTTGTGGTGGAGACAGGGATTTAGACAGAGATTTCCCTGCGTAGTGGCTGCAGAGTATACGTGAGCTAACCTTCTAGAGAGAGGTTAAGTAGCTGATCCTAAGAGCAATCCTCTTTACGTGAAGACTGCCATCAGTCACTGCTATGGTGTACACAGGGATGCTGACTGCAAAATCGCCCTTCTAATAACCCTGCTAATACCTTTGACTTCTTGGCATGGTGGAAGGAAATGGAAGAGCTCTGTGTTAACAGTTCTAACGGTTCAGAAGCTCCATCTTTTGGCATCTGTACCCCTGTTTGGGACACCCAAAAGCATTCGCTTAGAAAGCAGCTCCTGGCACAAGAAAAACTGGGAGATGTGAGAGGCCTGGCATTCTGCTAGAAGAAGAATGATCCTTCATCCCTTCTTCATTTAAGAAGCCTTTTTACTTTTTTAGGAGACAGTCATAGGAGATGAAACATATGCCATATGTATGTGTAGTGCCGTTTCAGAGATTGAGTAGGAGCAGGCTGATTAAATCCTATCAAGCACAGAGTTGTCATCAGCATTGTGTCTTGAGATGATGAACTTGACACTGAAGTAGCATCCATCACTCCTCTGTTGGATTCTTAGGCTTCTTAGGGGTTGTTACCCAAATTAACAATATTCAACCCACCAAACCTCTACAGTAGCCACATGACACGAATATCAAATCCTGCCCTGTTCTAGGCCTTAGCCATCAAGTGTCAAAATTATAAGAAGACTGTTCTGCTGTTTAGGCTTTACCACTCTGAACCATTTTCTAGAGTACAACACTGCTATTGTTTCTTTAAAAGCATGGACAAAATGAATGATAAATCCTGTCTTTCAGAAATCCGCAGAAAGCAAAACATCCTCTCCTCCTTCATCTTTTCTTAGATGTGAACATCACCAGGAGTCTGGAGGACAAAATTTACTGCTATTGTCTGCTTGATATAATGAAAAATCTCAACTCTCACCTGCGTGGAGGATGACATAACATTTAGGTTAAAGTTCCAGATACTGACTAAATGAAATCTTTTGTGTTGTCCTCTTTTGAAAGCACTAACTCTGCTTCTTTGTTTTGCTTTTTAAACACTTTAAAAAAAAAAAACATTCACCTGGACTCTGTTTAAACTGTCATGCTGCAAGCACCTTTAATCATGAATGAAACTTGTATTTTCATGAGTTCTCAGTTTCAGGCATCCTATGGGTGACAAGTGTATTCTGAATCATATCAACGGTATACAGCAGAAATTTGTCATATGCACTATTTCTGACCGTGAGTAACAGCCATCCGTGTCAGCTAACGGATATGATGAAATGCACTTGCTTTGCATTGCTGTTTTTACTCCAAACTTCAAGTGAAGCTGTCACCAGCTTTCCTGGGTGCCATTTTTAGCACGTTACAGGGTTTTACTTAACAACCACTTTCCATTTCTATGTTTATATCTGAAGCTGGCCAACATATTTCACTCCTGGCCTTCCCTTGAATTTTCAGTGCCTCTTGGTCCTTCTCATGTATAGAATTCTACTAGTATTTTTTTCTGTAAACATTCCTCAGGGTAGTAATGTTTTAATCCCCATAGCAAACAACCGTTCTCCACTGACAGCTTCAATTTCCAGAAACATTGAGGCTACATTTCTTTTCAGCTAGGTGATGAGATCATCCCTAAAAGGAATAATGCATTAGCCCATTCAAAGTGTGCCTTGCTTCCAGAGCTATTTCCCAGTCTGCATTAAGGAGGTCATCTAGGGGAATTACGCACTTTCTGTGTATGTTTCTCTGGGGAGCTGGAACAACGAGGACAGTCTGTCTGTAAAAACACGTTTTTCTGATGCTGCGCAACAGAAGTCATACTGGTGAGCCGCTGAAATCAAAGCCGATCCCTGCAGCCTGGCAGTTGACCACAGGCTATTGCGTACCTTTGGACCCAGGATGTTTATCCAGTCTTCGATTAGACCAATATATTTTTTTTCCTTCCAGGTGGTAACTTGCAAAGTTTAGTAGTACACCAAGTCTGAGAATCTGAAGTAGCACATCAAGTACAAGAGCTTTAAACTAGATTTGAAGGGGGAAAGGGATAAACCCAGGCTCACTAGAGATTAGACTGGGGGTGGCACGCCAGTGTTAGAAGGACTGAGTGCTGGTGAGGTCCTCTTGTCTACCATCGGATGATCGGTGATGATAGGGTTGAGTGTTTATGGGCAAGAATCAGGGGGAAGGCCAACAAGGCAGATATCTTGGTGGGAGTATGTAATAGACCACTCAACTAGGATGAAGAGGCAGACAAAATATTCTATAAACAGCTGGGAGAAGCCTCACAATCGCTAGCCCATGTTCTTGTGGGGGACTTCAATACTGGTGCTGGAAATACAATACAGAGGAGAGGAAATTATCTAGGAGGTTCCTGGAGAGTGTGGAAGAGACCTTCCTGACACAGCTGGTGAGTGAACCGACTAGGGAAGGCAGGACCTGTTGTTTGTGAACAGAGAAGGACTGGCAGGTGATATGATGGAGGCTGTCTTGGGCATAGTGATCATGAAATGATAGAGTTTCAATTTTTGGAGAAATAAGGAGGGGGGTCATCAGAATGGCTACCTTGGATTTCTGGAGGGCAGGCTTTGGCCTGTTTAGGAACCTGGTTGACAGAGTCCCTTGGGAGGCAGTCCTGAAGGGCAAAGGAGTCCAGGAAGGCTGGGCATTCTTCAAGAAGGAAATCTTGAAGGTGCAGGAGCAGGCTGTCCCCATGTGACAAAAGACGAGCCAGTGGGGAAAAAGACCGGCCTGGGTGAACTGGAACTCAGGAAAAAAAAGAGAGTTTATGATTTTTAGAAGAAGGGGCAGGCAACTCAGGAGGACTACAAGGATGTTGTGAGGTTATGCAGGGAGAAAATTAGAAAGGCAAAAGCCCAGCTAGAACTCAATCTGGCCACTGTTGTAAGAGAGAATAAAAAATGTTTTTACAAATACATTAACAACAAAAAGAGAGCCAAGGAGAATCTCCACCCTTTATTGAATGCAGAGAGGAGCATTGCCACCAAGGATGAGGAAAAGGCCGAGGTGCTTAATGCCTTCTTTGCCTCAGTCTTTAATAGTCAGACCAGTTATCCCCTGGGTACTCAGCCCCATGATCTGGAAGACAGGGATGGGGAGCAGAATGAAGCCCCCACAATCCAAGGGGAAATGGTTAGCAACCTGCTATAGCACTTAGACACACATGAGTCTATGGGGCCAGATGGGATCCACCCAAAGGTACTGAGGGAGCTGGCAGAAGTACTCACTAAGCCACACTCCACCCTTTATCACTGGTTCTGGCTAACCAGGGGCTCCAGCAGTCCAGCTGACTGGAGGTGAGCAAATGCGACATCCATCTTCAAGACCAGCTACAGGACAAGGGGTAATGGGCACAAAGTGAAACACTAGAGGTTTCAGTTGAATATGAGGAAAAACTTCTTTACTCTGAGGGTGACTGGCACAGGCTGCCCAGGGGGACTGTGGAGTCTCCTTCTCTGGAGATATTCAAAGCCTGCCTGGACAAAGTCCTGTGCAACCTGCTCTAGGTGACCCTGCTTTAGCAGGAGGGTTGGATTAGATGATCTTCCGAGATCCCTTCCAACCCTTGACATTCTGTGATTCTGTGTGATTCTGTGAAGGGCCAGAAGGAGGATTAGGGCAACTACAGGCCTGTCAGTCTGACCTTGGTGCTGCAGAAGGTTATGGAGCAGTTTATCCTGAGTGCTACCACATGGCACATACAGAGCAGCCAGGTGATCAGGCCCAGTCAACATGGGTTTATGAAAGGCAGGTCCTGCTTGACCAACCTGATCTCCTTCACATCTCCCAGAAGAAAAGTACCACATCCTACTGCTATGAGTTACTCTGCTTAAATATGGGCCAGTAGCCTGAAACTACTCATTTACTTTGCAGTTTCTCTGAGTTTTTAATTTTCTTTTTGGTCCAGTATACTTAGTTATTTTAAAACAGTGGCCATCAAGCTGATTAACTCTGATAAATTTGGAACAAACCTTTCAAACATTACCAGAAAACACTGAATGTCTAAGATACTCTGCAGCAGTGAAGTATTCAAAAACCTTTATCTTTCACTTTTCTGAGGGTACATCTTTTGCATCTGGGCAATGCCTCAAGTAAATAACTAGATTTTCAAAAGACATCACACTTTGTTAGCTTTAAATTCATAACACAGCACACTCATCACAGCCCCCTCTGGGCTTTACAAACATTCCTGTGAGTGCCTCCTGAACTAATCTTTCATCATGCATGAGGTAACGCTATATGCTCTCTTCCTGCTGTCGCTGACCCTTTGTTCTTCCAAACACAGCAAATACACAGACTCCTCTAATAGCCAATACTTCTCCTAAAGCACCGGTAAAAGTAGTTCAAGATTTTGCTCTTACTCTTCACATTGCAAAAGAGTAGGAGTGCTCACAGATAGGGTTTTTTTTTCCCTTTCAGCTGAGGGGAGACAACTGCTACTGTATAAACCAAGTCTTTTCTGCAGCTGACGCTATCCTCATTTTTCTGTCTGAAACTCTTTGACTTTATATCAGTGAATCCAATATTCATTTGGCCAGAGAGGGAGGAAGTAAGCATGAGGGTGACACAGCAGCGCGACTGTCATTGCACCTTCTCACTTCCAGTTTCCTGCCACAGTCACATAACTTCCTTGATGTAAAATAAAATAGCCAAGGACTGCAATGCAGATTGCTTTGCCCCTCAGGGAATGCCACAGCCCCCTCTCAGGAGAATCATAGCTCTACTAACACTGTAAAATAAGCCTGACTTGAGCTAATTCCCTCAGCCTCTCCTGGTCTTCAACAGGTAGAATGGGCCTGTCCGGCCCTTTCCCAAAACAATTTGTAGCTTAGTGGTAAGGGAACTCATACAGAAAAATGTAGATCTGATTCCCTTCAGGCAGAAGACAGTATGGGACTATAGTCTCTCCAGTCACAGAAAGGTGCTAAACTATTGGATGAGAGCAGCAAGCAATTAGCAACGTATAAAACCTTATTCAAAGCTTGCAGCAATTTCTGAGGGTACATAATGCATCAGGGCTCTGAAGCAATGTATGTGGAAGCGCACCTCGTTCCTGTATCCCAGGATTGCTTACGTGAAAGTTATGTCACAGCTACTGGCCATGCTGGGGCAGTTTGAGGCGCGTGAGAAATGCTGGTGTTGAAAACTTAGCTCTTGATGCACTGAGATGCTTCCAAGGCTAGGCAGCAACTTAGTATGGGTTCTGAGTATTCATTTTGAAATTAAGCATGTAAAACAGGCACTGGGTCTAGCTTACTGCCCAACCCTTTCAGGGATCCATCCTGGTACTATAAGAAGATGTGGTCCATTTTTGTTGTTGGGCAGGGAAAAAAGATCTCTTTCAGAAAATGCAATGTAATTGAAATTTAAATATATCCATACATTGATTTTGATGAAATTCCATATGAGAATTTTGATTTTTCAGTTCTATATGATATTAACGTAAACATTGTTTTATTAATATATTTATAATCTATTTAACTCTTTCAGTGTTAGCAAAAGGAACTGTTTCAAGATCATCACAGTAAACTGAATATTTCCAAACTGACATTTTATGGAATTAAAATAAAGTTCAAAATGTCGTAAATTCTCACAGGAAAAGAACTTTGTTTGTTTTCTGACACATGTAATTTCTTTCTGGCAGATGTAATTGAAGTGTCTCTAGTGAGATCAGCTCCTTACAGCACTGAATCCTTGTTTTTAGGAATTAGAGTTCTTAAAATGTGATTCCCGTGGTAATGTGTTGCCAGTATTTTGAGGAGCATTACGTTTCTCTAGAAGACACAAGAAAGTATAGGAAGGAAAATTACTTAATTTGAAATATGTGACTGTGTTCTTTAAGAACAAAAATACTTGCTTATCAAGTTCTCCATTACTGCTTACTACTCATAGTTTTAAAGTGAATGTGTGGAGACAATGATTTCAACACAAGGGAAAATAATGATGACCTTTTCAAATGCTTCTAGACCAATTGAAGAAAATCTTTTACAGACCAACTCATTCTGAAAATTTTATGTTTAATAGAAAAAAAAACAAACTGGTGTTTATCTGAGAATGCAAAAGCGTTTGGGGTTATCAGATGGAGTCTTCCATGTCTGATCTTTCTGCAGGCAGTCAGAACCTGTACATTTAATAAGCAATGTAGGGATAGGGTATTTCTGTACGTATGTGAAAATAACTATGCAGCATTGCAAGTACAGTTCTGCTCACAATTGCAAATGTGTTACATAATTTGGGCTCTATGTCTGTATAAAAAAAAAAGAAAAGAAGAAAAGAATGGCAAAATATTGCTAGTGCAAAAACAAGTTAGAAGATTCCAGAAGTGTGGTTGTCATGTGACTTTGTGTCTTTTTCATGTATATTCCTTTTGATTCAGATATATGGATAATTTTAATAATTTAGCTATAGAAAAGTCAGTTGTGGCCTATACCATATATACAGTGACTATATTTTGCGGACACATCAGGAAGAAATTGTTCTTCTGTCTTTTCTATGTCCCTCTTTCTTTTTTCTCTCTGGGTGCCCTGTTTTGGGGTACCAGAGGGTCACCAGAGGAATAGAGAGTGGTACTGAAATGGTTCTGCTCCCCCCTCCCAGCCTATCCTTGAAGGTTTGGTGCTGGCAGAGGAGAGAAAAGGACTTCTGTGGATTCGTCCCTTCTGCAGGCCTTGGAGGTGATGAAGAACCTCTAGAGCTGCAGAGGGAGCAAGGGGAGCCAACAGGTCTTTGGGTTGGAGAATGTGTGGGACAGATGCATACCGATTCTGCAAAGACATTAGGTAGTTTAAGACAGAAGCTAGTTCAGCTGATCCTAATTGTTCCTAATAGATTTACATCCAATAGAACAATGAAGCATCCTTCAAAATGTATTCAACTGCATGTCAGTGGTTGAAAGCAGCGGACCCCAATGATATTATCAACGGATGTGCCCCACCTCACCCAGAGGATGTGCACACCGTCAGAGTGAATCAGGACTGCAAAATTCTCCCTGGATGGGAGGCAAAGCACTCGCCTTGACATTCTCCTTGGGAGGCTTTTGCTGCCCTATTTCAAATGCAAAATAATACACCATCAAGGCACAGGGAATCATTTAAGCTCATTTTGACTTATATATTAAAAACACCAGGACCACAATAAAGTGAGGCTTGGATTCATAAGCAAAGGAAATGTTCTCTTGCCTATTATTTTTGTATCTGTGTCAAGAATAACTTGCAAGCATTTCTTTTGTATTTCCTCAGTCTGTTAGTAAAACCAGCATTTATTATTCTCTTTTTGTTAGGAGCAACCTTATTAAGTTGAGATCTGTTTCCCTATGGGAAATGAGTGAAATTATCTTCAAGACTCTATACCCACACTCTCTGCAAGATCCCACAACAAATTTTGTGGTTAAATGATTTCAATTGATGTATTGGATCCTGGAGTATCAGAAGGTTTGTTGTCACACTTCCTGGCTTTGTCCTTCAATTTAGATGTATTTTTTATTAAATGGTCATGCCGCTTACCTCTTGAAAAGACTTCATTAATTCAAGAAGAGAAGAATCAAGCCAAGCAGAAATAGCATTTCAGTTTTGACTATCCACAGCATAGGAAATAACAGAAGAAAATCAATCCCTAGCAGCAAGACTGGATTTTGAAGGGAGAGGGAGGAGAAAGGAATGTTGCTTCTGAAACCATTAAAGGAGCTAAATGCATAGCTCAGAGGGAATCAGTCTTATGTGTTTAGGGAAGTTAAAGTGAATGTATTGTTTATAGCAAGACTGGATTGACCAAACTGGAAACCTGAGTTGTCTATTTAATTACAGGTAAAACGTAACATGGATAACAGCCAGGCAGTATTTTTATGCCCTCTTACTAGGGAATTCTAGCTCTGAGCAAACAGAGCAGTCCTGCTTTCTGCAACTGGTACTGGACCTGGAGGGTGCTTCCGCCTAAGGCAGTGAAATACAGTGCAGCCATCAACACTAGGCAAAATCGCAGTGACTCTTGAGCCACAGCAATACAGAGATGGAGATATGAGTATGGAGTTACTGCTTCAGTCATGTTTCTGTAGTATTATCCTGCTGGAAACGTTAGCAACCACACAGTGATGGTCCTTTAATATTGCTCATCTGGTAGAACTTAAACCTCATCCTGTTGAGCCCTGTTTCATGTGAGTACTGCAGAGAATCTCTTCTCTGGAGTCATCCCTACTAGTGGTTAATAAACACACAGTGGTTGAATACATAGAGAAACAGGACCTCTACCAACATGGCAGTAGAAATGAGCAAACCAGGTGTTTTGTAGGGATTTTAGCCTCCAGCCAACCAGTAGCAAATGTAAGCCTCATGGCAAGACTAAGGGCAGGCAATATGTAGGGGTTCCAGTCACATCTTTTGCAGTCATTTGCCCCCTTGCTAAAACTACCAAAGATGATTAAATCTGGATTTCAGTCAGGTCAATAATACCTCACTCCTGAGTTCTGGACTGCAGTGTGTATCAGTGATCCTCAGACTGGACTCAGTCATTAATTGTCTGTAATTAATAGGCTGTAATTGCCAATTTAAAGATGTAAGTCTGAAAGAAAATTTCTTTCATTCCACCTGGGGCAACTATAACTGGTTTTGGCATTTCCTTAAAGCTAAGGCATCTGATGTACTGAGGAAGCTGTTCATGTTTGGCTAATACAGAAATATTGGCTTGTTTCCAACAGGTTCCTACCTCTTACAAATAATTGCATTTTGTTGTGGGACTCTGTATCTTATATTGGCTCCCATATGCTGGTCAGACTAGTTGGTAACCCAGATTTAGGAGCGAGTTTATAAAGCCTGGTAGCTGCCTTGCTGTTGGCACATCTGCTGACTGAGGCATAATAACAGGACATCTGTGATATCAGGAAATGTGAAACTGCAGTTCCAGGCCATTCTGTTTTATGAGCAACCTTTTATGGTTGCTAGTCAAAGTGTATAGTCATCCAACTTTGGTTTTTCAAATTTAGCCTTTGGTAATTTCTTTTCTGATATAAATAATATGATAGTGGGACATAACTCTGTGCTAAGACAGCAATAAAAGCAAATCCAGTGTTTCCAAAATGCTGAATTAAAAATAAACTGCAGAGATAAACAAGATGGACATGTTGACTTGTGTTTTGGGAGGTTTGTTGGTTGTAAATGATGCAAACAAATCAAGGGTAATTTGCAGGCACTGTGTTTTGCAAATTGAGAATTGGCAGTGAAATAGCAAGATATTACCACTGTTGATACTAGCGATGCCTACAGTGCAACGTTATAATGTTGCATGGGGTGGACTGTAACCATAGATGCACCTACGGAGGTCATTCTTCACAGGAACTTCTAGCCATCTGGAAGATGGATGTGTCTGGAAAATGGATATGCCAACTACTGTGACATTATTATTTCTTCACAAAAAGGGTTTTCAGACTCTGGAATGGGCTGCCCAGGGAGGTGGTCGAGTCCCCATCCCTGGAGGTATTTAAAAGAAGGATAGATGAGGTGCTTAGGGACATGGTTCAGTGGTGGGATGTCAGGGTTAGGTTAACGGTTGGACTTGATGATCTTAAAGGTCTTTTCCAACCTAGATGATTCTATGATTTTATGATTATTGTCTGTGGATGTTGCAGCAGTGGTCCTTACTGGGCCGAGAATCTTGCACCCGCTTACAGAGAAAGCCCCCCAGAATAGCACAAGCAGAAGTCCCATACCTCTTTCCAAGCACCCTTCCATGCTTTGAGTTCCTTCTGTGTGACAAGAAGGGAGATCATGGTATGAGAAATGGGTAAAGTCAGACTTGCCAGCTGAGGAGCCAGAAAGAGAGAAATCAGCAGCAGAAGGCATAAAGGTAGAAGGTGTAAAGGATTATCTCATGTGCCTGGGAAACTGGGCATGACAACGGAAGAATTCCCATCCAGTCTTATGTGCCTGTGCAGTTTTCCAGGTATTTGTGGAGATCTAACCAAATCTTTCCACCTATTAATGGAATGATTTGTAGAGATAACAACTTTTACTTTTATATTTTCTTATCTCTTTCATGGGCCACAGTTCCCCTTTGGTCCAGTATAGAAGGAATCCACTGGACAGCATTAGGGAGAGGGACTCATAACACACATCTATGAATCTGGATAGTTTCAGGTTAATCCCTCAGTCCGAGTCTGGAAGATTTGGTCCCTGATATATCCAAACTGTGTCAGTTTCAGAAAGTTTCCACTTGAAGCTCTGAAAAATTTCTGATGAGGCAAAGACCTTGAAATCAGATATGTGAAGTCAGTAAACGATAACGGAGGCCACGGCAGGTTCTGGTGGAGGAAAGATGTGTTCTGCAGCTTGGAGCAGGCTTAGGAACTGACCTGAGCCCACACTTCTAAATGAGGGTGCTGGAAATATCATTGCAACATCAAATGAAAATCAAAATGCCTCAGCACCAGTCGGCACTGTTCCCTGGCACCGCACGTACAGTGGAGGTATTTCAGAGGAGGAGGGCCTGGCTGCTACCTGTGACATTTGTCTTACCTCGGGGGGATTAGATGAATTCCAGCATGAGAGCCGTGACTCCACGGTGCCTCTGTGCATCCTAGCAACTGTAAAACTAAATGAAGTAAGGCTTGACATTCTTCCAAAGTATACGACAACGCAGCTAATGCCAAGAGCTGATATTTATTAAATGCTGTTGCGTAAATCTGAGTTTCTGCACAAAATAGCAGTGTGATATAGATATATAACTGCAGATTATGCATGTATTCAGATTACAGGGATGTCTTCTCTCGAAATAATTTGAAATCAGCAGTAATGGCATTACTTGCAACTGGAACTATGTGTCCATCTGGTCAGGCTGGGTTCATACATGTAATTGAACCTTCTACCAATTACTTTCTCATAATAAGGGTGTTCATCTTTCATCTGATTGTGAAATAGTTTGGAGCTTTCTGTCCAGATACTGACGGGTGAATTATTCAGAATTTTAAAGCAACTTGTACTTTGTCATCATTCATGCAATCCCTTAGCAATGTGTCCTCAAAACAGCACAGCCTCATAGGAAAGCAGAGAGGAGGGACTTTCAGAGGCTGCCTGGGACAAAACAGGCTCAGCTGTACCTGTCGTTCCCCACAGGCTTTTCTCCTGACAGGGGAAGATGCTCATTTGTCAGCATGTGCATCAGCCAGTGAGTTATGCTACCTGAGCTCAGACAAATAGCCAAACCATATTGCTTTCCCTCTCACTGAATGAAAAAGAAGCACAGGCTTTGGATATGAGTATTAGGTGTGAAATGGGTGTTCGTGTCCATCAGTGAAGGGTAGCTGTCAGTGCAGCCGAAGCCCAAGATGGCTCTGTCCTCACTCGGTGTGCAACGACACGGACATCTACCCTGCAGAACAGGGTTAGGTGTGAAATGGGTGTTCGTGTCCATCAGTGCAGGCTAGCTGTCAGTGCAGCCGAAGCCCAAGACGGTGTTACCCACCACCCAGCAGGGATGGCTCTGTCCTCACTCGGTGTGCAACGACATGGACATCTACCCTGCAGAACAGCTGGTGTCTTCTCCATCCACATTGCATGGTGATAAGGAGATGATGGGATTCATTATGGACAGAGCATCAAGGACCAAATCCCCTGGGACTGGGGATGTCTGTGCTCTGAGCACAACCCTTCAGATGTGCCATGCCACCCTCACTCCACCGCTTTCGTTGACGCTGCTACATAGGGCTCTCACATGCAATCGAGCTTCCAGGGCTCAGCTACGACAGAGTACTCGTACATGCTTAGCCTCTGTGAAATGCAAAGAAAAATGTATTAGCTTAGATCACAGCAAAATTGTTTCATATAAAGACTCAAATATTATTGTTATCTGTCTGAGCACTGAGAATAACTACAGTCAAATGTGCTGGAATCATACCTTCATTGCACTGGGTAGACTTTTCCTTCGTCTGTCTACACGTAGGAAGTTACAAGCAGGACCTCTTGCAACAATCTACTTGCAGCAAGGGAGAAAACTCTTCACATAACCAAATCAAGATTTCATTTGCTCAGCCCTGCCACAAACTATCGGGTACAGGGTATTCCCAGCAGAGTCCCTGGGCTCAGGGCAGGCAAACCAACCCCTGTCCTGCAGACAAAGCTCTTGGAGCATTTCTGCCTACCTGCTGAGAAAACAACACTGGAAGTAAAAACACGAACTCGTATTTTCTCTGGAATCCATCTGAGGCTTTTTCAGGTATGTGAAGGTACACTGCGGGTCACTCCTTGCTGAAACCTTGGCTACATCTGGCAAAGCTGAGCAGTGAACAGCTCTCCTTTGAACGCTGAAACTCACAATAAATCAAATGCTTACCAGGTCATTGACTTCACGTGTGTGAGTACGAAAGTGCCATCAATAAAACACCCTATAGGATTAAAAAAAATAACCTCTCCCAGTGAGTCAGGCTCCATCTGGTCATTCAGAAGTATATCACGTTTGTGTTCTTTGTTGCTCAGTTGACTCCTTACCTCATGCTCCAGGCCTGAAAGCATTTTCCACTGCATGATCTGATATTGTGTAATTTCCAAAAAACCCTGCAGGGGAAAGGGAGATATCTGATGTCCCCTGCCTGCACTCAAATGTAAATTTACATTTTACAAACCATAGCAGCTCATAATCCCTCAGTGTCCTTTGTAATGCCAGGTTGTCTCCCCAGCTTGTGTTAATGTGCGCTAATGAGGAACAGGGAATAGGTATTTGGAAAGCAGATAAGCACAGAGCATGTCCTTCCAGTTCTTTTAGAATACGCTATAAAAAAAGCCCAAACTGTTTTGCTGGGTTGCAGTGCTGTGTTTTAAGGCAGGTCCTGCTGTTTTCTCAGGCGCTAGGAGCTGCTCTGGTGGGGTCACAAGGTGGTTTCTTGGTGTGTGTGAAGGCAGCAGGGGAAGCCTCAGGTCAGTCACCAGGATGCAGCAGTTTGGGGAGGATCCCAGGTTGATTCTAGGGTGGTGGTGAAGGAAATGTGGTTGTAGGGGGTCATTAGCAGGTATGTAGTATTGTGTCATGTTGTGTTAGTGGAGGAGGCTGAGGTATTTGGTTGAGCTCAGCCCTCTACTGTCTTAGGGGCTCAAATCACAACTTTCACCTCTAGATAATGTGTTAAGGAAAAAGTCTGTAGGCAGTCCTGGGTAGGGGCAGTCTCTATCCCTCCTTTTGCTGAAACCTGTATTCTCTGTGGCAGAAATCTGTGAATGTGCAAAACCCTTGGGACCCTTCAAGCCTCTGTTCCCAGGACTATAACCACGCTTTACATTACATGGACACCGAGGGAAAAAAAAGCAAGTACCCTGACCTCAGGTCCTATCTTTAAGCAATCTAGCAGTTGTTTTGGGGGAAGGGAGAGGAGGAATAGGGTTACAGTCTGGGGTTTCCCTAACTTTTTTTGTGGGTCTGACCCTTTGCTCTTTATTTCTCAAAGTGGAAGACCCAGAAGTATCTTCCTTCTGTGCAGACTGTGTTTGTGCTAATAAAACCAAGTCCTCTCCCCCTTTGGATAGGCCAGTCTTTGAAATTCAGCCCTGGATGATGGACTATCCTCATTCATCCTTGATTGTCTCCTTGCTCCATTTTGCAGCCTGTAACAACGCACAGTTTATTTCTCTTTTACCCAAAGTCACATGCTTTCCCCCCCATATTATTTTATTCTTAATTGCTTGATCCTGTGCTCACTGAAGCTACTGGAAATGTTCCCATTAGGGACACGATAACAGCCCAGACATCCCCATGCCCAAGCACAAACAAATGAATGCCACAGACTGCACTACCACTTGACTGAGAAATGCAATGCAGGGTTCAAAACCATCCACTGCTGAACTTGCGTGCTTAAAGTCCAGTGGATTCACTTGAAGCAGATAACAAAATGTCATG
Organism: Egretta garzetta; assembly: GCF_000687185.1. Lineage (NCBI taxonomy): Eukaryota > Metazoa > Chordata > Aves > Pelecaniformes > Ardeidae > Egretta > Egretta garzetta. Next base: position 2,546,116 of record NW_009260399.1, on the reverse strand, counting down.
AACTTTCCTGGGGGAGGGAAAGTGGTGAGATTGATTTGACATAAAAGACTAGCTATCATTATTAATTCATAGTTTGGCAGATCTCAGGCATTTTAAGTGAATGAATTAATTCTGTATTACAGAGTGTCCTTTGCAGAACCTGGGTTTAAAAAATAGCATTTTAATTTTTTTTTTTTGAAGCCTTATGAAATCCTCTTTGTGAGTATTATTAGTTGTGCTGCTCTAGAAATTTAATTCTTCTTTTAGGTGCTGTAAGTCGTCACCATCTGCAATGCCAACAGAGCTGGGTGGAACTGGTAATAATGTGAAATTTGGGTAAATTACGGGAATGTGCGTAATAGCTGTGGACAGTTGCAGAGCTTGGACCTGTTCCCCACCTAAATAAGGTGTCATGGTCGCTATTATTTTATATGTTCTGTCTGTCTGCTGCAAGAATAAAATGGTCTGGGCCTTGGCAAAAAGATTACTATAAAGGCAGCCGGCTTCAAATTCAGCTAATGTGGAGTTCATGAATGTAATACATGAATCAGATGAAGTATACTTTTGAGCTTTGTTTCATGAAACGTCCATGTTTTTCTTCTAGATTTGGAGTGTAAGGAAAAAGCTGCCTAACCTAATGTTCTTGGGAAATGCTAACATTTCAGAGTTTCTGAGCCTGAACTTTCTTCCCTTTGTCAAAATTGATTTCATAACCACCCCTGTATGTGCTGCCCTAGTAGCAAAATGCAACATGATTAATGCGGTGAAATTCAAGAATGTGCTTACACAGCTTATTGAAAACCACTTCTCTGGCAAACTTCAGTCACAGTATTGGAGAAACAGATTCTCCATAACCGACCGGGGCATTGGTTTTGGCTGGTGACTTGGACCCAGCAGGAGTGCTAGAAAAGCAGTAACTTTCCAAATACCAAGAGCTGGGTGGCTAACTGGGGACTACAACTACCTGAAAGGAGTTTGTATTGAGGTGGGGGTTGGTCTCTTCTCCCAGGTAACGGGTGATAGGACAAGAGGAAATGGCCTCAAGTTGTGCCAGGGGAGGTTTAGAATGGACATCAGGAAAAATTTCTTGACAGAAAGGGTTGTCAGGCACTGGAAGGGGCTGCCCAGGGAAGTGGTCGAGTCCCCACCCCTGGAGGTATTTAAAAGATGGGCAGACGAGGTGCTTAGGGACTTGGTTTAGTGGTGGGATGGCAGTGTTGGGTTAACGGTTGGACTTGATGATCTTAAAGGTCTCTTCCAACCTAAACGATTCTGTGTTTCTATGATTCTATGATTCTAGTTCTAAATTTATTGCAAACCCTGATTATTAAGGTGGCTCAAAAGCATCACCAGACAATGACTGTAAGCTACTGCTGCTCTTAAACCCACAATCAGCAGCTGAGTGGTAATTTGCAGGTGCAGTCACCCTGCCGAGCCACAGAAAGCTGCTGAAACCACTGAGCTGGTGCCAGTGTTGGCATCAAATCTACTGCTCGTAGCTTTATTCTCAAGACCAGCAAACAGTGCCTAACAAGGCTACAAAAGCTGCTCTTTTAATCCTACTTTCCTTCGTGCCAGGAAGGTTTGTGAATGTCTGCACATCTCACTTTGAACATGACCATGTAGGTAGCTATTTATCCATAAACCAGACGATCTATCTTGAAGTGTGGTGTTTCATTGGAGAATAAAACTACTGGGCATGAATGACAAAAACATATTTAAATGTGACTTTAATCTGGGCACTGGTGGTATTTCAATTGGAAAGGAAAGAAGCAATGGGTTCCTAAATAACTTGCTGGTGGGATCCTGCTCACAGTAGGCACGTACCTATACATTTTATGGAGGTTGAGACCTTTAGATACCATCAGCCATAATGGGAGCTTTAAACCTTTAACTCACATGTAGATACCTCAATTGCATCTGGAGTAGCCTAGATAGACTAACTGGAGTCTACATCTGGAGCTGAATCTCACTCAGGCTACTGACTTACCAGGTGAAGAAAGACTTCGGTTTCAGTTTCTGAGTTAGAAAAATGGGGGAGTGTTTCTCAGCATTTTTAATGATAAAACACGCTGTCTGTGCCCCATCTAGGAAAATAAAATCATAGGATAATTAAATGAAAATATAGGCTTTAAGTGACAACATCTTTGTTATTTATTCCAGGTTTTTTTTGTCAAACTAAACTGAACATTTAAAAAATAATCTAGTGTATGTGCGTAAGGATTAACACTAGCTAAGAAAACAAGGAGTTATGTTTTGCAAAGAATTTATAGTTTCAAAAATTCTTTCCAATTTATACAGAGGCATAACATGCACCCTTCAATATGTTTTGCAAAAGTAAAAATAGGACCCACAAAAAAAAAAAAAGTGAAAAAAGGCAAAAAAAGGAAAGCCAGCTCCCATTTCTGGCTGGAGCATTCTCTCCCTAGACGTTTCCAATGGCAAGAACATGCTTATTTTTATTCCATACATGTGACAATGAGATTAATGGTGAAACTCAGGATTACTCAAATCCCACTTTTTTTCGGAGCAATACGCTGTATTTCTTAATTTATGATCAAAGAAACAGATGTCCTGATGCAACAAGTCTTTGATCTGCCTTTTCTTCATATGGTGAGATTTCTGCTTACCCTTTTAACTGATTGACTGTACTGAAGTTTCTTTTCCTGTGCATCCTCCCATGACTATATGCAACTACTTCACGCTAATTTTTATGTGTTAATTTAACATTTAAATTACTCATGTCTGTCTTTGTTTCCTGAATGAGCTGAGTCCTTACCCTTTTGTCTTCAGAATGACCACTTTGGTACACGCTGGGGCATGACAAGAGTAGAAAGGTCCAATGTCAACATTTGATTTCACTTGGCTTGTTTTAATAGTTTCTATATAGATTAAGAAGTTCAACAGAAACGTGTAATTAAAAACAATATGTAATATGTAGGCTACACAAGATAAACTAATGCAGTAAAGGTTTTAAAGTCTTGTTCATAGTATTAAAATTACAGTAATTCATATTAGATCACATAGTTTTGATAAGCAATTTCTTTCTAACCAACCCTGCAGCAGGGTTAGTTACTTGCTGGCAACTTCTCCTTTCAGGTTGCTCTTCTCTCTTCTTCCTTTCCCAGCCAGTTTTCCTAGAAATTGCATCCAGAGACAGTTTTCTGGGTCCATTTCCATTAAGAGTTTTGGCTGTGATAATTCTATGGTTTTGCATCAAGTGTAGTTCATAAAAAGATTCTGACAATCCTTGGTTTTGTATATATTTTTGAACGATTTGTTGAATGATTTGTTCACATTCCCTTTGAAATTAAAGGAATGTTTAAAATTTATGGCTTACAGTCATGTGTGGAGTTAAATAATATTACACTAATTTTCCCCTTCCTTTCATTCTTTAATGATACCTTTCAGCTGACCATCTCTGATTGAAAGCTAGCTTACTGCAAACTCAATCCTAATATATTCAACAGAGTCAGAAACATTGTTTTAATTTCTCATTGCTGGTCTGCCTCAAAACTAGGATACTTCCCATGAAGGGTCTAATTTCTTGTAGCTGAAGGAAAGCTGCCAGTAAGTGGGTGTGTTGTTTGGGTTGTGTTAGTCCATATATTTTTATTTTGATTTTTATTTTTTAAGATCCAACACAAAGTCTGAAGCTCTGCTATTCAAATAGTGGCTACTCCTGTATTTGAAGATGTGAGGATGTCTGCATTTTTTTTTTTTTTAGTGGAGACACTGACCTTAGGTATTTTGCTTGTTTGCCAGTTATTAAGACCACAGCCATTGAAGGCCATTGGAGTTGTGTGGTTGTCTGTTGAAACCTTCCAGTAATCTATTTCAGGAGCCAAAGGAAAAACTGCAGTCATAATAAATTGAAGATAAACCCTGTGACTTTTGGCAACGCTGTGGGTACTGGTGCTATGATGGTGCAAGTACAATTGAATACCCTAAAGAGGAAATAATTGATCTGGAAGGCTGCTCTTGACCCTCATGCTGTTTGAATTCACTTAATAGCAGTTAATTTAAATTCCTTATTAGCACTGAGTTTTTAAAGTATTAGTTTGACTTCAGAGGGAAAAAGAGTAACTCTGGATAGAAATTATTAGAATGTCTACTTATCTGTCATGGAAATAGTTTAGTGAATGCATGGGTAGTATTAGAAGAAGAGGATGTTCCATCATTGAGAAGGAAATTTGTGTTACTAACCCTCCCTTAGAGCTAGATTTCTCTCTTAATTTTCACAGATTCCTGTGAAGTTTATGTTTAGAGGTCTTTTTTCTGTATACCTGGTGTTTCCTACTCAGAAGACTCCTCTAACGGTTTTCTGGTTTGAAATTTTCTCATGCTTTTGTGAGGTTATTGGTGGTTTGGTGTGGCCTGTAATTGTCCTCTGGTTACATTCAGAATGGATTATAAAGCTTTCCATTTTGCTTAGAAAGTTTTAGATACCCATTTGTGTCTCAGTGCCAAAGTAATTACTGAGGCTGGTTTTATGTTGGTTTTGATCTTTTGGTGATATCTTGACCAGCATACTTCATAACTACAGCTATATGCATTCATGTTCAAGACTGCCTGGCTGTTGATTTATTTTTAAAATTTATTTATTTATGCATTTACATTAACTAGCATTATAAAAGCACACATTCTTCATCATGTCAGGAACAGACAATGAAGGTCTGCCTTCTGGGCACAAATTTATGTCGTATAACTTCAGGTGTGTTTCAGATTCCTGCCAAGGAAACCATGGACCTACTGAAGGACTATTACTGTTATTCTTTAATTTCAGAATATTGTAAATTTGTATGATCAGTTCCTCTTATTTGCTCATTTTTTCTGGTGTGGCCTTCATCATGAACAGCTGCAGGGTTGGGAACTTGTGATGCACTGTGTTAAAGGCCCTGATCCACCAACTGACGTCAGTGGAAATGGTCTCAATTGAGATCAGTCAGTCCCTGGGTCAAACTCTAAAAAATATCATTTATTTCCATCACATATGCTGTACCTTTCTATGCACCTGTGTGTTCAGAGGACCTTCTTCACTATATTTCTGCCAAAAATGCAGCTGACCTTTCTTTCCATCACCGGGATTAGGTAAGACCAATCATATCATGGGTTTAGTCTTTCTTTATTAATTCAGGATAGTGGAGCAGAATAACTGAACCCTTATTATTCTGGCAGGTTCAAATTAATGAATGTGATCTGCCTGCACTTGCAGGCAGATACTAACAAAGACATAAAGCATGACATTTACTCAACTGAGTGTGAGGACGTACAATCATAGGTGTTTCCATAGATCTGTGTCTCCATAGATCTATGTCTCCATGTAATAAGCCTGTTTAGACTTCCTCTGTAGTCACTGTAGACATAGGTAAAAAGGCCAGTAGGACCCAGGAAGCAATTCACATAATTCGAAAACAGATGCCACCATTTGATCAGACGAATCAAATCCTAACTGTATCCACAGCCTGCAATTGCCTGTAATGTCTTTGTTGTCTATCTCAGAAGTAGGTACCTCCACACAGAGCAAAGCAGGATCGATTCTACCTGAGTTACCCCAACCAAACTTGTTCCCCTTGCCCCTGAGGCACTTGAAGGTCTGGTGGCTTTGCACCATGCAACTAGTGTTTCCAGTCGACCTTGATCCCTTTGAGTGAGACACTGCCCAGATTCAGAACAAGGAATGATTCCTGTCCCTAAGGAGATTACAAGCTGAATGTAAAACAAAAGACAGAATTACAAGCAGACAAGTATACAAGGAAGGACAAGGTATGGATGAAATCCCTGAAAACAGTAGGGAAGAAATTATATAATCTGGAAAGGGTGTTTGCATTTGTGCATAGGCCCAGCACTGATCTTTAGCTTGAAAGATCAAACCAAGGATTTGATGAGATCTTTTTTTTAAATATGTTGGAATTACAGCCCTTATAAGACAATGAAAAGGAAAACATTTTCTGAGGAAGCACAGGTCAGAAAGAGAATGTTGTTACACTAGCTTGCCTACACTTTTAATTGGCTTTAATATAAATGTGGCTTAGCTTGTCTCTGAAAGCAGATGCATCTCATTTCTGTCTCAAAAAAAGCAACAATTCAAAACCAGACCGAATATCACAGTAGTATCAAAGCAATTTATCACCTAGTGTTTACCTCTAGCCACATGCCTCTTAACTTTGCTAGCAATGTGAACTCCAAAACGTTCTCTAAAGCATATTTATTTTGCAGAATAACTTATTTTTATAAAGATTTTAAATGAAGAGCTATACCCATGTGACAACACTGCCAGATATTATTGCAAACAATGAACTGCCTACTATCTTAAAGTATTGACAAGGTCTGGTGCAGTCTAATGAAAAAATTATTTCAGCAAATGCTGTGTCAAATTCTATTACTTCTGTGTTAGAATGGGAACATGAAGTGAAGACGATCAATACTAATTGGCAGGAGAGAGAAGTTCACACGACATCTTGTAAAGAAAGAAGATAAATGTCCCACTTGCATTTCATCAAGCTGATTATTTTATGGTGGTGGAGAGAAAACTTGATTACAAAAAATATCTTTATTTCCTGTTTCCACAATGTACCTTATTTGCTAATACAATTAGTTTTACAAGCTCTGACACTTGAGTGTCTTGGGTTTGCTTAAAAGTTTCTTTTCCTTTCAGTGTTAACTGCTGTTGCTTTCCTCGTGCTGCAGCCAATTCTGTTCAGTCTTTTCAATCCTTTTCCTGGTCCCTTGAGGAAGTTAGGAGTCTCTAAAGGAAAGTTCAGAGGCTTTTCTCTGTTTCAGCGCACACAGAAATGCGAGGCAGCTTTGGAGCAGGCTACCCTGTGCCAGATTCAGTGTGGATCAACTAATGCACTGTAAGTTCATTTTCAGCCTACTAACCATTTTGTTTCAGTATTCCCTTACTTTCCTCAGTGGGCAACCACAAGGTTTACCAAAATAACTGACTCCATTGTTTTCATGTCATAAAATATTTAGCACTTTTGCAGCCGCTTGTCTTCTTGAATTTCTATGTTAACGATCAAATAAATGAAAGAGAATCTCAAAAATCCTCTTTCTATGTTTTTTTCATGTGGGTTCATAGATTTTTATGAATACTATCTCCTGCTTAAAAGAAAAGAAAAACCCATTAGATTCTTGTCACACAAGAACTTGGAGAGTATGCAAAGCTGAACTAGTCATAAGAATGAAGGATGAGATGTCCATGCCTGCCCGCATGAGGAAAGTGGCATGGATTCAGCTAAGCTGCTGACAAAATCTCCCCTCATGGAGGAGAAATCCCCAGTGGCATTAGGTGACTAAAGGCAGATCATGTATTGCTTTCCCTCTTGGCATGAGCGGAATGAGGCTTACCAGGAGCTGCTACACGATGGCAGTTCTTCTGTGTCTCCATTCTCCATTGGTTGTTCCTGACTAACCAAATGGTCTAAGTTAGAAGAGCCATAGGGACACCACAATTTAACTTGTAGCTGGTCCACAGTCTTCTCTTCCATGCACCAAATACAATTTATCTGCAGGAGACTCTTACTCAGGATCAGGGGAAGAGCACTGGGTTCACACAGGATGTCAAAGCCTTGCTGTTTGAGACAACTATAAGGATAGTCCAGAGAGATGCAAAAGGAAGCAGGCACCTTTCGTGTGCTCACCTGGACTGATTCATCTCTGCCCTCTAGAAAATATGCGCAGTAATGGCTCACTGTCTGTTTTTGCTCTATGGAGGGGAGGACTCAGAGCCAGACATCCTTGGCTTGCTTTAGTGGAGGTGCCTGCACGGCATGCTCTGGTGAGTGGCCTGCAAAACCACAGCTTTTAAAACGGGAGTACGAGTCTGCATGGTGTATGCACATATCAAATACATAAAACTGTCTGGAGGGCATTGGCCTCAAACCAATCAAGTTAAAGAGGAAGATGGCCATCAGCCAGATCAAAGTGTAACCAGGAAATTTCAAAGGAACTTTAGAAATGAAGAAAGAGTAAGGCTGAAAAGAAGTAGAAAAGAAGCACAAACATTTTTAATAGGAGCAAGAGTCAAAAACCTGCCAGAAGCTTCCCTGCTCTCATCTCAACCTTTGCTCAGCCGGATGGAGCAGTCACCCCTTTGGATGCTGCGAGTAGTGTTCTACTGGCCAGTGGATTATGGGGTGCAGCAAGCAGGGACCTGCACCTCGAATGTGTGTAGTCAACCTCATGGTGGGTTTTCTCACCACCATGGCCATCAGTGGGTTGTAGGGAGTGGCGAGTATTCATCCTAAATGAATAGTAGGCTGATTGCCAGTTAATTATGTGTTCTTAAATTGATAAACCTCTTCAGTCCTGATTTGGTTTAAACTATGAACTGGGTAGTTTTTCCCTGTGGGAGTTTTTGTGGTTGTTCTGGAGCGTCAGGTAAGTGCAGCGGAAGCGATGTGCACTGGAAGCGCAGGCAGAGCAAGGAGGTATTTTCTGGCAGGCAGGCAAGCAGAAAAAGCTCTGCATACTTGTATCATCTGCCTTCCACTCTCAGTCTTTCAACCTTGTCTCCCTTTGTGGAGAAAATTTGTAGGGAATGCGGCAAGATGAATGTTTCTAAGCACAGTTTGTCTTCCTCCCGCAGGCTTGTCAGTGGGAGTGAGGTCTGGGAGCTGCGCTGAAAATCATTTTGGAAGGAGGCAAATCAGGGCAGAAAACAGAGAACAGCACTGGGAGACATCAGATACCTAATATACCCTGGGAAAATTTAATTTCAAGATGAAATCACCCCATTAATGTCTGCTTTTTGGGCAAACAGTGAGCAAAGCCACAGGAGGACAAGCACCTATTAGCTCTGAGCAGGTCCCAGAACTGGAGTCTCAGGATGTACATCTAGAAGAGCCACTCAGACCATGAGGTATACAGATTTAACAGCGGTACTCAGAGGGAAAACAAAGAATATCCCTCACAGTAGAATGAAATATTAGAAAGGAAAAGCTACCCTAAAATGAAGAAGCTTGTTAAAGAGCCATTTAAAAGGAGCAGGTAATGAGATAAAATGCTATTGAAACGTATTATACCAGAAACTTAGGCCCTAAGAGGACCATTCCCACACCTCAAAGCTAGTATAGCTGAACAGTGGAGTAAAGGAAGGCATTAGAAGTGGAAAAAAACCCTACACCCTTAAAAATTGAAGTGGTATCCACTTGAGAGGAAGATAATGGATTGTAGCAAATTAAATATCAATGAACAACAGGGCAGCCAAAAAAAAAAGATAGAAGGAGCAACTTGGTAAAGACATAAATGCCAATAATCAAAACTTCTTCAAACGTAACACAAAGAGCGAGCTTGCCAGAGCCAGCAGGGTGAATAGACAATGAAGGTGGAAGGCTTTGATCCTCATTTATTGCAAAGGAAGGTTGGGAATTTATGGCTGATGCAGAAGAGCAGAGAAGACAATGGTGGGGAATTGTGTCAGTCAGAATTATCAACAGTGGGCATTTCAGAAATCAATAAACTAAATGTAAACCTCTGAGAGCTGCTTTTTTAAAAGAAATTCAGATTTGCGAACTTGCAAAACTACTAAGCAAATAACCTGCTGCTTGCCCAGGCTCAGAAACGGGGAAACAAAAAATGGTTAATATGGTACCAGTGTCTCAAAAAGTGACTTGGGTCATCTTGGGAAAGGCAAACCAGTTACTTTTGACTTCAGCACCAGCCAGGTTGGCAAGGAGCTGTAATGAGGAATGGAATTAATAAATAGGGATGAAATGATAGATTTGGGATGAGTCACAGGAATGTCTTCTAGAACTATAAGTGTTTTCTGAAGAGGGCAGTTTGCTGGTAAAGTGAACTTAACAATTCAGTATATTTGGACTTAAGAAAAAAGGTTGACAAGGGCTTTCAGCACCAGCTGCTAAAGAAGTTTTCCCTCTATTAACCAAAAGAATTTTTGTCTCCGTACTGTTGTAACCACATATATTAGTAAATTAATATTTTAGCAGTTTACTGAGAGTCTCAAAGGGTACGTGGTAGGACATGTCATGCTCAGCATATTTGCAAATGGTAAAGGAAAAAAGTAAATAGTGAGGGAACAAATTTTACAGAGGATATGAAATTATTCAGGATAGTTAAGTCAAAAGCTGCTATGCAGAGATGTAGCAAATTCACAGTACTGAATGACGGGTGAAGATCAGATGATATTCAGCTCTGATAAATGGAAATTAATCCACATGAAAGCACAAGAACTCTAATCTAGCTCTGTATTTAACAGTAGATATACAAACACAGTATTATCACACAGAAATGAGACTTTGGGGTCATTTGTGGCAGTTCTCTAAAAATGGTAATGGAAATTTTTTGTTAGCAAGGCATATGCACAGCACTGCTGTGGCAGAAAGTCAAATGAATAGTTCTGAGAAAACCCACACAACAAAATCCATCCAGATGGGTGATTCGAAACACTGCTATAGTATGTTAATTACTTTCAAAAAATTTTGGGGGGGAAAAAAAGAGAAGAAAAAAGAGACAGGCTTTGGTTCAAATGAATTAAAACAGGATGTAAAAGTCACCAGTGAAGCTTCCACTTTCTTTGTTGTCTTCAGTAAACCTTTCACTTTTGCTTCAAAAGTTCACTTGGTGATGTAATTACGTTAGTGGAGTGGTATGCTGAGGATAGCTGAGTAGCTGCATTTAGATTTACTGCAAAGCAATGAGCAATATTACTGCTGAATATCCTTGGAAGGATTTGCCTTTCAATATATCCTTTGATTCTTCTCAAACTACTTACTCATATACTTCCTACCAGCTCCATTGGATGACCTAAAAATGCCATTTTGTGATGAACTATAAAAGCTGAAAAATATTAGGTTCAGGTTCAGTATTTTCCATTTAAGAGAAAATATTTTCAATCCTGAAGTACAAAGTTTTCAGATAGGGACACTGTACTCCGTTTTCCGTGACACCTAGCACTTCATATTTGCCTTATGTGTTCTTCTTAACTGATTATGTGTCCACTTTTTTTGTCATTTTTCCATCGTTATTTTATCTCTGTTCCTATGGAGATGATATTGCAAGGACGTATTCCAGCTTTAATATGTCTGAAGTAATCAAATATCTGCTTCTACCCTCCTGGCTTGGAGAACAGTGAAGCTTTTTGTTTTGTTTTGTTCCTTTTTCCTGCATAGTACTAGCAACAAATACCATTAGTGTGAGCTTTTTTGTTCTGTAGACAACACTTGGCACAAAATGTCCCTGAAATAAGTTCAAAATTGTCATTAGGGTTCACAGTTGTCAGATATTCTTCTGACACCAAACCCCGAATTGTTCATTCTGCAAAAGGGGTAAATTTTTATTCCTTTGGACCCTTGTCCTCATGACAATACTCTGAAGGTTACTTACCATCATGATTATTCTGCCTGCTATTAGTAGTGAGTACTGGGCCAATTTTAAGTTAAACTGCCCTAGAAATATTAGTCTTTTGGACTACCCTGGTTTCAAAAGCTTATTGGCAGAGTCTGAATTCCCAGGGAAAGTAATGGCAACTGTGAAATGGAGACTTTAGTTCTCTTGAGAGTGAAAGCGTTTCAACGTGAGACCACCCTTCCCACTCCTGCACTCCCTCCTTTGGTCATTCCTCTCTTTCTAGGTACTTGTGGCAAGTGAATCCCTTTCAAAGTGGGGCAAAATGAGATGTTTGGACAACAGCTTTCTGCCCTACAAAACCCTAATCTGTCCCGAAAGCAGAGTCCATTAGCGCTTTGAAGAAGGGAAGGCTGAACATACACATGCTTTTAATTCTAGCAATTCCTTGTTTTTGGCTGGTGCAGCCTTCACAGCATTCTGTCTCCAGGCAGATTCTGGGGAGAAATTTCTTGGTGTGCAGATCCCTAAACTTTTAAAAATAGCAGACATGAGCTTGTTTTATGTTCAGTTGTTGGTATGACACCCCATGGCATGCCGTGGTTCTCCAGCAGGGACGCAGTTTTGGACCCTCTGCATACATACAGGGGTCAGTCCTGGCTGCTGCTCACTCCTCTGGTACCAGGCACATAAATGGGGCAGGAGGGCTCCAGCCTCTGCTGCCGGTAGCTCCTTCTCCCACATCCCAACAGGGTGAGGAAAGGAGCCTACCAGAAGCATGCAAGGTCAGAAGCAAGGACGCTGGAGGTCCTGCAACAGCTCACCACGATGGGAGGTCTTGCCTGCCTGGCGCTGACCCACTTCACTTGCCAGCAGCAGCTGAGCACTGAAATGCAAGCGCCTTGGGGTCATTTTGCAGGTTTAACACCAAGGGACCATCTTCCATTCACCAGGGCCCTTATTCCTCAGGCTCCTCTAGCCTTGATGGCTTCTGATCTTGTGCCTACCTAGTCCCCACCCCAGCTCTGCCCTGCCATCCTGCTCATGGCATTTTCCCTTGCCCAATTCCCCAAGTTCCCTTTCCTTTACATCCTTTCTATAGAGCTGTCCTCTCCTCATATCCCACCTGCACTCTTTTTGGGTCCCATTCTCCATCATTCCCCATTGGCCAGATCTCTTCTCCCAGCACTCCCCCCACCTCCAAAAAAATCCCTCTGTCCCTATGGTCCCTGATCCTAGAGTCTTTCTCTCCTCTCTGGATTTGCTTTCAGTGGGGTGCCCCTCTAGCTGGGGGAGCACAGGAGAAGTAGTCCCCAACTCTCATTTTCTTTGTCACAGAAGATGAAACCTGTGGTCAAAGTCCCCCCCCAGGCACTGAAGTGAGGATGGAGCAAGCTAAATCCAAACCAGGTCCTTGGCACATTTAGCTGCTAACCTCCGGCAACTCTCTGCTGATGTGTGGAAGCAGGTTTTTCAAAGGCTTAAAGGCTGAGTAGTTTTTCCATGGGAACAGAAGGGCTTAAACATTGCAGCAGGGTAGCCCTCATACCTCACCCGACATGACCTGCATGCCACGGGCTGCTGCCTTCTTTCAGCCGGTACCCGGCGTGCACCCACGGCAAGCCCAAGGAGGGCATCCTGTCAGGGATCGAGGACATCAAGAAATGCAGACCCGGTTAACCTTTGAGTGTTGTGGTGGGAGACTTAGGCAGGGTAAAAGCATGAATCAGGGACATACATTGCATGGGTCTGAAAAGGAACAGGCAAGATCGACTGTAATGGAAAACAATTGTTATAGCAACTGAGTATGTACGAGTGCCAAGTAAAAGCTATTGTGCTGAGTCTCCAAACCACTAATATTAAACTAAATGCACAGAAAAAAAATCAGGCAGGCATGTCTGAAGTCTCTTTGACATAAATGCACCTTCTGTTGTGGTGGTTAAATACCAAGAAGTTGATTTATTTTGAATATCAGACAATCAGTTGCTTAACAAACTTATATAAAATGCCTCTTCTAGACATCTGAAGGCTTTTTACAATGGGAGAGTTAGCTGAGTAAAGCATGTTTCTTCTTATAATTTTTAGCAAGATTATAGTGAAAAATGTTAGATAGGGCTGCTTCTTTGCCAAGGAGGCAATTTAATCAACCACACATTTTTATGAGAATATAATCTTCCCCTCTCCATGTTCATATAAAATAAATGAAGGGAACGTAACAAGGTACTGAAAGTACTTTACTAAAATTCTGTTGTTAATCACAGTTATCACGTATTAAATGTTTTCTACATAAGGTCTTATGTATGGCCTAGACCACTGGATACTGAAGGAGAGTATAATCGTGTGGTTTTCCCTTAGGTTTTAGATTTTGAAGCCACTTTGAAGAAGAAGATACAGACATCTTTGCTTCTCTAACTCAAGCTTCTGAAAAATGACAGTCTGTGCATCCTCTGGGATTTCAGTTACTTGGACCTAGGCCAGAGCACATCAAAGTTGTTACTCGTCAGTGCTTGTGAGAAGATGCACAAAATGGTGAAAAGCTTTCCTAGGGATAGAAAAGCATTATTTCTTAGTGTGATTTGTTAAACAACCGCTGTAGCATATTGCTATTTCACACTGCATTGAGAATGAAATATCCTCATAAAACAGAGCCTGGAAAGGCTTTTGTCTTGGTTTCGTCTGGGACAGAGTTAATTTTCTTCCCAGTAGCTTGCATAGCACTGTGGTTTGGATTTAGTATGAGGGGAATGTTGGTAACACACTGATGGTTTAGTTGTTGCTCAGCAGCGCTTACACCAGTCGAGGACTTTTCAGCTTCCCATGGTCTGTGAGGGGCACAAGAAGCTGGGAGGGGTCCCAGCCAGGACAGCTGACCCCAGCTGGCCCAAGGGCTATCCCAGACCATAGGATGTTGTGCTCAGTGTAGAAACTGGGGGAGTTGGCCAGGGCGGTGGTGATTGCTGCTCAGGGGTGGGCTGGGCATCAGTCAGTGGGTGGTGAGCAGTTGCGTTGTGCATCCCTTGGCTTGTATATTCTATTATTATTATTATTATTATTATTATTATTATTATTATTATTATTATTTCCCTCTGCTGTTTTATTGAACTGTCTTTATCTCAACCCATGGGTTTTACTTTTTTTCCTATTCTCTCCCCCATCCCACTGGGGAAGGGGGAGAGTGAACTAACAGCTGGGTGGTGTTCAGCTGCCTGCCAGGTTAAACCACAGCAGCTTTAAAGCCTACCATCGACTAGCAAGAGTTGGCCGCCTTGCTCTTAGCCAAGCAGGTTTCACCTCCCAGGAGAGCAGACACTGGCAGGGGAAGATAAGCTCTTTGGTAGGTGCATGGGTCCTTGGCAGCACGGTGCTGTGCAGAGCACTGCTCCTCAGTCCCAGACACCTTCTGTTTGATGTGGCAGGGCCTGTGTTGGAGAACCTAGGGCATTCTGAAGCCCATCTCTGTTGAGGCTGTGCAACAGGAGAGGAGATAGAATTTCTTGCAGAAAGAAGCACCATACTCTGTGCTGGTCACTACAGCTTGACAGTACCACCTTGAAGTTGGTCCAGCCTCACTCTCCACTGGTGTCAGTGTGTCTTTCACACAATCAATGGTGTCTTTCCAACAGCTGAGAAAAGCGACAGTGGGACAGACTTTGTTAAGGATGCCCTTTACAGGAATGTGGCACCTATGTCAGGAGTAGAAACGGAACAGGACAGAGAACCCTCAGGGTTTGCTGGTCACCTAGTTCTTTCTTTTATTCTCATTACTCTGCTCATCTCAAGGTAATTATTGTGCAAGTCAGACCTGAAAATTAACATCAGGAAATTTCTTAAACCATATGTTCCTCCGGGCAGCAACCTGCTCTGCATTTTTGTAAAGCATCCGGTACTCTGGTCCACTGCAATGAAAAGGGCAAGTTCGTAAGGAACACAACTTGTACATTCTTCTTTTTGTCTCTGAAATTCTTTATTCCGCTATTTACTCAGTTTTTCTTGTGAAGTAGCTCACACTGAAAATCTTGATTGTGTCTTTGAAATATACTTAAACCTCAGGCTAAAGAAATGATAGGTACTTTTGGAGAATAGCTTCATTCTTGATCCTGTCTGCACCTTGGATCTTTTAGGATACATGGCAGCTATTTCTATTCTCTTACTGAAACTGAGTATTCACTGATTATATGATATTTCTTTCAGGTCCATGGCAAAATACAGGGATAGCAAACATTCCTGAACCTCTGATGATCTGTCATTAAAATGAAATTTTAACTATGGTTCAGAGGATGGATGAAAGTTTACTTTGCTAGAAACAAAAAAAAAATTATTTAGAATTCAACCCAGCTATATCTTTCCAAAACCGGTAACCAGGAAACAAGCCGACCAGCTTTGATAGAAGCAGTGCAGCACCAATAAGTCCCAGGCTAGTCACCGTAACAGCGTGTGACTTACATCTGTGATTTTCAGTGTTAGAACCAGCTTCTCCAGGGCACTTCTGACTGTGCTTTGGACTCCAACCTAATCTTTTTGAAAGGGTCTTCCTCTGTGGAAATGTCCTTGTTTCACCTGTATCCATTATACACTCCCCCAGGCTCCATATACTCACTGGAGTTCCTGCAGGTTCACACCCTTGTGAAGGAGAGGAGGAATTACCTGGGATCTCTGAAGAGTCTCCTAACAAGGGGCTGGCACAGCTTAACGTATTGCCTCTCTTATTGGGTGAAGGCCAGTTTGAACCTTTTTCAACCCAAAGTTTTAAAGACTTATTTAAAATCTCACATCTATTGCTCATTTTATCTCCATTTTCACAATGTAGCCGCCATGACAGCACCAGTATCGTTTTTGTAAGCACGCGCAACTCTTGAGCAGTCTTTCCTCCAGCACTGTGGTTTTTCCTATCTGCAGGGGGTTTGTTCAGATAAGATATTCATTACCACCACCACCATAAAAATATTTTCACCTGTCTTCATTTTGGATATCTTCCTCTTCATCCTTTCTAACCCCAGTGTCTACATGCCAGTCCAACTGTAAAAATTGAAAATATTGAAATGTAAACCATCCTTGTGTCACTCGTATAATTCTTCTTGAGAAACTCAGCAGAGAAAGCAGAAAGCTTATTTTTCTACTGCCAGCACTTGCATCAAAAAAAGGCTGCTGGTGGCTTTATGAACAGCATTTGGGGATGCCACTTGAGGAAGAATAAACCAGTTGAGGGACAAATATAAAAATGAATAAAAACACTGTTCTCAGAAAGCCAGAGACCTTTTTGAGCCAAATATTTTATAAGATTTGAAATATTCAGCTAACTCCTGTTCTTCCTGTCATTATTGTACCTCTGAGTTTTTATGTACTAGAAAAAACAAAGTATAATGCTGAACAGCAGTGAGAGATGAGTTTTGGAGGGTTTTCTACAGGGATCTCAAATTGAAAATATCAGGGCACCTTATAAAGTGAATTCCATTAACTTTTCAGACGGCTGTTAAGAATAACATCCACATGGAAATCAAAGTTGATTTGGAGGTGCAGCCATCACTGATTCTAATTCAAACATCATCTAAGGAACAAAAACTTTATGAGTAATTTCTGAGACTTATGTTTATCAGCCCAGCCTGGGCTGGGTTTTCACTGTGTGTATAAACAGTGTATATATAACTCATGATGTTATTGATAAAGTTACTTGTTATAACAAATACACACATCCCTTATTAATAAAATAAAGAGAATTAATGCAAGTAACAAGTAGTAGGAATGATGAATCTACTTCTGCAGCTGGGTGTAGCGTGGCAGAGTGCACAGAGGAAAAAAGGTCTAACGAGAAAAAAATTTAAAAGACAGATTAGGATTTTAAAATAAATTCACTGAATTTCTTCTTCTCAGAAGCACGTTGTTCCCTCAGTCAAACATAACCAATATATAGACCATTTTCAATCCAGGTTATCCTGGATATGGATAGAACTGCACAGAAAAATATTCAAAGAGAAACAAAATGCAGAGGTAGGAGTTGAGCCTGTCAACATGAAGGATAAAACTCCTAGCAATTCCCTTGAGCCTAGCATTCACTCCAGAAGAAGTGGCATAAAGGGTAGGGACAGCAAATAGACAGATACGAATTCTGTTGTGATAAGTGACTCTCAGACACACAAGATATTTTTCAACTGAAATATAATGGAAAAATTAAAAAATGACAAGAGATCAAGGTTTAGGTGCAGGATTTAGAAAAAAAAAATCAGTACTAACACTCTGGCAGTCTTTGTGCATAAATAATATCAAGGGTTAGCAGAAGTGTTTAAAACAAAATGCCCAAACAATTACTGGAGAAAACCAAACAAGAATGATTAGTTTACTTTTTCTTATACAAAACTATTGGCACCTGAAGACCAAAGGAGAAATAAAGAATAAATATAGCACAATAAAACTGAGTAGTGAAAAGAATCTATACTTGAAAATTGTATTATGTTTGAAGCACAAGACATTGCACTTCTGTGAATCTGATCATTGTAATTCTTGGCTGTCAGTAAGAAAAGCAAATGGACAGTGCTACCCAGTTATTTGTACAGTCTACTGAAGTACAAGAGTTTTCTGGTTAGAGCAAAGCTGTTTCCTGTTGAGAACACTTGTTAACAATGTCCTGTGCTTGAGGAATCTAAAAACATCAGATATTTTATTTTCCCCCTATTTTCGTAAGTGTAGTAATTATTTTGATCAGCTGCCATTTAAGAAAAATGTAAATAACACACTGCTGGCCCAATCCAGCAATCCAAATTTCACCCAACTGAAAAAGGGACAAACCGAACAGTTGCTGTGGATTTTTCTGGTCCTTCTCTCACTCATTTCTTCTGCATTTTGATTTGTGGCAAAAGAGCTACTGATGATGTGGCTTAGGCTACAGATGCCTAAGTGTGGCTTCCTTCTGCATCTGAATGTTAGGGAAATGTTTGCTTGTGCAAAGTTAAAGTGGGTTCTATCCATGGGTACATAATTTTAAATCTGAGGGTACTTATTTTATACACACAGGCTTTCATCTGTAAGCATCTGCCTGTATCTTGCAAGTGCAACTCGGATGGAAAATATAAAGAAAAGGTCTCCCACGTTGCTGGAATTTTAACTCCTCACAAATCCCTAACCCAGCTTAACTTCAGCATCTAATTTCTTGCCAGCTCCAACCCTAGCAAAATAAAGTTTTACAGTCTACAGAATTTGACATCAGCCTCTCATATCATCTCCCCAGCGCCTCTTCACTTCTGAAAGCTCAGTATGTTAATAAAAGAGATGGCTTTCATGCAAACAAGTTCCTCTGAGGACCTGGAAGCAGGCATTTGCTCTTCCCTGTCATTGTCTGACACATACTCTCCCCTTTTTTCCCCCCTGTTATCATCTCTTCTTCAACCCATGAGTAAACAGTGTAATGCTACTGGAAGCTGAGTAAACAAACTGCAAATAGAGAGCTGTTCTACAGTGCATCTAATAAAGGCTCATATAGAAAAGACCTACAGTATGTTACTTTTTTAATCATTCAAAAGAGATCAATGAAGAATGATATCACTCCTACCAAGATGTGTATTTGTTTTTCAAAGGAAAGCATTTCTCTCTATGCTAAAGAAAAATATTTTTTCAATAAATTCTGTCGATGTTAATAGATACAGAATGTTATTGGACCATTTGCAGTTAGACTGCAAAAAAAAATCTGTCTCCTGAGGCTTGGTGATACCAGAGCCACATGCAAAATCAATTCTGTAACAAACCATGGAGGAAACATAGATGTTGGGGTGGTAACTAGTATTATAATGATAATTTCTTCCATTCATTGACATTCATTGGCACTCTTTTCTGTCACTTTTTCACTTATTACCAATTGGCTTTGAGTCCCAGTAGCATAAACTGGAAGAACACACGATCAGCCCAAATACACTCCCCGAGAACAAGCTCAGTCAGGATGCAGAGAAACAGAGATATCAAGAGCAGATATTTGGAATTCAGACAGAACATTTGTATGAAGTTTGGGTATCAGCTTAAGTATCAGCACACTATGGTAATATCGTGTCCCCAGAATACAGCTTCAGACTTGTCAGAGCGCCTTGACGGAGCTCAGTTCCAGCATGGTCACTTCTGTCAGTGCTTTCCCACTCTGTTGGGAAGGACCAAGCATCTTTGTTCACTCCCGTCTCCAGCGTCTAGTTTTAAACCCCTGCAAAATCAGTTGGAGTCTCTTGACCAGTGTTAATGGGGTTTCAGGAAGATCCTTACAATAAATTGCTGTCCTTGTTGTGTTTAGCTCCCGCCTACATATGAGACTACATACAGTGTTAAATTTCATCAGAGCTCACAAATACGTTGCTGTCCTGAGTTAAGGTAACGTGAGTGGCACCAACATCTGGAAAAGGGCAACTGAAGAGTCATTTGGCAACTGCGGAAAAGCAATCCGCCTCCCAGGCAGGTGCTTCCACACACAGGCTGCATAACCTGCTGGCGCAGCAATCACTTCCCATTTGTCTTTTTCTGATGGCATTGGTAAAAAGGAATATTTTGTATACACATATATTTAAAAACAAACTGCCAAACCCCTTGAATGCTTGGAAATTACAGGTTTTCTTGCTATCCCCAAGAGAATGCTTATTTTTGACCCGTGCCATGTGTCAGTGCTCCCTTCTTCTTTTGACATGTTATAGATCCAGCACTGAGACACCAATGGCCATTACCATGTTTCTGGTGATAAAAAATGATGATAGGAGCATACAAATTGCTACACTGAAGCACAGAGTAGCTCAGTTATGCTATTCATCTCTGACACAGGTCAGCATCAGATTTAGGGAGGTACTTGAAAACCAGCAATGTACAAATCTAAAAGTCATTTTCTGGCTGCTGTAGCCTGGTATTTTATTTATGCCTGACCACATGCGGCTAAATATTTCTTACACGTGTAGCTTATCTATATGACTTGGCAGTATCTTTCTACCCATATAGACTTTCATCTTTTTCTAACTCCTAATTACGCTCTTGGCCTCAAAGGTGCTGCGTAGCAATTCTTCGAGGGAGCAGTGCCCAAGTAATTGCTATACCATCATGTAAACCCAATAGCAGGCAAACGATACCGTTGTATGGCAGATATTTAATGCAGAGAATGGCAGTAAACACGATTGCTTTTTATTCCATTTCTCTTCATCTCAGGCTCTGAAATTTCCATGCAGGGAACTGTGCAAGAAGGCTGACAGCACTGCTGATTATATTACCCGTATTTACGTGGAAGATTCTCTTGTCAGCCAGTTATTACTGTCGTTATCCTTGACTAGGACTTAATCACTCAAGATATAACAGTGACTTGTCACCTTTCCAGCCACTGTGTACAATTTTGAGTGCAAATGAGTGAGTCCAATTCAAAGCAGTCAACATTATTCTGGTTTATCAAGAGACTGAGGAGCTGCCAAACTTCTAAAAACAAGGGTGTCCCTGGGTCAGCAGATGTACAAATATTTCAGTAGCTGTCACTGTGTTGCACTGTGCTGTTCATTTGTCAGTGGAGTGCTGCCCTTAGCGAAGCAGGCTGAATATTCAACACCGCAATACATCACAGCAAAGAACAAGACTGTAGCTGGATTTTTTACAGCACTGAGACCCAAAAGTAACAGGAACATTATTGTAATGATTGTTTTTTGATTAAAATTTGACATGTGGATGCACAGATTGGCCAGTCTGGCTTCTGAGGCTCCAAAATCATGACTGAATAATCTGGTCATATTTGTTAATCATACTTTGGTATGTGTACAGACACATAAACAAATACACACACAACACACATAATGTATGTGAATTATTGTTATTATTATTATTATTATCCTTTCTTATACATATAGTGTGTGTATAAGCTGAAGACTTAACTTGATTCCCACCTCTACAATTGACCTCTTATTCTAATAATATAAAAATTCTATATACAGGCTGAATAAAACTGAAACTCCTGCAAAACTTTGTAAGTTTTCCAGACTTTCTTCTATAAAAGCACAAAACCAAAACCTTTCATGGTGTTTTGGTTAAAAAGGCAAACCAGAAAGTGGGTGAGAATGACAAATGAACCTTTCTTTCATCCTAAACAGTTTTTGTCCTTGAGCTGAGATATCTTTCCCAAATTTTTCACTGGAGCAGATACATTTCTACCACAAAGTTTTGGTTCTAATAGATTTGCATCAAAATAACAACATTTCCAAGGAGAAGGTTTTTCTTTGGGTACATTTACACCTAAGGGCCTGAAACCTACTGAAACAAAAAGGCATTTAACAGGGACTTTTGACTAAGTAAGTAGCAAAGGATTTGTCCTTAACGGCATTTGACTTAAGACCAATTTGCATTTTCAGGTGCTAATTTTCTGAATCATCTCACCCTTCATTTCTGCATATTCTAGTTATACGCAGATGATAATTGTAATTACATACTTGGAAAGGAATCTGTTAAAATCATGGTCAAAATGCAGGAAATGTGTGTTAAACACTTTTACTGCTGGCCGCTTAATACAGGATGCAAAAAAAATGACCCTTAAATTTTCCAGGAATGCAGACGCATCACAAACCATCTTTATTCTGTAATTTCCTTTTGAGCTAGACAGCTGGGCCGTCCCCCACCTCCTAAGGACAGGCTTGTGGTTATATGTGGCCACTCCTGTATTTGCCACCCTTTCTGCTCTTGGTGTTTGCCCCCCATGGTCTTATCAGTATCTGTATTCGTCTTTCAGCTCATAGGCCTCTTTCCTCCTTGTTAACCATATAACCAACTTCCACATTACCGGCACCAACTTTTCCAAGTACAGAATTGAAGTAGAGAAGGGGAAAACGGCTTCCAGAGTCTTTTCTGACACCACCTAGGAGAGAAGTTTTCCAAGGGAAAGACTAAAATGGGAGCAAAATCAGGCCCAGATAGTTGTGTGCAATCTTTTAAGTTTAAAGGGTTTTGAAATTTAAAGTCACACCCGAAAATTTTGAACTTAATTAAACCTGTCACACACCAGTCTTGCTACAGGAGGGCATGCACTGAAATGGAGTAATGTAAGAGAAGCTTTTCCAATGACATTTCATCCCAACTAAAGTGAGGAAGGACTGGAAATCGAAATGACAGGCTGTTGTTTCTGAAACTAATTGAAAAAATCCAGCGCATTATATACTTGGAGCTCTGCAGAAGTGTCTGAGCTTCTGAGAGCTGACAAGAACAAGAAATGATCTCTCAACCTGCAGGTGAACCTTATGAGATTCAGCCCTCATTAATAATCTCTTTCAGTATCATCTAACTTTTTTTTTTCTTTGCTACATCTGTGAATTGGCCAGAACTCATTGTATTTCACACAGAATCCTTCTTTTGCTGCTACCTCTAAGCTTTTCCCTGCTTTCTGCAAATTCTCATGGAATTTTTCAGTGCAAAGATGGGGGCTTTAAATTCTCATTAAGGTTTGACAACAATTCCATAGTTAAATTTACCACCGTAAAGATGAACATTTACATTCAAGTCACTGGACCTGCTATTAACAGCAACAGCTTGAAATCCTACTTGAACTGGTATTAAATGGCTCCAAATGTTTGTTGGAAAAACTAGGGCTGTAAAAAAATTGTGGTCCCCTCTGGTCTCCAGCTTTAGCTTGCAAAGCAGCAGCACCATGAATCCTCCTCTGCAGAAACGAAGAGCGGCAAAAGACGATGACCAGGCTTTGAAGTGCCTTCAGACTTGCTCCAGCTGTCCCTGAGTTTCTCTGGCTCCCTGCTAGCAGCAATTTCAGCTGCAACAAACACAGAGGCCATTTTGTCCCAAGGGTGAAGAACTAATGAACAAAAGAGTATTTTGTAACTCTGAAAAATTAGCATGGACATCTCTTAGCAGCACCCAGAATGGCTCAGTGTACCAGCTGCAGCGTGTAACGAAGGGAAGAGAGAGCACGGATCACCCCTTGAGCTGAGTTCTGAGATGGATTCTCAAAACGGGTTCTATACGAGCAATGTGGAAGGCGGTGAGATTGAGCTAAAATGCAACTTTATGAATTAAAGAAAAATAAGACCTTTACAAAGGCTCACCTTAATATCATCCCTTCTGAGGTCCCTCAAAGACCGTTCAAGACCCTCTGACATCAATAGAAATTTTGTCATGAGCTTCATTAGTCCTTGGGTTTAACCAACTGTTCATTTGCTGTACGCTGTTCCATCAATGCCCTTCCACCAACACTCCTTCCACTCCTAGAAGAGGAAGGGACTCTGGCTCACTCGCTCCATCACTCAGCCGTGTCATTAAGCAAGAGTGGCCTAAAAAATAATCTGTTGCCTCTAGGTATAACAAAACGACCATTTCATACATAGATATACTGAAAAACTATCTTTAATTTGCTAGTGACTTTAGTTTGTGCTCATATTTCCTTTACACTCCTGTTTTCTGAAATTAGGACAAATTTGCCCTAAAAGGCCCCAGGTACACACTGCAAGGGTACTCTGTTGTTGTCCTCAGCTAATTAAATATTCCTGGGGCACTTGCCTCTACGACAGATGACAAAGTATTAGCAACGAATGTAGTGTAAAAGAATAAGCAGGTAACAGTTTTCCTTTACAAGAAACTGTGAAGTTATTATATTCTAAGCAAAGTTTTTCTGAGATAAACAGTTATGTGCTTTAATCTCCTTTACATATGTATTCAGGGAACTGCAAAACTCCAGTCTGGAAGTTAATACCTCCAGTTTCTTTCACATCGCATTTTTTTACAGTGAACTTTTTAGTATTCATGGGCATTTCCACACCTTGTGTCTTGCTCTTTCTTTTCCAGCTGGGGACCTGTTGTAACGAAATTTCAGAAATATATATCATGTATGGAAAAGCATGACTTCTTTTCCTTCCTTAGCTCTTCCAAAACAGGGGCAGAGGTACATTTGTCTATGTGTTTCAAACCAAACTTTTCACACAGCTAACTTGCTCATCATAGTCAAGACTGAGCCTCTCTGCTGTTCAAACCTACATTTTTAAAGCTGCCACGTATCTTAACACAAAGTAGAGAAGGGAGGAATGCTTCTTTTACATTCAGATAAAATCCTGGGAAAGAATTTTATTCTTTAAGAAGTAAAGAGAATGAACAGTTGGTGCTACTTCATTAAAACAAAAAGTCATTTGCAAAGGAGGTTAGGTTATTCCAGGAATGCAGCTCCTTCCCGGTTATTAGTTGTTCACAACCGTTGCAGATTTTCTTGAATCTCCAGTTGTTAAGGCTGTCTTATTAAGAACTGCAAGAGGAAAGTGTGTTGATTTTTCCTCCAAAGACACAAAACTCTGACAGGCCTGAAAAGACTCCAAAAATGAATTTTCAGCCGAAAGGAACGGTTTTCAAAGTTAAAACCCGTGTGAGAATCAGAAGCCGTTCTGTATTTAGGAAGACCAAACCTTTGATTCTAATCTTTTTACCTTAGTTAACGCCACTGGTCCTACCAAACTTTGATTGAAATGAAGGAAAACAGATCAGAGCCATCCAAAGTTTCACCTATGATGTTCAGAGGAGTCCTTCCAGCTGGGTGGGACTCAGCATTACAAGCGATCTGGTGGGATGTTGTCAGCTTCTCTGCAGTGCCTTCTGTTTTCCCCATTTTTCTTTTTGTTGCATAAGAAACTGTCATTGCTGCTTTACATTTTGTGTCAGGGAGAATGTGTTGGTCTGAAAAACAGGGAATATCTTTTTAGTAATTTCTGAGCAGATTGTTGTGAAACAAGTTATGAAACTCAGATCCGAGCTTACTGGAACACAGGGGATTTTACTGTTGGAAGCTTTCATTTAGCAATGTTTATTTTATTCTTCAAAGATATGTGTTCTTTCATCTTAGATGGAATGTGTGATATGTCCACCGAGTCTGAGAAATGGAAATTCTTTTATTTAGTAGCTTTGAAAGGATAATATTTCCCATAGCATATTTTAATGCTTATTTATTTTCTACAGCTGACTTTTTAAAATAGTTATAACATGCTTTGCAGAATACTTCAGCTGAATCAGTGTCATACAGGAATAATCAGCTGTAGTTCTAGATATGTTTTTCAAATTAATATAAAGTTGCAAGAAACATCTAAAAATTTGTTACTTGGAATAAATTTTTCTCTTGACCTCCAGCATTTTTCTGGTTTGTTTTTCGTTTGGCTTTGTCGTTGTTGTTGTTGTTGTGGTTTGGTTTTCTGTTCTGACAATAGGTTGCTTAAAGCATTACTTGTTTCATCCAGGTTTTGAGGGCCTTGTTCTTTGCTTTTCTGAACATAATTTGGAATATTAAGTTAAAGCAAATATCACTTAAGCAATTGTAATGACAACTACTAAAAAAGGGGGAATAAAAATTTCAGATAAAATACTACAACCAAATTATTCATTTGCATATTAGGAGAAATATGCTAAAGCAGCTTTGTAGGGATCCAGTTCATATTCAGGTATGCAACCTTAGCTGGTGGAGGTATCTCATGAAGAGCAGAACTACATGGAAAAAGAGATCCCTCACCCCAGATTCATGATTCTTCAGGTGTTGGTTAACTGTCAGCTCATAACTGAAAAGCTTGAGTCTGAAATTTTCCATGCAGAGATGTGAGATTACAGATCCAAAATGATCATGGTAATTTTGGAGCCAGGGAGGTGACTGTCAGGGTGCCAGGAGGAGAAGCTGACAGAAACATCACCACCACCTGAATTTGTCTGAAATGAACTGATCTGCATCAAAAGTGCCAGATTGAGTAAATCACTAAATTCCAATGAAATAATATTTTATCTCTTTTATCTTCTTTTCTTTCAAACCAGCTGTAATAAGGAGCTTCTGCAAATATAAGAGTACAATGAAAAATGCAGAAAACTAGCAGAATAACAGTAGCAATTCAGAGGAGAGGTAACTCATGCCTTCAGTTGATGTAAACACAGACCGTGACGGTGTCTTCCCTTCACACTGACATGAGTGTATGCACATACACACATTTGTACTTGTTTGAGACAATACATATAGCTGTGTGTGCACGTATATGCAGATGTGCAGATATAACTTTTAAGCTCCAGCACTTCTCTTCTGTCTGCCCTTCCACCCAATCATTAGATGTGTTTCAAAAACTTGAATGATCAATAGGATTAGATGTTTCTGTAAAGAACAAACATTTGGGCTAAGTATTTTATATGATGCACGAGTCATCAAATGGAAGTTTATGGCATGCGTTACATAGTTCAGGCTATGCAGGCAGAGCGGTCCTTTCTGGTCTGGAAAACTGTTGAAATTACCTGGCTAGCAATTCGCATGCCCATTTGTTAGAGGTTGGATATCTATCATATTTTTTTTAATTAATTGTCATTTTGAAATTCCAAAAGATTGCCAGAATATTTCCTGCAATGATAAAACTAATCCTAGTGGACTCGTGCACCTCATTACAGAGCCGACACCACTCTAAGGAATTTCTGTCTTCTGTTAGTTTTTAAATAATTGAAGAGATGCGTATAGGTCAGAGACAACAGAAAATTGAGGAAGAATAGAGAATGCTTTCAGAACATTGCTGAACAATTTGGCTGTGACATATATTTAGAATTACACTACCTATAGAAATACTTTCCCCTGAAGAATGCTGAAGTATATATTTCAGATATTCCTCATGACCTCTGATGAACTGACCACACATAACCATCCTAGATTGTTGAATTCTGTGCTCAGAAAGATACTGACTTGGTATGAGCAAGTTGATATGTTTCCTATTTTTTTGCACACATAGATGTTCTTCTAAAAAGCCATTCTAAACAAAATTAACAAAATAATCTGAAGAAGAGACATTTTGTCCCAAGACATGTAACGGTCATCCTTCGATAATTCTTTTATCATGAAAATGACTTCTATAATTTTTTAAAATGTATTTCATTTTCCATCAGTTTCTGTTTGGACATGAATAGATGCCCAGGAAAAGCATCACATTGGCTTTTGTCAAAATCAGGTTCTCTTTCCAACAGAACAAGTTTGCCTGATTATTTTCTATTTGTGGGCAGAGGGGAGAACCACTGCAAGTGTCCCCATCCTGGGGGAAGGCGTATTGTCACTTTTTCCCCTGTTTTTGCTAATATGATTCTGAGGTTTGGGCACTGGATTAATGGAAAAATCACTGATGGAACTGCCCCAGCTGATGCCTTTGGTGGTCTTCTTTCAAATCTTTGCAGAGGTCTCCACGTAAGTTTTTTTCCAGGATTTCTCTGTATCCAATAGCTAAAGTAACAACAAACACAACAGTCAGCTCTTTGTGTCAAACTAAGTTTACTAACACCTCCTAAACACTGGAAAACAAGGCTTCAGGACAACTTCTGCTCGCTCGGTGGTCCTTATAAGCATCCCATAGGACTGGTCATCATATACAACACTGGTAAAAAAATCATACTGTGTCAGCATGGAGCCCATTTTACCATTGTGCCTCCCCATAGCTGAACCCCCAAAATAAAACATTCTGTGTGAACCCATAGCACCTACAGAAACCAGAGATATGCTGTAATGAAAAGATATAGACAAGAGGACTTGGGCAGGCTATCAACAGAGACTGTGCTCATCTTGCAAATGCAGAGGTATTTAGGGATTTATGTTCTATGTATTTCTACCTAGGTTTTTCTTTTAGCCCCATCTTTAAATTAAATGCCAGTTTACAGCTGATCAAAGGTGATGGGTTGTTGAACTGTAAGTGACCTCTCTTGGTCCCAACAAGAGCTACCAGGAGGTGACAGCTTGGTCCCCATCAGCCTTTCTGATAGCGACGCAGAGGTGCTGCTTGTAAAAGCCTACTCACCTGTCCCGCCACATGTTTCCAAGTCATTTCCGAGTGAATGTGGCTAGGAGGTAAAGAAAAGGATCAGCAAGATTCTACACTGAAGCATTAAACAGCACATGCTGTGAGCAAAACTGGCCAAGGTAGCACAATCTGACTTAAGGTCTTCCATAGAGAGCTCCAGGTGAATTACTGTAAGGCAAGAGCATATCAATATTTTTTCTTTCCAACTGACAGCCTAGCTGAAATGTGGAAGACGGAGAGAGAGAGAAACGAAAGCAGAAATTTATGAACAACAAAGATTATGAAGAGGAGAAAACGAGTTTGCAGACATGAAAAGTGATTTTTTACAAAATCACCTTGCCACTGGTCTGGTGCACCAAATGCCTGCAACTTCTGTGCCGAGCAAAGTACAGAAACGCTCTTGTTCCTGCAGCAGTGGCTTTGCAGCAGCCGCTCCACCCTCCACAGGCAAAGGAGCTCCCGCACTGGGAATTTTGCATCCCTCTCACAGCTCCAGCTTGATGGAATCAGTGATTCATGCTGGAAGAGCCTGATGAGGTGCTTGGAAAGTACGTCAGAGCTCTTTCCTTCCTGTTAATTTCTGAGATTTTGCTGCTATGAATTCTTAATCTGGCCATGGAAAGCCAAACCAAACTTGCTGTTCCTTTTACCACAGAACAATGGTAATAATAATAATTGATGTTATACTGTAATAATAATAGATGTCACATTGTCTCTAAACCCGACAGGATTCAGAAGGTAGCAATTACAGTAGCTCTTAAGAGACTTTGCTAGTAGCTATAAGCAGCAGAAATATGGTTAAAGGAGCAAAAATTTGAGCAGCTGAATAAGGATTACTTAAATTTGAGACTCCTCAGATCTGAGTGTTTCTGATGTGTTCATGCGAATGAATTTACTTTCGTGCATGTGTGCATCCCCTCCTGAGCTTTAAAGAAGCGACACATGAATATGGAGAGGAAAGAAAAACCCCTGTTTGTCCCATAAGAAAATAAAAACACAAGTCTACCTTGAAAAGGAATACAGACTCAATTATACTTTACTATATTTTCTCAATTAATTATACAAAAGCCAGTACAAAGATTCAAACAGAAGGAGAATAAACGAAGTGTTGCCTCCATTTGATTATTAAATGGAAATAACTGTGAGGCATTTCCATTTAAAAGAAAACACCACCCCAGGAGGCACCTTCTTGAGGGAGTCACCTCAGCGTGTCTCCAGCACCCTTGCATGGCAAAGATTTATGACAATTTTTCAGCTAAGGTTTCATTTAATTGACAGTACTTTGTTGCCACCACTAAAAAGTAACGGTGGGAGCTTTAGGGGTTAGAAGCAGGGACTGGTACACACGAACCCCACCCCAGCTTGCTTCCAAACCCTGCTCAAACAAAACCCCTCAGAGGTGGCACCTCATATTGCTCACTCTGAATCAGGCAGTGCCAAGGCGTCTTTAACTTTGGAGAATAAGCTGCTTTTGTAAAAGTGTTTTGCATTTTTGGGTCACCTTTTCCTGAAATTCCAGCTCCATTGCTGTTTGCAGCTTTGCTAACGAGATAGCCTTCCGTAACTGCTCATGTGTCATGTAGGCAACGAGAACTGAGCTTGTGAAAAAAAAACGAAACGTGAAAACTCCATACCTGAAGGAGATCCCAGGATTTCAAACGTACTAGTGACACTGCAGACCTCGATAATTTTCCTGGGAAAATCAATCCACTCATTCAGATACCTGCAAAACAATTAGGAATACAATTAGTAATAAGTAATTCTCTCTCGTGAGGAATTCTAACAATCCGCTGATCCATGACGGAGGAGAAACTTGGATGAAAATGCAAGAATGTTCGGAGAGAAAAAGCTCTGAAGATCTGAACTGCAGTCTGGGAAATACCAAAAACATTGAACTTGACACTAATCTATGCCTTCACAAGCAGCTGCCTCAGGGCAGAAAAGAAACTTAAAAAGAAAAAAAGAGAAGGACTTTGTTATATTATGAACATTTCCTTGTTGATTTTATAAAAGAGAACTTATTCAAAAGAACTTGAAGTATCAAATTAGATTCCAAATGATCTGTGGTTTTTGTAACAGAATAGATTAGTGGTAAAAAATATCATGCTTCCAGGAACTATGGTGCTCCATTCTACAAAATCTTAATTACTGGGTGCTATAATGGGCATCAATACTGATTACTTCTGTGAATTAGAATTTGGGAATGACTTTGTAACAAACAACCCCACGGAAAAGTTCTGTCAAACGTGCTACATCTTTTTTTGTCATCTAATATAGATCCCTGTTAAGTTTTGTATCTTTTCTCTATAAGGGTTTCTCTGTCATGAGTGACATTATGGTAGTTGCCCTTACAGATACCTTTGGTCACAGGTTGATGCTGCTCTGCTCTGGAGGCAGCGAAATTCATAGGTGTCAAATGCTTTTTCTTCATCTTCATGAATCGGACCACCCAGATTCTATGATTCTGAAACATTTTTCAATCAAAATAACACATTTAAAAAAATGCAACCCCAAATGTATGAATTGGCAAAAAATTACACTTCGTTGTTCAAAATAAAGAGATATGTTTATATGTTTGGGGTAATTGGCAATCACTTCGACTAGATTTTCTTTCATCTCACTTTTAGATCTGCAACTGGACTCCCGGATTTAATGTTCTTAAAAATTTAATTTCTTAAACTTAAGCAACAATACAGGGAAACAACCCCATTTCATAGGTTTAAGGATGAATAAAAATAATTGTCTAACATACTTTCATGATGAGTGAAGGTATCGTGCCCATTTTTGTAACACAAATCTCTAAAAATATGAATATCATCTATGAATCTCAGCAGGTGGTTATACGTACTACATTTAAGGCAATTCCTATCAACAAAACAGAATCCAAGTCCTGGGTTTTTAACCCACAAACACTAAAGTAATCCAGATAGAGCTGTGATGGATGCCAGAAGAGTTATCAGGATCATTCTTCTCATTCTGATATTTTCAAAATGGGTTTCAGTGGTCCCTGTTTGCCGCCTTCTACAGAAACCTCTTCCCTTACTGAAATTTAACAGTTCAACTCCCTGTTCGTGCACTGCCGGTACTTGTTCTTGTACCGCTCTGACTGCCTCAGAGTCTCAACTTAATCTGCACTTTATTGTCTGGCTCAGCCAAGTATCTCCTTATCATTCCTTTGGTGTGGTCACAGAGTCACCTCTGCCTTAATCTTCACCAAATCAATTAAATGATTATTTTCCAATCTAAACTAATTAAACTTAATGAATTAATTATATTTAAATGAGTTTAATAGCCCAAAGAGCCATACCTGTATACTCAAGATAACTCTGTTTCGGCTGCCTTCGTGGCCACAAATTAGACCATGAATATAAAGTCACTGAAGCTGCACAGTTATAAAATCTTCTTTATATCAGAATGAAGCTTCCATGAATGTGTTTATATTCAAGACACTGGAAAGTAGCAATTTTTGTCTTGCTCTGAGGTGAAAAAAAACCCTAAATGTTTTCCAGTCATATCTTCAAATTTAAAATGCTGCTGATCTTCAATAGTTGTCCTAACACTGTAGCTGGAATGAAAAACACAACACTTCCTAACAAACTTATTTAATTAGAGAGGACTACAAAATACATAGTCATATATATATATACACACAGACTGTAAACAGTAGCACTCGCAATAACAAAAATGAAGTTTTCCATTTGAAAAATGCTTGCAATTCAGTAAAAGCTGGAACCCAAGATGCATGAGAGTTTGTTGCCTTCCAGAGACTGGCTGTTCCATACACACACATTTTATTCCAC
This sequence comes from Egretta garzetta, assembly GCF_000687185.1. Taxonomy (NCBI): domain Eukaryota; kingdom Metazoa; phylum Chordata; class Aves; order Pelecaniformes; family Ardeidae; genus Egretta; species Egretta garzetta. The sequence continues at coordinate 2,514,264 of NW_009260399.1, read as the reverse complement.
AGAAGGCTGAGGACATTTTTTTCTTTAATATACCAACTTTACAAGAAGTGAGTTTCTCAGTGAGATGAAGCACCAGTATGCAAAGAGTAAAAGGCTATAGGAGAAGTTTGTGGAATTCTGTAGGCTTTTTTTTTTTTATGTAAACCATTGCCAAACAACTATGAGTAAAAAGTTCACTCCTAGTAAGAAAAAAATCTCTTAATAGATAACACCCAGTGCTCCAGGATGAAGTAATTGACTTAAATCCTGAACTTTAAAATACCGTGTAACATTGCATATTAAAGTGAAGCTGGGAATAGGAATCAGTAGGACAGGCTGTGGTATAAGGTACCATACTGAGGTCTGGTACCTCACCAAACTCGCTCTCCAAGAGCTGAAGGCTCATCGTGTGTACAGCCTGCTTGTGGGATCGGCATTAGGCACTGACACAATTCGTTTTGGTGTTCCCCCCAAGAGCTTCCAGATGCTCCCAGATGTTCCTCTCAATTTATGATTTGGGCACAGAGACCCCCTGCCACAGACTGCCTGATTCTTTGCTCCTCTGTACCATGGAAACATGGTATTACTGGGGTTTTGGGGGCTATGTATGAGTACAAACTCTGCTTTGGATTTCCCTAGGGGTTGCTGTGGCTCACGAGACACTATATAAAATCTTACATTTCTCTCCTAAAAAAGACCTCTACAAAAGGTATCAGTGAGCACTCACATAATAACGCTGTTTTCTTTACTCCTCCAGCAGCATATTAACTGACTGAATTTTCTGCCAGCTATTTCATAGCCTTCACAATTTTTTCCCTATTCAGGATTTTGGAAGGGGAGGGAGGATTTTACTGCAACCCATTTTGCCATATAAAAATGTTTCTTTTTCCCACTCCTTAATTCTATTATCACCTGCGAGTTTCCTTCATTTGATTTATTGGATTGGCTCCTCATCATTTAATCTTCCCACTCTATAGACAATTTAATCTGTAGGCATTGTTATGTGAAGATTTTTCTAATCTTATGTAAATACTATCATGACAGAAAACAAAACTCTGACCCACAATAGTTAAAAGCCACCTTTGGATAACACGTTTATTCCAAGGATCTTAAACAGCTTTAAACATGAGGGAGGATGCATGCCTAGATACCGCAGTGATGTTATGGCCTAACTCCTTGGGGAAGAGTCAGCAAGAACCACATCTTAAAGGGCTCAGGGAAAGGGACACAGTGTCCCTGGTGTGTCCCACCATGGGCCCATGAGATTCAAGGTGTCAAACAGAGTTGTGCTTTTGCATAAGACACACCAACAGGATGAAAGTCTCCCAGAGTTCATAATTTTTTTTTTTTTAATTTACAGTCCCAAGAAATTATGTTTTCTCTTTAATACGTAGTGTCAGTGTTTGATATCAAGCTTTGCTTTCTTGCTTTGGAGAAAGCGATCTAATTGAAAGAAGGAAGCCTCAAGGGTTTTTTTGCCTTCGGCTGGAGTGATCAGCTGCATCCCCATCTCAAAGCAAAAATGCTTTTAGGCAGTGGCCAGTATGTATGGAAATCTATGAGGATGACAGTGCCCACATTTTGCTGCTCTTCTGCACCAGTCAGCAATAAATTGACAAAAAGAGAATTACAGATATGGCAAGATTCTCATCTCAGCTGTACAATTCTCATCACAGTTGCCTCTTGTTCCAAAATATTCTATTTTAGCCATTCATTTTCACAAAGTTTTCCTATATTATCATATAGCAGTTTGTGTCATTGAGCTATTTTTGTTGCCTTTCTTCTGTATTCATATTTTGCTTTCTATCCTCAGATCCAAGGGCTGAGTAGCTGGAGAAGCTGACAGAATTCATAACGGTAGACTGAACATGAGGCTGATATTAATGGCAATTCCTCTCGGTGTCCAGACATAGATTTTAAAGACGTTCTATGTTCCCTCAGTAGGAAATCTCAAGAAGAAGGAAAAATATAAATATAAACATGGAGATTCAGTTGTAGGAGTGGAGAAGGAGAGAAAGGAATGCAGTAAAAAACACTTGCGTTTTCCAGTCAAAATAAAGTTATGCTTTATTGCAGCACAGTCATTGCAGTGAGTGATAAAGTGAGACTATAAAGTGCAATAATTTTAAATTATCATGAGAAGTGCCAACAGTATCTCTGAGCTTCAGTATCTTGGCTGTCATAAACCAATGAAAGGAATCATGGTGTTTGCTTTCTTTATGCTGAATGTTGTGGAGGTTCTGCTTAACCTATCATTTACCCATGAAAATGTATCTGATTTTATTCCTAGGGCTTTGAGAAATGAAAATTATACCCTGTGTATTAAATTGAACTGAACGTAATATATAACAGTATAAATCAAATTTAATTGGTGTACTATTCCATACAAGAAGTGACAAGATATTTCTTCAGCTGTGGAAAAGATAAAGTGTGATTGATGGCAGAAATTAATAATTGAGGAAAGTAATTCACTGCAACAGATAGAATCTACGGAGCCGTTTTCAAAATGGTTAGACAAGGCTAATAAATGGGAAAAGGCTTTCCATAGCTCTTGCCTGAGAAGCACAAGGTTGTGGGGTAAACAAATAAATTAGAAGACTCTTAGAAGACAAACAGAGCCAAACTCCAACACCTTTTTACACAGCATGCCCATGTTCGCTGCTCATTCAAGGGAAATTACAGAGATGAGGAGCCCCCGGTGCGAGGGACGGCCGCTGGCTCTGTGCCTGTACACAGCTGCTGCAGTCCAGTCCGCTCCAGCAGGGTAGCAAAGGGGGATGCAGAAATTGGTTTGGAAACAGAGACTTGATGATGTGAAGAATCTTGTTTTAAAGTTGGATTCCTGCCCATCTGCACCTTTTCACAAGAAATGAGTCTTCAAGTGTCTCCTTCACGGCAGAGTTCTGTGCCAAAGACACAGGTTAAAATGCCTGATCCTGCTCCTTGCTGTAACCAGCCTCTCCCTCTGATTTGGAAAATGAGTGCCATGTCCCCTCTTCCTTGCCTCTGCCCCGGATCAAAACCTCCCACACTTGCACAGGTCTTCGGGACCAAACCTGGGAACAGAGGGAGGAGAGGAAAGGAGGATGCTGGCCCAGAGGTGCTGGGTAGCCCCAGCAGCATTAGCTGTTAAGGTTTCTTTCTCAACAACGTTTAAGTATAGTTTACTCATCACTAGACCCTTTTCTTTACCCCCTGGCCTGATGAACTTCAATAAAATAGCAGGGGAAAACATAGATGTAAAAGAGCTAAGAAAAATCTGATTATACCCAGTTACTTAGAAGGGGGTTTGTGAGCTGTTATTTGGGCTGTATAAGAATTCATATTTGAACAGTTTTACCCCCTTCAGTCAGGGAAAACCATAGCTCTGCCCTCT